>NW_020455556.1:61467-110144 GCF_003342845.1 Nothoprocta perdicaria
GGAGGTCTTCAAAACCCGCCTGGATGCCACCCTGTGCCACATGCTGTAGGTGTGCCTGCTTGAGCAGGAAGGTTGGACTAGATGATCTGTAGAGGTCCCTTCCAACCTTAAATATTCTGTGAATCTGTGATAATAATTTTGGGGTGTAATTAAAATAAATGAATGAAGAACTAAACAAAGAAAATAAAAGAGGTCAAATTTAAAATCTCTGCTTATCTTAACCTTTATTATGCTCTAGTCACAACTTCTGGAGCACAGAAGCAGCTGGGTCAAAACATTAATCCTCAAAAAGAGTGTTGTGCCATGCTGYAGAAGAAGGAAAAGCAAGGTCTCTTAGATATGTGGGTTATGAAAATGTTAAAATGTAGAATCTTGGGAATTTATAGTATCATGTGTTTCATAATAAAGAAAATTATGTAAACATTTCAATCAGGAAGAAGATCTACTGAGTTCATCAATCTGTTACATGCTACCAAATACTAAGCCATTGTCAAACACCATAGAAAACACCAGGTCACGACAATTCAGCACAAGCTATGTAAGTATTTAAACTGACACAGTTAGTTGGTTTATATGTTTCTCTAGAACACATCTGGGTGACAAATTATGCTAATGGAAATGTAAGACAGTTTTATATATCCTAATTTGTATTGTGAAGCAAACTCATGAAAAACTCTGGAAAACAGTGTTTATAATATTATCCATTCAGCTCTGGAACCTCCTTTTACTCTAATGCACAGCAGTTGCCTACTTTAACTAATTCTGCAATTAAATATTTAACAGATTAAAAAAATAGATTGAAAAATATCTTCCAATCAAAATTCTTCCATCTGTTTCCTCCTCAGGAAACAAACTATGTGATCATATGGCATATTTAGCATTACATATACATGCCAGTACTTCAAGAAATATTGCAGGTTTCTGTTGCAGCTCTAGAATTCTATCTATAAATTACAAAACAAATAAAAACTATTAATGGATAGGTCAAATAGGTTAGTCATATATTTGGTTCTTTAATTTTAAGGTTAACTCCAAAAGTATTTGGTGTCTAAAACCTCCCTCTGTAAAACTCACCATTATAGATTTTTAACCCAATTTTGGCCATCTAGATATTCCTTTTAAAGATTYTTTTAAAGATATTTATATTTATCTATTTACTACTGCTAGAAAGATTTTTATTTTTGCCTTGCTTTAGAAAAATTTTGTTAGCAATATAAACATTTCCTTTTTTTATACGAGAAACTTGTAGCTAGGCACAGCAGTGTTCTGTGTTTTGATTTCATTTCTTCAATGATATTTTTACCAGTTCTATAGAAACTAGGTATTTTTAATTTTTAAAATGCCTTATTGTGCAAAACTCTAGTTTTCAACTGAAAATGAAGTCAGTGGAAGTTTTTCCTGCAGAGATAATATTTGAAAGAAAAATTGTTCTTTGCAAAGTACATATGGAACGAAGTATCTCTCTTAGTCACACCTCTGTGTTGACAGAACCCTCTGTTCTTATCTTCCAAATACTTTCTGTTGATTATAAAATGTACACTACTCAGTGGTGCTGGAAGAACATTGAGTTCAAGGGGAGGAGTGGGTCAGCCACAGTGCGTTTTACCTTATAAAGAGGTGTTTTATATGGGTCCTAGACGTCTTAAAAAGTGTGAGTGTAGCCTTTGCTTTGGAAAGAGAAATGGTGGAAATACTGTTTGAGCAAGGAAATGCAGTAGGTCTTTTTGTGGTCTCAAACTGCCATACTGTAGTGTCTGTTAAAGCGACAGACAAAAATTCAAAATATTTTTCCTGAAATGTGCTTAGATAAGCCAGCAGGCATAATTAAATTACTTATATTAAAAATATGACATATGGAAAGATGCAGAGCTTCCAAAAAACACTAAARCAGATTCAGGATATTTCTTGTGGTGGACAGGAAATCCACCCCCTCCTATTGATATACTAAGGAACGCTTTGAAATGCACAGAAAGAGAGGATAATTTAATTAGCTACGGTGCTGTTAAGAGACATACAGAAGGCAAAGAAAAAATCTTTCCTTGAAAAAAAAAAAAAAAACTGTGTATTAATTAAAATAACTAAAAAGCCCACCACATTGGAGACTTCTATACAAAGTTATTTTTTGTTCAGATGAAGCCTTTAAAAAGTGTACATGATTAAGTCATTTTAGGCAGTCAGAACAAAACCTTGCAAACTCAGCTAAACTAAGTTAACTGGACATGAGGCTGATTTACACTTGTGTAATATAATATTAGATACTTCAAGGTTAGTGTTAGTAGCTATAAAACATCTCAAACCTTGATCCTACAAAAAGGGCTTTCAGCATTGTCAGCAGAAGTGATTCAAGTGTTTATTCCACTTTTCACTATAATCTTTAGAACTGGCAGTTTAAATCATGGTTGGATGTCAATCTCCTCATTATAAAATATATATTTTAGCTGCAGCACATATAACAACATTTAGTTGCCATCATTTATGTTCATTAAAGTGACCTGCCAACACTTCCGAATCATTTTTATGATATAATTGACTTTGTGATTTTGTATCTTTCTGTATTATTGTGGCAAACTGCAGCGTCCACCATTTTGTCATCATAAGYCAACAATATAATTCTTCTGTCTCTTTGATATATTGAGATCCTTGGACTTGTTCTAATGTTATTTAATTCAGTGAGAGGAAGATTAGTCCCCGTCTCCACTTYTTCTTCTGAAGAAATCTTAAAGTGTTGTAGGGTTGTAGTATCTGCTGTCTTGCAGCAGTGATTATTTTAAGTTAGTCTGGCATTTTTGTGACTCTCTTCATTTTCTTAGTATCTGTATTGTTTATAATTTTATAAAACAGTATTTTTTTTTCCAAGTAGGACTAAGATAGACTACTATCATAATCAGTGGAAAGAGTCTTATTGGAGGCTAGATGAGAAAATCTGTCACCATTATGCACATTCTGGCAGCCTCTGAATTAATAAAGGAAAAAGCTCGAGTATATTGTTTGCTCAAATAAYAAGCCAACATCATTAATTTTGCAGATATTGTAATAGAGGTCTTAGAATTTTGGCAGCTTTTTGAAACTTTATGCAACTAAAACCACACTTTTAAGCCAGATGGAATTGCGAAACAAAGGTTTTCATTGCAATCATTTTTTTTTTTTTTAATTAACCCCGCCAGTACTGTGAGAGAAGRTAATAACCATCACTGGAATGATTTTGGCCAATGTGCCTGGGCAGCTGRAATCAAAGTATCTGTTTCCCTAAAAAGATGATTATACCTGGATTTGATGTTTTCTACAGTAAAGAACAAGAGGTTTTCTATATTTTGTTTAGATCTCTAATCTTATATCTCAGTGTTTACTGATGGTATGATCTTAATATATTTTTATCTTCAAAAACTTAGCAGTCAAAACTGTCCTTTACCACTTCYACTATGTACTACACTAAAAAATCATTGACATAATTGATCAATAAGAAGAATACAGAATTAATTACCTCTAGTTTCCAATAATCCATTATAAATATGTTAATTGTATATCAAATTAAAAATATAATTAATTTCTCCAGTTCTCAATGCTTTTTCTTTTGAAATATAAACTTTTTTGAAGGAAAAATGCAATGGGACACAATGGAAAATTCATGTCTATAAACAAAAGCCAAACTCATATTTGCAACAAATCTTGCTAACAAAAAAAAAAAAAAAAAACAGCCCAGTGAGCTTCCATGCCAAGGTTCATTAGTCTTCAGAAAAAAATGCAGCTACTGTGACATAAAATAGCTAAATCAATTCACTGCTGGAGTTTAATATAATTGTAAACTTTTATGTAAAAGTATATTGGATACCTACAAATGCCTACAACCATTGGCATTTTTACTGGCCTCTATGTGAGCTATTTTCTTTCAGTTATTACTTGGCTTTCTTTTAGTCAGATTCAACACTCAACATTTGTCAGATGTTTCCAATTACATTTCACATTTATGCTGCTGTGTTCTTCCTCTGCTCTTTGTCCCACCTCAAGCCAATTACAGATGAGTAGTAATGGATAAAGAAAAATTAATAGATTTGTAGTTGATCTCAAAAAAAAAAAAAAAGAAAAAAAAAAGAAAAAACCCAGCACCTCTGTCTCACACACACTGCCAATTCTCTCTGACCTATTAAAAAGCATGAAGGATATTAAAGATTTCCAAGGTATGAYTTTTTCCAGGACTTCCACATGTAGCTAGAACAGACAGAAAATTAAAAGCAATCAGAAATCACATAATCACAGAACAACTGTGTTTGGAATGGGCTTCTGGAGATTATCTAGTTTTCCTTGCTCTAGAAGGGTCATCCAGAACAGAATTCAAGGATTCCCAGATGTGTTCAGGTGATTTCTGAATATCTCCAAAGGAGATCCCACAACATCCTTGAGCAATCTGCTCCAGTTCTCAGTCACCCTCAGGGTAAAAAAWTTTTTCCTCATGTYCAGTAAGAACTTCCTGTGTTTTAGTTTGTGCTCATTGCCTCATGTCTTATTGCAGGGTACCATGGAGAAGAGTCTGTCCCTATCCTCTTGACMTCCTCCCTTCAGCCTTTTGTTTATATTCATAAGACCTCTTCTTAGTCTTCATTTCTCTCAACCTTTCTTCAYAGGAGAGATAACCACAGTCCTTTAATCATCTTCATAACCCTGCACTGCATTGTCCTGAACTGGAGAGCCTAGAACTGGACAGAGCACTCRGTACGTGGCCTCAGCAATGGTGAGTAATAGAAGGATCACCTCCTTTGACCCCCAGGGTACCACTGGCCTTCTTCACCACCAGGACACATTGCTGTCTCATGGATAACTTGCCTTTTAAAACCAAGACCCGCAGGTCCTTCTCCTAGCTTCTCTTTAGCAGGTCAGCCCTCACCCACTGTTGGTGCCTGGGATTATTCCTCCCTAGGTACTGGATCCTGCACTTTTCTGAATTTCATGTCGTTCCTCTCTGCCCAACTCTCCATCTGGGCCAGGTCTTTCTGAATGGCAGCATGCCCTCTGGTATATCAACCCTCTTCCCAGTTTTGCATCATCATCAAACTTGTTGAGGGGGCCCACTGACCCTTCATTCAGATCAGGAATTAATAAACTGGACTAGACTGGACCCAGTACGGATCCCTGGGGGCCATCATTATCTACAGACTTTGACCAAATTGCACTGCTGAGCAGAACCATCTGATGTCTGACATACTAATTTTTCCTACTCATATTTTTCCTAGTCTTCCATTTGCTATTGATATATTTGAAGAAGCCGTTCTTGGCATTCCTTGCCAGATTTAATTCCAAAAGGTCTTGGGCCTTCTTTGTCATGTTTCTGTATATACTGACAATGTTCCTATATTCCTTTCAAGTGGCATGGCCTTCTTCCACATTCTGTATATTTCCATCTTCTGTTTGAGTTTTGCTAGGAGCTCCTAGCTCATCCTTCTGCCTTCTTTGCTTTCCTTCTTAATCATAGCAATGCACTGATATTGAGCCTGGAGGAAATGATGCATGAATATTAACCAGCTCTCTTGGACCCCCTCATCTTTCTAGACCCCTAACTTCTCTAAGTATGTCCCTGGAGAAGCCAAAGTTTGCTCTCCTGAAATCCCGGACTGTGATCCTACTTATTGCCCCTCCTCCATCTTGAAGTATCCACCCGCTTGTGGTTCCTGCCCCCAGACATTCMTTCTTGGTTTGTCAGTGCAAGGTCCAACAGTACACCTTTTCCTGTTATCTGTTCTCTCCCTTATAATCATGAAACCACTTCCAGCTGTCTGTAGAAAGCCCCAGTGTTTTCCTCTTTCTAATAAGGAGGTCTGTAATAAACTCCCACAGCAACGTCTCCCACGTCAGTCTGCCCTTTTGTTCTTACCCATAAGCTCTTGACTTATTCTTCATTCACCCSTAGACAAAGCTCAATACATACCAGTTGTTCTTTGACATGTAGAGCAACTCTACCACCTTGCCTTCCTGGCCAGTGTTTCTTAACAACAAATAGCCATCCAAGACAGCCTTCCAGTCACATGAGCTATCCCACCACGTCTCTGTAATTGAAATAGAATCATGGGCCAGCAGCCGCGCACACACACAGATCTCTTTTTTTTTTTTTTTTTCCTGTTTATTCCCTACGATGCATGAATGTGTGTAAGAAATCAGTCTTGTTCATCAGAGATGAGCATTCTACACCTGTGTCGTGTACAAGTTGTATAGGAAGGCCATACTTGTGTCCTCAGGTGCAGGTAATATGAAGCACCAATAAGCAGCAGGTGTGCTGTATAGCAATATATAAAATTTATACAGACCAAATTTAAAATTACTTGTGTTTGTTTATTTGATTGATGAGATTTTTCTTTACAAGTTGACAATGGTTGTAGATAAGCTGATGGAAAACAGGGAAACATAGAAACACGCGAGGAGCAAAAATATGCCCATAAAAAGGTATTTGGAAGTCAGGGGTTGTATGGATTTCCTAAGAAATCTCTCGGGATTAAGGGATATCTCTTCAAAGTTCTACCTAAAGTGTGCAGGCTGCCAGATAGAGCCTTCAGGTCTGTGTTTCTAAGTTCTTCACTTCTCCCATACCACAGCTGTTGCCAGTGTCTGTCACTCCCACGTACACAGGCTTATACATTCTGCAGAGACTTTATGAATTGCATCAACACTTTCAGCACAAAGTCTACCCGTACAGCACTAAGAGAAAAAAATAGATATGAATCAGATACTGTTCACTTSCCTAGATATCCTGAAAATTTTCTAGGCATCTAATTTTAAACAACTATGTAATATCAGACAAACACTGCTAGCTTCTGATAGACACTTGACTATTTGCCATCTCAGACTGCTTTATCATCCAGACTAGCAGATCTCAATGAAAGTCTCAAAAATTTGACCTACAAGGGTAACAACTAATTCCATACTATGCTTTATTTAAGGAATCAGTTTAGGAGAGAGAATATGTAGGTTTGTGGTCCTCTTCTCAATATTGTGTGTATTTTTTTTCTTTAGTCAAACATAGTTCAAGATTAAAAAATAAAACATGTCTCTCTTATTGTCAAAATCTTGTTATGGGCAGATTTGTGAACACACTTGATATGTTAAACCACACATTAGCATAACTAAACAACTATCATGTCAATTACAATGACATTAACAGACTCACTATCTAAACTATTAGTATTAAACAATTCTCATTAATAATACCAAATTAAAAGTGATATACAAAAGAAAAATCTTGCAATTAACATTTTTGTTGCTCTAATTCTTCCACTGCTCCTCTGGGTCTCAATATCAACAACTTCAGGCAGGATGAGGAAGGGAGAGATTAAGACAGGTTGTGAGCATCCTTAAGCCTTATTTAGGAGAAACTAATTTTAGGGCTTCCTTGGAGACCTGCTAGTCTGGAAGATAAAAAACAACCATTAGGAAACGGTTAGGAAGACTGGATTTAGGTGTCTAAAACTTCCTATTCATTCTCTCTGGGGTCACTGGAGAGCGGTAGATGCCTTGTGTAGGTGGACTRCTCTACCAAACTTTTTCAGTAGTCCTGTCTCTGATTAAGTAATAAGAAGCATTCAGTRGAAGTGAATAGTGTCTTTCTAATGTTTACATTAATTTTCAAATAAGTGAGGTGAGCAAACAGGATCCATGCTGATGATTCTAGAATTATTCTTTTTTTTTTCCATATTCAATTCAAAGAAAATGGTTCTCATAAGAACAGCTTTGTAGTATTCTTGATTAAAGGTTATTTTTCTTGTCACAAATAAAGCTCTCTATATAGGCTGGTAATATTTTAAGATGTAAGAAAACAATTCCTTTTAATTGTAATGAAGCAAATTTAATTAGCGAGCATTCAAACATATAAAAAGGTTATAATGGCTAAGTAATACTTAAATCCAGGATGTCCCTGCCTCTGGAAGGAAATTCTTTTATACTTCTTTTGTACTTCTTTTATACTTATTATGTCTAATACGGATTATAGATTGTCTCATCATCTCTGTAAATCTCCACTAGTTTCTCTTAATCATAATAAACTCAGTGATAACTTGAGGTAGAAAATCAYAGAATCATAGAATGCTTAAGGTTGGAAGGGACCTCAGAGGTCATCTAGTCCAATACCCTTGCTCACACAGGGTCACCTAGAGCACGTGGCATAGGGCTGCATCCAWGCAGGTTTTAAAGATCTCCAAAGAAGGAGACTCCACAACCTCTCTGGGCAGCCTGTTCCAGGGCTAAAAAATCCCAAAGGCTAAACARTTATCTCCTTTCATCAAATTTAAACTTTTTGCCCTTTGACACTATCAGCTGTTTCTTTGTCTTTTTTTTTTGTATTATGAATCAGGGTGGACAGAAGTATGTTACTTCTTCTAGTTCATGTGTTCATTATGTCCTACAGCTCGTGTTTGCTCTGTTCAACTGTTTTAGAAGAAATAAAAAAATCCGAATACATCAAGACTTCTTTCTGCATCTTCAGATCTGGGGTTTTGAGCCCTTTCAGTAAGGTGATAAACCCTTTGTGTTCACTTGACCAATGGAAGAGAAGAGAAAAATAATGCTATGACAGATTTATGTATATTCCAAGTGTACACCACACATAAAGGTAAAGAAAGGCCAAAAAAAAAAACAATTTAAAAACACACATACAATCAACTTGATAGAAGTCTTTATTTTTCACTAAAAGAATTGCTGCATATACTTTGAGAAAATAACAAGCACATTGGTGATGGTATCTATGTTACCTCTACCGAAGAAAAGGTCAACAGCTCTATCACATACCTGAAGTTTTAAATTGTTTCAAATTTTTCAATAGTTACGTATCAATTTTTGGACAGCAAATACAATTTTATGACAGGTGACCTTATCCTTGTCAGAAAGAAGTGTGCATTTGAGCTGTATATCAAAATGAAATACATACTCTATAATTCTGTCACTGTTACTCTGATAGAAGAGCATATCTTCATTTAATGCACAGCATTAMCTTCGAAAACTGAAGCTCAAAAAAGTGAAAAGAAATAATATAATGAAATGATTTTGTATAGTAGTATTATTTATTTGAAATGAAACTGAGAAACATTTGCAATAAAACCACATTTTAGTATCTTCATTTAAACAGTATCTGGCTACAATTTTCAAGTGTAGTTCTTTATACTGAGATATATTTCCATTTTTSTATTTATTCTTATTTTTCCTATGAAAAATACAGCAGTGTTTCTTCAGCTGGAACTCAGTATCAGTTCTCCCAAGTTATCCATATATCTTGAAAGGGAGAAGACATAATTTTATGCCTTACTTATTAAGAACCTCAGCCTTAGGCTCAGTTGATCTTATTACACTTGCAGTTATATATCTGCACCATAGTCTAAGCACTCTTTAAAATGTATACTAATAATACTTTGATTTAAGCTTATTTTCCTCTTTTAAGACAATGATTTGTGAATAACCTGTTTCAAATTTTATTTATTGAAATTAAATCTTTGAACATCTACTGTAATTTATGATGAAGTGGATAACTTCAATATTCTATTTAAAAAAGTAAATTGCAACAAGTTATTTATAATTTGCTGAATGATGGCTTAAAATTGGTTAAGTCAATAAACTATAACAAATATTAACTAATAAAATGCATTGTAGCAGTGGTCTTTAGTTGAGGATAACAATTACTGCCTATATACCTTATGCTATCCTGATTCTCTAATGATGTTGAATTTTATTGTATAGTAGATGACTCATCCGCTCTTGGAGACATCAACAAATGCACAGCCTAGAATTTGAGTGGCTTCTAGAATTTCACCAACCCCCAAAATGTCAAACAAATCATGACTCCACTACGTGATCAAGATTAATCAAGTGTTCATTTTCATTTTGTAAAAAAAAACCTTCCTTCCAATAAATATTAATGTTTAGATATACTAAAAAAACCCAAGATCTTCATATTGAATTACATTTAGATAGTAAGAATGGGAAGATCAGATTATATTTTTTTTTTTGCAGTGCAGAGAAAGCTTGGTAATACAGTATTGTAATCTTCTGTCACAACCTGTAACTATACCAAAGAGAAGATGGTGTGTAATAAGACTACRTAACACTCAAGTTATTTTGGCTTATGGAAAGAACACAAAGGTAAATGTGGAATTTATGATGAAGGAATTTATGATACATACATCTCTTTCACCATTTTCTGAAAAGTACAGATTAGATATCTGGTTAAATTCATTGTCTTTTTTTCCTGTGATTTTTTTTATCCACGTGCCTCTTTTATTACTGAGAATATGGGCTTGTTTGCATAAGGTAACAATCTCAAAAACTGAAAATAAATTCTTGAACCCAGGAGGATTCATCTATTCCTTTGATTAAGGTAAAAAATAGTGTTAGAAGCTGCACCCGTGAAGACAGGGGAAAGCATGTAGCTTTACATGCAAAAACTGCTAAACATAATTTGAGTCATATTGTTTAAAAGCATCCTGGTTGGCTTAAAAGCCATTTGGTACTGGCTAGTAYTCACACAGATGATTTCTGAGCACAATTTGGGGAACAGAGATTACACACACACTACAAAACGTTTTAGTAGGCAGATTAGATAAATTTATCTTGCTCTGGAGAGTTAAAAGCTTTATTATATAGATGAAAGCCATACCATTTGTACTTAGGACCAGGAAATAAGCCTGGCCCAGTTATAATTTATAATATGAATAAGCCAAAAAGATACTCTTATTAAGAAGTAAAGTAACTGGAAACTTTTGAATAGAGAAGAATTTAGTTGGTAGTAAGTATTTTTTTWAAAAAGAGAAATTATTTGTTGATTACCCTCAAGAAATGGTGCTGTTTTCGAAACACTAAGTGCTGTTTTGGAAACTTGTGAAATCTAATAGTAATGTTGGAATTTAAAAGATTTGTCAGGTGAAATTAAAGTTACTTGTTCAGACATTTATTCTTCATTGAGTGCATTACAGAAGTCACACTCTTCTATGAACTAACTTTTTTTTTGGCATCCAGTAAATGTCCTCTGAAAAGATAAATAGTAAGCATAGAAATCTGGAAGGACATAACAGACACAGCTTGAAACATTCATTTTCTACCTGTTGAAAATGCAGTGATGGTGCACTTTCTCTTGCTGTGTTATGAACTACGGAAGTTAATAAAGGTAATTGAAAGATGAATAAGAGAATCGAAAGATGAACGATAACACATATCTAAGAACATATAACATTGATCCCAGGCAACCTCAAAACAAATGACAAAACACAAAGATAGAAGATTTATAATTCAAACATATGAACAAATCTTATGAACAAACATATATTGATATCTAAACAGGCAAAATCATTTGTCTTAGCTACCCATTACCCAAATCCTTCTCGCTTGCTTTTGTAACATGCAAGCATTTTACACTAGAGATAATATCATGTTCCTTCCAATATATTTCAATTGGATGAATTGTATTTTTTCCAGTTACCTAAATTAAGTTTACCAAACAGCTGTGGATAATATTTAGTATTACACTATAAGAGGAAAAGACACTCAAATATATAAGGAGAAGGGGGAGAGGAAGGAAAGGGGGAAGGAGAAAGAAAAGGAAAAGAAGAAAGATAAGAAGAAGGAGAAGGAAAAGAGTGAGAGAAGAGAAAGGGAAGGAGAAAAAAAAAAGTGAAATTTTGGTGACTTGATAAGGGGAAAAGAGAGGGAAGAAAAAAAAAGAATATAAATCAAAAAAGAATCCAGATAAAAAGTAAATAGCAAATATCAGTACTCAAAATACTGAATGAAACACCAAACTGAGATAAATTATATAAACTGGCAACCACACAGTCTAGTGAGTTGCTATATTTAGGCATATTTATGAAAATAAACACATGAGTGAGCAAGCCCAGAAATTGTCTTGTGTCTCACAAGAAAAATATTATATTTCTTATGTATAAAATGCTACTGGTAACTTGATTGATGCTCTTAAACAATTCAGATAAGATAGAAATAAACTATTCTATATATTTAAGATGTAATAAAGAGTATAAATAATAGAATAATTACAGAAAGAGAAGATGTACATTGCAAATACTTTATAATGAGAATGGGAAAAGACTGGGAGCATGGAAAGATCCATTGAAAAAAAAATAAAATAATTTGAAGGATTCTCAAAGTTTTATTATTGAGTAAATCTCCAAGCAACTTCATACTCCAATATTTTACTAAACAGATAAATGACTAGTTTCTTCTTGTTCCTGTTTTATTCATTTCTACATTAATCTTCTTTTGTTTCTCTTGGGAAAAAAAAATGCAGATTCACCATCTTTTCAGTGCTCTGGCATGTTGTACAAAAATCAGTTCAGTGAAAGATAAACAAGTTTCAAGATCTACCCTTAGAGTAAGACTATATAATGATGGAAAAACTGTATCTGTTCTAAGCTAATAAAAAGAAAAACTCTTGTTTCCTTTATCTCTTTCCTTCTGTCCATATTTTTGACTCAAGAATTCCACTGCAACCTAATATGATGATGATGATGCCTTCCTCAAGCTCATGCTGCTCATGATTGCTCAGTATCATTATTTAGTATCATAATCTAATGTTTTGCAAGCTTGATAAGTCAAATCAACTGATGCCAGAGTCTGAAAAGTGACAGGAATAATATAAGCTATGTGGTAAGTGCATGCAATAGGAAGCAAGGAGAGAGCAAGGAGGCAGGGCCTGAACCTTTTGGTAGCAGTAGGACACTGCACTAGCTCAAACTTTACCATGAGCGATTGAGTTTAGGTCATGCAACAAGTTTGTTACAGAGCAAGAAAAATTAAAACAGAGGGGCTTTGTTCTGAATCTCCCTCTTTAACAACATGACTTCTATTCCTCTTAGTAATAAAATCTTAAGTGTGCCAGACTTTATATGTGCTGTGTTTTACTGTACAGCTGTGTGCCATATAGAATTTTAATAAGAGATCATACCCTTTATGTCTTAGTAGGTATAAGCCCATACAGCCTACATATCTCTTTCATCTTCATAATAAGGCAGAGAAGGAAAGGCAAACTTTTTTTTTCTTTAGAAATAGGATGAAAACTTCATTTATATGTCATTTTTAGAATGAGCAATATGCCATATTCAAACATTTATATATATAACAAACTGCTTTGTTTCTAGTTCACAATTAGGGCATTTCACAATTAGGAGCAAAAGTCATGCTAGAAAAATTGAGTTAGAAGTGAAATCTGCAAAACACACTCGATCGGTAAAGTATTGGTCATTTAAAAGGGAAAAATCAAACTAGACAGAACTGGACTCAATTTATCATCTCTCCAACTGTGAGATCCTATGGGTTGATTAAAACAAATGATGAAGCCAACTCTTTCTGTGTTATATCTCTTAGCTTTTTTATAGTAAACTCCTGTTAAGGTGGCTGCTTTTTCTGCTACTATTTTCTTTCATGTGAAATGAATGTCTGGGGCTTTTTAAAATATTTAGCATTTAATATTGTAAAATAGTCAATCTTCTTGACGATATTTTTTCTTCACTCAGAAATGGACAAGAAAGAACGAATGTTAAATGTTGACAGCACTGTCCTTAATTATTACAACAGAGACTGCAACCCATGTTCAAACATTCCTGAGTGCTGGAAGAGTAAGTGTAGGTCTGAGTTATTTCTGACTCTTGTCTAGAGCACTTAGAGCTAGTGTTGCCATTGAAGCTCATTTCATAATTTTATTTCTTTCATCTAAATACAAATCTATGAAGAGGGCAGGGCTTATTGGCATGAAACTTTACTCWCACTAAGGCCAGTTTCTGATGCTGAAAAGAGTAGATGAAGGAGGCTTCAAAGGGAACATCAAAACATTTTGAGAGCAACAAGAGCAAATTTAAGGGAGTTAATTGACACTGCCATAAAAATGGGAAACACCTGAGCAAATACATCACAGATCAAAAGTGAGAGAAATGACCTGCAGAAAACCAAAAAGAAAGGGAAACAGGAAAATAAAATGCATTCCAAAACCTAAGAAATCTACATGTAGCTTTGTTACATTAGTTATAGAGGTGCAATCAAGCTACAGAAATCAGGTTCTGTAMAGCCCAGAGTCCAAGGTATTAAATCTGGTGTTTTTATTCTTTTTTTATACTTAATAGTATATGCTTACTGAAGAAATATAATTGACTTGAAAAGTCAAGTTTTGTAAGTACATTTCTGTTGCTGGTTGGCAGGAAAGGGATGAAAAATTTTCTGTCTCTTCCCCAACAAAAGTGAAGTCATAAGTTTTTAAATTTTATTTTATTGTAAAGTCTGAAGAAATTACATTCTTAAAATATTAACAGCATGAAAGAACTCATATCAGAGGAAATGACAGTCAGAATAAGGATGCTAGATACTGAAAGGAATCTTGATATGATACATATCACCCACTTCGTGGATGTCAGTGCATGTGTATGTGTAATTATATATATATGTTAAATTGTTTTCACTCACGTTCTACTCTCCTATCTTTATCTTTATTCTATATACTTAACTGCCAGATCTTTTGAATACGGAACTTGTTTTCATAAWCCCTGCAGAGCACCTACCACCTTTTTGCTGTAATATAAAATATTAATGAGAAGCATTGTTTCTGGAAAATGATTGCTCTCAGGGCAACATATCACCCAGCAGCCACTTCACCGTTAATAATTACTGAGCTACCTTCATAATCAGAGATACCGCCCTAACGTATGTAACGTCATATATATGGTTGTTCTAATTATATATATATACACATATACATGTACGGATATGTTTGTAATTTCTAGCCTTTATATAATTAGGATACATATTCAAGGATATATGCTGTGTGAGAGAAGGATAGGTTGGATGAATAAACCTATCTGTTGTAGCCAGATGTTTTGCCTCTCTGAAAAAAAAAAAAAAAACAGAATGAAAGCCTGTCTGTTCTGTCCTTTAGCAAATGGGGACAGAATGTAATCCCTTTTTAGAAATCCTGATCTCTAGGTATTCAGTAGATCTTTCTCCACCAGCTTCAGTAAATGTTGGGAATGTGGGCTGGAGTTTGAAATGGGAGTGGAGAGAGAAAGCATTCAAGTATCCCTCTTATTTTCTTCTAAAAGAGATTAAAAAAATAAAGAAAAAAAAAGCAGTCAGAGTCTTATAATATACTGTTAAAGTCAAGGAATAGAGGAATGAGCATCAACAGTGAAAACATTAATAGTAACACTCCAGGCTTTTTAGTTATCTGCTATTCATCCATCAAGAGGTATAGTTTTGAGCATATCCCTTTACTTTTTCTTGCCACAGTCATTGCCAAGTTTTATAAGACATTATGAATTGTACTTTCTGCCATCAGAGTATCACAGTCATGGAGAAAGGGATTAAAATTTACTATGGCATGAGCAGTCTCATTACTCTACAGTAATGGAGTGATAATATGCAAATATAGAACTAAAAGATATACAATGAGGAAATATCTAAATAAAATATAGAATTAATTCCAAATAGGAGTTAAAAATATGCTGCCTGTGAAATAAAATATAAACTGAAAAAGAAAGAAAGAAAGAAAGAAAGAAAGAAAGAAAGAAAGAAAAGAAAGAAAGAAAGAAAGAGAGAGAAAGAGAGAGAGAGAGAAAGAAAGAGAGAGAAAGAGAGAGAGAAGGAAGGAAGGAAGGAAGGAAGGAAGGAAGGAAGGAAGGAAGGAAGGAAGGAAGGAAGGAAGGAAGGAAGGAGAGAAATCCACCTAATTTTGGAAAGTTTCTTTATGGTTAATAAAAGTCCGAGAGGTAACATCAAAGGAAAACAGAAATGTCTGTTGAGTTAGCTGAATACGCTGACAGTGCGCTTAGTCTGACTAACTATACACATCTACTGCCATTTAACATGTCCCTTTGGAATGCTCACATGGAGTTGTCAGATAGGACACAGGAACTGCAGGAGACTATAACATTTTAGAGCAATAGCTAGCAGCCAGCCAGGATATAGACCACAGAGCTGAATGTAATTCAGTTAATTCAGTTAGAAATATATCTATTTATATGTGTGCATGTGTGAAATTGTATCATTTCACATGTAATGTATAAATTAAACAGAAAAATGAAATGACCATATTCTTTGAACGTAAACAAAATCAAGTTTTCASACTACACAGACAAAAAAACGGTTCACAGAACAGTAATAGAAATAACTTCGATGTATTCTCATTAGATCAAATCCATTTTTTTTTTCCACTGTATTTCTGTCTAGTATTTTACACAGTCTCAGTACTTGTCATTTACTATACAAATTATTTATTTTTCTCTAGGAATGCAATAGATTTCTCTAGGAGTAYAATTTATTTCCTAGAATATTAACATAGATGAATTTATAGAAATCTGCAGACTRTGAAACAGATAAAAAACATAATGCATGAGTACTATGCGACAACCCCTATGAATGCTATAACCATACATATTGAATCACATCTATGCCCCATAACATCACTTACCTGCAAAAAAGGTGAGGATTTCTGTTTTTCATCAGAAACTGTCCATATATGTCAGATTCTAGATCAATATCTCTAACATTTCCAACAGAATTCCTGTGTTCATCCAACAAACTGGGAACCTATCTGGCTGTCTGGCTCCGGCATATACCTTCCTTTCAAGAACAAACATACTTAAAATATATAGGAGTAGACTTAGATTATCTGCAAGTAATAGTTTACAGGCTGCCTCACCCTCTGCTATTCAACCTAATGCTAAAGCCTAACAATAAACTTTGTGCTTAGAATACAAGGAGAAGGATATCCATTGTATTAGCTACATTCTGATAAGGAAACAAAATCTGGATTTGCTGTTATCTGTTAATCCATTTAGCACTAGACTTAATCTAGAACATATAAACTGAGAGGAACTCTCTAAATCAACAAGTTCAATGTTTTGCCATCACAGACATATATTTTTTTCCGTAAATATATTTTGCTTTGTACTGTACTGTCTTTGGAGGGACAGAGGGGATTGGATGATGGTTCTATCAGGAGGGTATTAAAGGAGGACAGAAAAGAGAGAAAAAAAKAATGTATACTGTCTGGAATTTAATCCAACAGTAATGTAAAAGAAAGAAATGTTAAAGAAAGGACTCAAAAGGGGCCACACAYGTCTACAAATTCTTGCTGCCACTCCACAAAGCTTACATTTTTTGAACCAATATATTTCCTTAACTGATATATCCAGAGAGTTAGAATAATTCACCCTTTATGAAAAGGTCAGAGCCCTCAAAAACACTCCTCAGTACTCGCTTTACCCACCTCCCTCCATGCCTTGGTGTTTGGCTGCTCATATCAACCTTCATCCAGAAAGYTATTTCCAAAGTAATACAGGTGGAGACCACTCTTTGAAAAGAATCTGTTTTTCATTCATGCATCCCAACAATCATATCCCTGAACTGTTCTCCTAGTTCCAATCTTTGAGCTGGCTGTTAATCTTCAAAATCTCATTATTTCTATGCCCCTGGGATGTCTCCTGAGTTTCCACTTCTACAGCTGGGTATACTCACACTTTTCCTGCTACATTGCCAGTTGTCCCACTGACAAAGCTGTTCAGTAGTATTTTCCCCACTGTTATATCCATTTCAGCCTTAGGTGTACCTTACCAAGATCCATCACCTTGCTCTTGGCAGACAGCACACAGTTCAATTTCCTGAATGAGCTCTAGGGTCATATTGTTAATTTTTCCAAACAGAAGGACTTCAGTAATGAAGACTTGATTCTTCCTAATGTGGATGTAAATTTCTGGTCTTCTCTCTTCAGTTCCTTTATGAATTGGTCAAGTCTTATTTCAGCTTTGTTCCTCCTAACTTTTTGTTTCTTKCTGTCATTAATACTTTTTTGTTTTTTGGGGGAAGAAGTTCCTTGTTAGTGTACTTTGCAGAGAGTCATGTTCAGTGCAAAGTTAGAAAAAAAATTCCTTTTCAAGTCCTTGGCCCATATCAAGTAGTAGTCAAACTGCGGGGAGTTTTTATAATTCTGATCCTCCCTTACGTAACTATTATCTCCCAAACTTCTCTCCCAACGCTGTTTTCTTAGCCCTAAATTCCCAGGTCCTGCTCTGGCACTGTCCTGGCATTGTCCGTCAGACAATGTGAGTCTATCAAAGCTAATTTGTTAACATATGTGTTCTTACTSCAAGGTTTCAGCATGGACCAGCCTATCATCAAAAGACAAAAACAAGCAGAGAAGTGTGCTGCGCCACAGACCTCTGCATTAGCTTCCCAAAGGCAGACACTATAAGCCCTTTTGTTTTCTGAAAGGAGGTTTTCTTCTCATTTTTATTTCCATTTGCCAATTCCACGATCTGTGTTGAAAGAGTTACAGAAACAATGCTATGACTAGTAAGCTAGCCAAGTTTGCCTCAAGTCAGCACAAGAATGTGGTGCCATTTGTCTTCTCCACCAGCCCCAACAAGTTAAGGCCAGGATCAACATTATAGACTTTAATCAGTCCCTTTAAACATCTTTTCTATAAGCAAAGGGTCAAATATTTACTTAATAGGCCAATCTGGCTTGTGACCTTGACAGATCAAAATTCTTGATTCCAGCTTTCTGATTTCTTACAGTGCTCTAGAAAATCACCTATTTTAGATTCAGGTGCACTATTTGAAGGAAATGTATTTTTCAGCTTGTCATCATAAGTGGACATTGACAGTCTCAGAGCCTAAGAGCAGATGGAAGCACTTCAGCATTCCTGTTCTTGAAAAAAAAAAAAAAGTGATCGCTTCCAGAAAATTTCCTTAAATAAAAGTARTCTCCCCAAGAAAAGTATTGCAATTTATTCTTGCAGAGACAGGTTACATAGCACATACTACTGTAGCATTTTTATAATGTAAATGCATAATAGTATTTAAATTAAATAGCATTTAAATTAAAAATGCTACTCAAAAAAAGATAAAAATATAATTCAGTATAATGCAGAAAGATAAAATTAGCAGTATGTCTTCTTGCTTACAGCCATGCACAGGCCTCTTGATATCTCTTTTCTTTGGCTGTTTGTGACTTTCCCACAAATAAAAATAGTATTTAAATATACTGAAGTCTTAATCTGCAAATTGTTTTAAAAGAATATAATTATTATATTTCCCCATATTGCTCTTCCTCAAAAGGACTGAAGTGTTAAAATTAAGATCCTTGGGACCTATTTGGAAGATCCTTGGGATGTTTGTACCATTTGAAATTCTGAACAGTATCAGAACATCATTTCTTTATGCTTTTTGTTTTGCATTGTATTTTATTTAAAATTTGTTTGATGCACCTGAAAACAGCAAAAAGCTATTAGAAGTATTTTTTTCCTGCTTTTTTAACTCCCATTTTATTATAACAGACACATCTTAAGACTAAGTTGCTAGAGAAGTTTGGCACAAATAAGCTTGAAATCATGGACAACACTCTACTATGCAACAAAAAGGCATATTTCAAAAGAAAATTAGAATTATTCTCCTCTTACAAACTAGACAGTTGTACTTCTGAAACATCAGGACTTTTAAGTGGGAACTAAATTAATCTTTATTAATCCTTGTTATCATGATTGCATAATGTCTGGATTTAAATGTCTGATGTGCAGCTCTCTGTTTCCTGCTTCTCTGGCAATCAGAAGTGTGAAAATAAACCTTACACTTTAAAAAGAAACACTTGGTTTGAAAAAAAAATAGATATAATCATCTGTACTATTAAAAAAAAAAAAGAGAGAGCTTTACTTCACACAAGAATAAATATACTGCATGTCAGAGTTTCAGAGTTGCTATTTTATGTTAAAATATGCACTGCTACATGCCAGGGCTGTGAAAATGGGAGGTAAAACAAGAAGGCAGTTGGCCAAATAGGTATAGCAAGATTTCTTTTTCCGTTAAGATTTTTATTTTTTGAGAATATTGCTCCTACAGCTTAATTACTGCATGTAAAGCACTCTCTAAAATGGCCTCTGTGTGTCCTACTGAAGCTTCAAACTGCCCTAATTAATTATTAGACCAAAGTCAAAAAAACAAAAATAGATTTGACTTTGGTTCTTCTTGTGCTTTTTCATAAATTTCTACCCCTCAGAAATGTGGCGTAGTTCAATTAACTAGTTTCAAATAACAGACARTAATGCCATTTAAAATACTTTCTTCAGGCACATCATTAGTTTAGTTAGGTTTCCATCAACTTTACAATTACAAGTCTAATTGTTGGGAAGAAGGGTTCTAACTTCATTGAAAACGTGTTCTGCGTAAGTTTAAAATAGTGCTCCGCTAGAATAAATTTCTTATTTATATATATTAATGCTCAAAAATGAATCCACAGATTAAGCATAAAAAATAGAGGTGAAAGAACAAATCCTAAGGTCTTTTGGGATTTAAAAATAAAAGTTAATTAAAATTATTATTTCTCTTTCTTTAAGCTTTTTTTTTTTTTTTTTTTTAACCTTTAATTCTGTTATGGCAAGTCACTTGAAATGACAGTTTCATACTATATGAACAAAATGTGTAGTGTCTATAGATGATACCATATTTCTATAGAAAATGACTCCTATTTACAGGTAAGTTAGTACAAGATTTTCACTAATACTTCAGGTGGAATATATATGTGTATTTATTTTTTAAAGGAATATAAGTGATTACCGATCATGAATGAACCATTAAAAACATAAAAAAAAAAAAACCCATAATAGATATTTTCACCATTTTTTAAGTTTCTCCAATAAGCAGCTGCCTTTGCACTTTATTTATGTAATGGATACAGTGAGATTAACTATATCTACACACATAAAGTATTCTCTTMTTGAGAACAATTTCCAAATTATCGAACAATCTTTGACCGTATGCAAGTCCAGTGCATTTCTAGAGCTTACATGTTACATCCATATAAATCAAGGAATGGTACATCACAGCCTTTACTGCCAGGAGGTCCCTCCAGCACTTACAAAACCAATACTACCCTCTGAGGCTGCTCAGCATGTAGTTGCATATGATTCTACAGCACACAGTGTGCTCCATAGCCTTTGTAGGACACAGTCTTTGAAAGTATAACTGATCCTTACACTCTATGTTTTTTTAAGCATATTTAGGGAGGAAGACTTCTCACAGAGACAAGGATCTTCCACCTGAAGAACTAGGAAATAGGTTTCATTCCTGTTGAAACAAATGTCCTGGAACAAATATTACCCTGCACAAAAGGAAAAGAACAAAAAAAAATTTTTTTTTTGAAATCTTATACATAGTTAGATATTATTTATGCATATTTAGATATTTTCTCTCAAGCCATATAACTACTCTGTTAAATTATTGATTCTAAACTCAGGCATTGTGACTTAAATACTGTTCTCGTGCCCACATTGTGTATCTTGGTGCAGCTTAAATACTTTTCACATGCCCACATTGGATATCTTGGCGCAGCTTGTCCCTTCTTTCTGTGGCACATAAGAAAGTCTTATGTGTTTCACTGCTGCATGTGAACTATTAAATTTTGGGTTCACACTTCAGCATACCCTAGTAAAGAAAATGAATCTCTGTTAAATTATAGTTTTAAGAAGCTAGCACTAATTATCTATTTGTTATTACCTCAAGGCTGAGAAGTGATCTTCTCCTCTGAGCAGTTCTAATGAGTTTCAAATTCAAATAGATCAGTTCAAACCATTCTCAGAGGACTAAAAATATGTATTCAGTCAAATGTCCTATTTCATCTGAGAAAAAATATCAATAATTGAGACACACTAGCTTCTTAAATTGTTTCTCAGTTGTAATTAKTTGGGTAAAGACTCCTGGTCAATTTAACTAGAAAATAAATTAAATTACAACTACATATATTTTACGTGCAGTCTTCCTTTGCTTTAAGATCAGAACTGCTCATTCAATGATAACATAAGATCTCAGTTMAGAGGTAGGTACAAAACAATGTTTGACCTCTGAACTTTATGCACACAGACATGAAGTAGCATGTTCAGTAAGTATTAGGAGCAGGGTTTTGATTCATGTTTTGACTACTCCAGTTTCCATCTGTTGGCTTTAGTACTGGTAGGTCTGGTATTTTTTGTGCAAAATATGTTAGACCATTAAAGCAGGCTCTCCATCTAATTAAAATGATGATATAGTCATAGCTTTAATTTTCTTTAAGAAAACAAAACCATTTTTTGTCAGATATTCATCAGATATAACATTTTTTATCACTAATTGTTTATAYTGCTGTCTTTTAGACTTCCTTAATCATTCTTTAAAAGTGATACTCAAAAGTCAACATACTACAGAAACTAAAAATTTATTAGTAGACTGAAAAAAATACTAATCTTTCTCATATCCCTCTTGCAAAACTAGAATATATGGACAACTGTGTAAAAATCCATAAAGACTTTTTTTTTTTTTCCAAGAATCTGACATTTTTGGCTCCTTTTCATTTTGGGATGTCATTGCTTGGATTTTACTTTAGGAAACCAGAATGCTTGTTTGCTGTGCAATGAATGATCCCAGGTGTCATTAGGAAAAGAAAACAACAAAAGTTAACAAAGGAAAAATTATTTAAAATTTCATCACATTTCTTTCATAGATATTTCACCTATCATGACTSCAAAGAAAGACAATGCATTTGCCACAGTCTGGCAGTTTTTTTTTAGTCTTCTTGCTCTTGCATCTATTGTATAAATTGAAGCTAGCTTTATTGGTCTACATGTCTGCTAGACACACATAGAGCAAAGATGCAAATAGACCACAATAGATATATAACAAAAAACAGACGCAGTTGCACTGTTTTCTTATATATATATACTCCAGAAGATTCTCAGGTATAGGACATTCATTGTAAGAAATATATCAACAGTTAAACCTTAGTTATTTCATTATATCTCATCATCATGAACCCTCAGAAGGAACTAATTTTCTGAAATACTCAACTCTTGAGTGTGAGGAAAAAAAAAAAATTCAGAATTTGAGGCCAAAATAGAAACAAAATATGTGTAGTGGATTTTTAAATATTACAGGGTTTAATGACTGCAAACTAAGAACAAAAGCTCTACAGGATCACTTTGAAACTTCTCCTTGACTATATTGGACTCTCTTCCTGCAGCTACAGTATCACATTGCATATTTGGAAATCTGACATGTCACAATGAAGACAAGATGATTAAAGTGCTTTTCTTTTCCACTGTTTTCCTGGCAATATTACCTCAAAACCTGGAATATGCAGCTTGCTTAATATTGCTCTTTGAACTTTGTAATGATTGATCTATAGCAATTAAACTTTGAACTCTAAATATTACCAGGTCATCTTACTGTTGGCACTAGCAGACCTGTGAGTCCTCTTTAAAATGAAATCCTGTGGTTAAATCACTGATGCAAAACAGGCAAAAAAATGTATCAGCCAAGTGACCATCCATGTCCTCCCTTGGAGGAAACAAAGGTCTGAAAAAGAGCAATAACACTGAACTGGGAATATACTTCTGATGCAAATATTGAATTATGTAACTACTCTTAATATAGGCTCAMTACTCTTGTAGAAATTTTCCAAAATAAAATAGAAACAAATAAAATGTTGTTTCAGAAACCCCAGCCACCAGAAGCTTTGAATAGACTGTTTTATTTAAAATGTCAGGTTATCGATACCATTTTTTTCCCCTAATATCCTAGATCTCCAGTTAAACTAAAACAGCCAAACCCTGTTCCTGGAGTAATTAATGCTCATTTCATCAATGATTATGATCCTGAATAGACATGGCAGAAAAAAAAATCTAGCTTTTCTTCAGAATCAGGCAGGCCAAGGAAAACTGGGTCTTTCACACTGCAGTCCTCTGGCTATTGAAACTTGGAGACGGGATAGCTAGTTCTTTT
Source organism: Nothoprocta perdicaria (assembly GCF_003342845.1). Taxonomy (NCBI): domain Eukaryota; kingdom Metazoa; phylum Chordata; class Aves; order Tinamiformes; family Tinamidae; genus Nothoprocta; species Nothoprocta perdicaria. The sequence goes on from NW_020455556.1 coordinate 85,230, forward strand.
CTCAATATCTTGAATGAGATTTTATTTTCCCATAATTTCAATAATAGAAAATTCCAAGTAGACTTTTTTTTTTTCCTTTTTAATAGATTATTGCTTATTTCTTCCAGACTTAGCAGGAAGATACCTATTCCAGATTGTCATTGTTTCTAATCAGATTCCAACCTTGAATATTCTGTGATTCTATGATTCATGGCACAAGCTCCAATAATTTAAGTATTTTGTTCTGATTTTTTCACCGATTCAGAGTGACCTATGCACTATAGAAAAGGGTCCTGACTTATCTTTGCTTCAATTATAAGTGCTCAGAAATGGCTGAGCTCAGAAGTTCAGCACTTTTTTTTTAACATTTATCATTGCTTTACAAACCAATTCCTACTTATTCTTGATTGGCTCCTTAAAGAAAAAAAAATATTTGTGAACAGTTTGCAATTGTCTTACTGCTCCATGTAACCTTCTCTTGATTGTCCTTTTTCCAGCAGGACTATCCCAAGATTACATCAATCAGGATGGCTTGGATGAGCTGCTTGGAAATATTTGTTCACTCTCAACTTCCATTACCTTGTGAGAAGAATCATGCAGCCTTTTCGTGGAAAGGAGTGGTATTTTAATAAAATGTATTCATGTGGAGCAAAAAATTAAACAATCTTTAATGGAGATATATAGCATAGGAGCTATATATACCTATGCTATATACCTATGCTATATATCAGGACAGAATAGCACATATATATAGCAAATATATACAAATATATACAGCTATATATCAACTATATACAGCTATGCAATATGTCACGTGAAAAACAGGAAAACAAAAATAATAAAAAAAAATTAATCTCTTAGAAATCTGAAGACCTCATTGATGAGAGGCAGTTTTGATTCCAATATCAGAGTAAAAGACATAGTTGCTATGGGGAGACAAAATAATATAGATATGAAATTTATTCAGTGTAAATGGAAACAGGAGTTTATGCAGATGACATTTGTTATATAATTCCTCATCATGTAAACACTTTGCATCCTTTCTTTTTAAACAACAAAAGATCAACGTCATAGACCTTTCATGTTATTCAATGTTCTTTCAATTTACTTGTTTACTTTAGGCAAACTAAAAAGTAATCTTATACCTATAAGATATCTTATATCTTTTGGTCAATATAATCTTATATTGACCAAAAAATAATATTTTTTTTCTTGACTATATCCCTGGAAAAAGTGATGGAACAGCTCATCCTGGCTGCTTTCTCCAGACACGTGGAGGAGAAGAAAGTGCTCAGGAGTAGCTAGCATGGATTCACCAAGGGGAAATCATGCTTGACTAACCTAATCACGTTCTATGATGGAGTGACTGGCTGGAGAGATGAGGACAGAACGATGGATGTCATCTGTCTGGACTTAAGCAAGGCTTTTGACACCGTCCCTCACATCATTCTCCTGAGCAATGTCCGGAAGTGTGGGACAGATGAGTGGACGGGGAGGTGGATTAGGAATTGGCTCAATGGCAGGGCTCAGAGAGTGATAATCAGTGGAGCTGAGTACAGTTGGAGGCCTGCAGTTAGTGATGTCCCTTAGGGGTTAGTCCTCGGTGCAGTTCTGTTCAACTTATTCATCAATGACATGGCTGAAGGGATGGAGTGCTCCCTCAGCAAGTTTTCTGATGATACCAAACTGGGAGGAATAGCTGATAGCCCTGAGGGTTGTGCTGGCATCCAGAGGGACCTGGACAGACTGGACAACTAGGCAGTGAGAAACCTCATGAAGTTCAACAAGGGCAAGTGCAAGTGGTCCTGCACCTGGGGAGGAAAAATCCCGGACACCAGTACAGGGTGGGGACTGACCTTCTGGAGAGCAGCCCCACAGAGAGGGACCTGGGCATCATGGAGGACAACAAATTGACCATGAGGCAGCAGTGTGCCCTGGTGGCCAAGAAGGCCAATGGGATCCTGGGGTGCATTAAGAAGAGCGTCTCCAGCAGGTCAAGGGAGGTGACTGTCCACCTCTCATCAGCCCTGGTGAAGCCACACCTGGAGTACTGTGTCCAGTTCTGGGCTCCCCAGTACAAGAGGGATGTGGAGCTGCTGGAGAGAGTCCAGCACAGGGCTACCAGGATGATCAGGGGCCTGGAACATCTGCACTGTAAGCAAAGGCTGAGAGAGCTGGGCCTGTTCAGCCTGAAGAAGAGAAGGCTCAAGGGGGACCTGTTCAGTGTGTATAAATACCTCAAGGGAGGCAGTGAGGAGGAAGGGGCCAGCCTCTTTTCAGTGGTGGCCAGCAACAGAACTAGAGGAAATGGCCACAAACTGAAGCATCAGAAGTTCCACAGGAACTTAAGGAAACATTTCCTGACAGTGAGGGTGACAGAAACCTGGAACAGGCTGCCCAGAGAGGTTGTGGAGCCCCCTTCTCTGGAGATCTTTAAAACTCGCTTGGATGCAGCCCTGTGCCACATGCTCTAGGTGACCCAGCATGAGCAGGGGGGTTGGACTAGATGGCCTCTGAAGGTCCAACCTTAAGCATTCTATGATTTTATGATTCTATATAAGTTATAGGAACTGTAAAGAGTGTTCTATCTCAGGGTGATTTATAATTTGAAGGTGAAGTTCTTCTGGAATGCCAAATCAAGGTCAAATTATTGAAAATTATGTTAGTGAACTTCTCTAGAAAATATGTTGATGTCTATGGTAAATTCTCACCAAACTACTCACATCCTTCAGTAATGAGGTCATCGAAACCAAGTAAGTATATCCTTACTTAAGAAAATTCACAGCAGAGTCTGCAACAAAATCATTTAATTTCCTATACTGTTTCACTTTAACCACAACATTTTTTCCTACATTTTATACACACTAGTTAGGAAACATTAACTTTCCCATTTACTGGGAAAATCACACCTACTGTTTTTTTTTCCAAATTATTTTTAAATGTCTCTCATGGATAATATATTTCAATTATAATCAAATGCACTTCTTAAAAATAAAATATTCCAATATTCCTTATAACACCAAAAAGATGCAGTTATAGTGTCTTTGGGAGATTTTTCTGTGTTCAGTTTCAATGTATTTAACTTTACCTACATATTCAATATTCTTAGGCTTGGCACATCACATTAGTGAGCTAAGGCTGGCTAACACATCAATGCCTGTTGAAAAAATGATTTGAGATTAAAAGCTTCTTTTGTCTTTCTTTCCTTCTACATTCACTCACCTTCCACCTTTACAAGAGGTATGTTATTTTCTTGTTCAATTGACTTTGCTGCCTCAGCTCTGACAGAAAGATAAAGTCTATAGTTCTATAATACATGTCATTTCTCATGAAGTTTTGTCTGAAAGGAACATAAATTTATATATATTTTTTGTATCTCCTGCAATATTGAAAGAAGTATTGAGAAATTAAAGATACTTTTATCCAGTGTTGAGGACACTGGCTTCAGTTTTCCAATATGAATTTAATTGACAAAGAATTTTAACATTAAATGAAAAACAATTGTATACCTACTGTTCCCAACAATGGCTAGGATGAAGAAGCTTGGAATAATAATCTTAATGCACAATAAGGACAGCCTATATGCTAAATATACGGTAGACCACAACAGGACAAATGTCCACTGGTACACAAGCAATTCAAACTACTGAAAAATTTTGCAAAAATCTTAAAGAGATTATTTCCCCTTATTCACAACAACTTTTATACTGTTGATCTCTCAGTGAATTATTGGTATCACAGAATTTCTCCATGACTTTTTGAAACACTTATGAATCTGATATAGTCTTCTGTGACTAATATTATATAAGGTGGTTTTCAAAGAAATACTTGCTCTGTTTTATGTAGAGCTTCACTTGTAAATTTTAGAAGAAACACAGTTTTAATATCCAGAAACGTATTTTATATTGAGGTGGACATTACCCAGCTAAGGAAGAACCCATACCAAGGATAAAATCTAGTGCACTGACCTCACACACGAAGTGCCACATCATTCCTTTTATTCTTATGGAAGTAAAGAAAAGTTTTCCTGTTAGCAGTAAGTGGTGGGTTTTATTTTCAGTGCTGTGTGACCACAGAAGCTTGACATAAATTAGAAGTGACCTCCACATGTGCCAGAGGTATGGCTATGAACAGGAAAATGCAAAGACACACTTTAAAGCTATTTACACGAAAACTACTATTACTTGCATTCTGTAAAATATGGACAGAGCCAATGTTTTAGTTCCTTACTCTTATTTTTAAGGCTGCATGAAATCACTTGAGAGGAGGAAATGCTAGGAATAAAGGGGAGCTCATTATAGATGAATTCCTCTTTTGTATAAATTGTTCTTTAAAACTGGTAAGAGAGTATTAGTGAAATGTGTAATGAGTTCGTGTTTAACTGATGGCAGATATTACAAAGAACTATAACAGAAACCACCTTATTGATACTGAGTAGAAAAACTAAACCAAGAGGAAAGAAAAAACCTTGGTTGTTCAGCAAGACAAATGAGAGATCTAGCTATACTGAGTACATAGTCAGGAGTGCTGAATTATAAGACCAAGGTGGCTCCCCAAATATCCTATAAAATATACCTGAATTTTGTGGTTCCCTGATTTGGGGATTTCCTTCTGACAGACTTGTCCAACCTCTTGTCCAACCTCATACATCTTCCCATGACCAGCTGGATGCAGCCCATTTCGATGTTCTGCTCCACCTAGCTGTGGCCAGTAGGCCATCACACAACCTGAGTGTGAACCCAGCACTCTGAACACCTTCCAGAGCTCATTTTAAGCAGGACTCAACAGCCTGTGAGGGTTCCCTGCTGTTGGGCCATCAACTGAAACAGTGGTGATCCTGAAGCAGATTATATAGTAAGCCTGTCTTGCAGACAAAAATCCTGAAAATGAAAATATGGACTTCAGGAGACATGTTCCCATAAATTATTTTTTTTTTCTTTTTCTGATGGTTTTGTTTTCTTACATATAATCACCATTATACTGTTATACTGCCTGGGAATAGTCTGGTTTACAGGGAAAACAATAATAATAAAAAAGAAAGTTTAGCTAGCTTTGGACTAAAACGACATATTAAAAACATAGATAACAAGATGAAAATTTAACAAATTATTTTTAGAAGAAATAAAATAAATTATCTACAATTGTCAGATGAAAAATACATTTAAAATGCTATCATCAGGTTCACACCCTTAACATTTGGGATTTTTTTTTAAATATCCTGAAATTTCTGCTAGCGCTGAATAGTGCCTGATCATTCATACTGCTTTTCATAGTCTAATCTCTCATCCTTCCCCTGTCATGCATAGATCACCTGCATAACATCTTCTACAGTGACTTTCAGCTAATTACCTGTTAAAAATTAGATTAGATACGAACTGGAGAGGATTAATCCTTTCTTAACAAGACACTTTTTTTATAGAAGACATTTATGAAATGAAATGTTGAATTTTTTGTATTTACTGTTAACAAGTGGGAACTGGCCTTTTCTGTTTATGACACAATAGAAATTACATTACCATACATAAACAAATGTATTAGAAGGACATTTATTATCATTATTTTTATGATGAGAGTTTTAAATAAGTATTTACATTACAAGTCCCCTCAGAAAGAATTATAGGGTTTTAATTACCACAGCTGTTCAGCTAGGAATTTGTAAATGGCTGTTTTCCCTCTGTTGTCAAAAGCACCTTAATGAGCATCTTATCTTCTTAAAATTACTTTGTATAAGTAAAAAGAAGGACAGTTCTAACTGCAGTTTAGCTTCCTTTCTGTCTGTCAGCATGAAAGCTCAGACCTATTTATGAGCAAGATGGGTTGGCTTAACGTACAGCATTAGTAATATTCTTCATAGCTTGAAGCATCTGCTGAAATACCTTAACCAAAAATATATCCTTCTCTTTCCCAGACCTGGGACCTCTGACTCCTTCCCTCACTGAAACATACCAAGAGTTTTGTATGTAATAAAAATATTGCAGTTGTCATTAGCCCTTTTGCTTCGTATTGGAAGACATGGAAATTTGTATCACCTGCAGACTGGCAGTGCACCTGTACACATAATTCACAGAGATCTCAGTACTTGGATATGAATTTTCTTTTGTTTCCCCAAAACACAAGAAGCTAGGGATCATCCAGAAGGGAGAGATGTCTTAAATATATGAAAAGACATACTTAAACATGTCTTAACATGTCATACTTAAACATGTTTTTTTTTTTTTTTTTTTTCCTGGCTAGTATATGATGTGTGATGTAGACCTCAAATCAGACAGAACCACAAATTTGGCTCATTCTTTCCCTTAACATTCCTTTTTGGCCAGAACCTAGTGATTTTCAAAACAGTGTAATTATTGTGCAGCAAAAAATATTCAGATGGGTTTTGGTTTTGTTTCATTACTGACAATTTGATGGTGCTCTTTTCTGTTAGCTGCCATTTTCAGAACTAGGAGCACTTGTTTGTTGACCCTCTTTGTTACCAGGGTCAAGTGAAATCTCATTATTAACAGTTTCATTAATATTTAGTAAGTCAATCCATAGATGACAAGAGAATAGACACAACGAAACTCATTCAAAACAGATAAATAAATGGTAAGCATGATTTGCTACTGAAAACATTTTTTAAAAAGAAAACAAAGATAAATATTATTACTCTTAGGAGAATACTATATCTAAATGTTAATATTGTTTGGTTAGACGCTCAAAATACGCTAAATAACATTCCTTAGGCTCGTTGTATATAAGGAGACAGAGTGCCCACTTAAAATAAAGCTTCTGACAAGATGCAAAATGAGCCAACTATGCAACTACTCTTCCATTATACCTATAAAATTTTCCTCCTGAGACTACTGAAAGCAGCTCTTCAGCTCCAGACCCCATTCATCCTGTTAAAAAGATCTAAAATGAAAGTGCAGCTATATGTAAATTCTTCCAGTTATAGAAATGTTGCATTTTAAACAGAAAAACAGCCTATTTCAAAATGCAAACTATGAACTTTTTTTCCTACTCAAAATGCAGTTACTATAGCAAGTGCTAGTGCTCACTTTACTCTAGTCATTCAGTTTATACTGCTTTTCATGGCAAAGGACAGAGAAATGCACTTCCAGAGACAGATAAGAGATAGGTTGCCAAGGGAGGTTGTGAAGTCTCCTTCTCTCACCTGGATGCCACCCTGTGCCATGTGCTCTAGGTGTCACTGCTGGAGCAGTGGGGATTGGACTACATGATCTCTAGAGGTCCCTTACAACCTTAACCATTCTGTGATTCTGTTTATTATCTTCTATTTTGCTATACTTGATCTTCCACTCCAGATTCTCATTCAGGCTTTATACAACATATTTCATTTCAAGTCTGTCTCTTTTCATACCAAAGCCAATGCCTCTTGGACTCTGCAAACAACTGAAGGCATGAAAATTACTGTTTCTTTCATTTTCACTGTCTGCATGCTATGTATCTTGTTGCACTTTGGAACAGTCAGAAAAAAAAAAAATCCAGTCACTTTAATGCAGTCTTTGGTGATTTTTAATGGGAAAGTTAACAAGTCTCCTACAAACTCTTTTTTTCAGCTCTAATTTGGTCAGTATTTTGTGTATTTTGATAAGGGCAGTAAAACACATCTCCAAATCTAAAAATAATACTTGGCAAATGTCAAATTCATGCTTTCAAGCCATGGGGGTTCTAGAAATGCTCACTGAAAAGGTCAGTAATCTTTTTTGGTATTGATTTTTCTAACAGAAGAATAACAATTTTCTTTTACCTAATCCTGTTCTTGAAAGTAGTTGAATTTCTTTTAGTCTTTTTTTTTTTTTTTTTTTTNTTTTTTTTTTTTAGTAGATCCTGTAGTAGACTTCCAACATGAATTAACAAAAACAGCTCAAATAGCTTATAAGCACAGGGACATAAAATCAGATTCTAGGAATCAACATGCATTGCAAATTAACAAGAAAATCTGCCCCATTTATATAGACAGAATTAACTACCAAATATAAGCTTTGACTTCCTACTGGTATAGGCATTAAAAAAAAAAAAAAAAAAGTGTATTTTCCAGATAACCCATGGAGTAATTTAATTCCTGGGCTAATTCCTAGTATTTCAGGAAATGCTAATTAAACAATTTTAATCACAAAGTCATGCTACTTCAGATTCTTGAAACCCTTATAAGAGATTGACATTTTTTTTTTTTTCAGCGAACCAACCAGCATAATCGGAACTAACACATAAAATCACTCCATCTTAATTTCAAATATTTAATCAGAATAATATTTGTCTTGGGGAAAACAGATGCACTCCTATCTATCGAATGTGCCTCCAAATCCATGAAAAACCAATTAGACTGAATACAGCACATGCAGAATACTAAGTAGAAAACTTTCTTCAAATCTAATTGTCTTAAAGCTTAAAACATTGTATACCATCATCCAGGTTCAGTCACTATATTCTAGTATTATCCATTAATGACACATTGGATACACTGATAGCAAAATTCAATTTCTCCACATTTCTGATAAAATATTAATTTCCCAGCCCCCCAAAAGAGATACTTACTTTTTCTTATATAAAAACTGTTATTGTTCCCATGTTCTATTAATACTAATACTACTGTCTCTTAGGTAAAAGATTAAATACTTGGTCAGAATTCATATGAATGGAGCTGCAACTAAATTACTTAGATGGTACATCAGCCTCTTCTCTGTCATGTCATGAAGTACAACTATCATGTGTCATGTCATGAAGTACAACATGAAGTACAACAACATGAAGTACAAACAAAGAAGTATTAATTTTCTTGTAAGTTGCCATGTTCACATCTTGGGAATAGCATCAATAAACCAATCACTGGAAGATTATTAACCTGCAACAAATATATTCAATCATCAACAAGCTTCATCTTTAATGCCTTCATCACTTCAGTGCTCATTAATTGTATTTAGGTCAGCTGTGTTTGTGATAGCCTTCTACAATGAAAAGTGTTTTTTTCTGTTTCAAGTGGATGGGAAAGGGAATAGATCTACAACTAATTAAAAAAATATATATTGCTCTTTCTAAAGAAGATTATACTTGAAGCCTACCTATCTTTCCTATAAAACAATCCATTTTAGTTATATTAGATGTGGTGGAGTCCACTGAGATTAAATGAATAATTTTATATCCACTTCTTTCTTAAGGTTTGATCACTTTTCACATAGCGAAGATATATATATAAATTTATATGGTACTTATTACATAGCCTGAAAGTATATTTTGCAGTTTGAATCAAGAAACAGTTCTGACTTTCCTATCAAATATAAAAAAGCCAAAGAATTTAAAACACACATGTATGAAGCATCTAACAGAATCATAGTATTATCTGATTAACTATAGTTGTGATCACTATTGACCTGTTATGTCTACTCAGTAAATCTGAGTATTGAGCTAAATTGACATTAATATCACTTTAACGGCAGAAAAACTGTCACTATAGTAAATCTTTTTCACTTTCATGTATGATAGCCTACTTTCTATCTAACCCTGGCTACCTCTGTAAAATATCTATCTAGATATATCTTCAGTGTCAATAAGCTTGTCTTATAAGCAGTGTTTTGTCTTGTAATCATATCAACCCTGTCATTGTTCTCTCTATTAGAAACATTGCACTCCTCCATTTTAACTTTGACATATTGATATAGATCCCCTACAGTAAATGCAGTACTGCTGCATACAAGGCTTCCAATATTTCAAATTATTCTCTCCTTGAAAACCAATGTCAGCACTTTCTTTAGATAGTGTCCTATAAGATATATATATTTTTTGGTCTACCAGTTTAGTCAGGTTACTGGAAACAGTGGAGACTATTTACATGGAAAATTAAGTTTGGATTTGGTTTACATTTCAGAGTTTTTTTTCTCCATATGACCTCTTGTAACAGTACATTCCTCTTTCAATGCAGAACATTCACTCTATACAGTTTAAATTTAACTTTGTCCTGATATTCACTTTAGTGGTGCCTTGGCCATCAAGATGAAACCTGGTTTATCTCCTCTCAAGGCTTGTTTCTCTTCCTCATCCATATCCACCCTTTTGTTTTTCTTGTTTTTGAAAGAAGTACTTAAGTCTTTCTTGACTTGAATTAGCCCTTGAATTAGTAAAATATATCAACCATTATGTGTCGGGGATAATTCAGCTGCTCTTTTAGAAAATTGTTTAAGCATCAGAAATTAAAAGAATGAAAAAGAAAACAAATCAGAACCAAAATGTCAGGGAATATCTTAGGAAATTACCATCTTTTGCCCCCATAAACCTTCAATATAACTCCAAATTCGCCTAGAATCAGCAGAAAAATGATAATGAAAAATAACCATTTTATTCAACATATGTTTATATGAAGGCTTAAATAATCGGAAAGTTGATTGTATATATGCAATCATATAGAAATTAGTACAATGTATCTGAAATTCGCAGATTCACAGAATCACTAAGGTTGGAAGGGACCCCTAGAGATCATCTAGTCCAAAACCCCTGTTCCTGGAGGGACACCTACAGCAGGTGGCACAGGGTGGCATCCAGGCAGGTTGGGAAGATCTCCAAAAAAGGAGACTCCACAAGCTCTCTGGGCAGCCTGTTCCAGGGGTCTGTCACTCTCACAGGAAAGAAGGTCTTCTTCATATGGAGATGGAACTTCCTATGTTTCAATTTGTACTCATTGTCCCTTGTCCTATCACGGGCCACCACTGAGAACTCTTTGGCCCCATCCTTCCTACATTCAACCTTCAGGTATTTATGCATATTAATCAGATCCCCTCTCAAACATCTCTTTTTCAGGCTAAAGAGGCCAGCTCACTCACTCTTTCCTCATATGAGGGATGCTCCAGTCCCTTAATCATCTTAGTTGCTCTCCGCTGCACCCTCTCTAGAAGCAACACTTCCCTCTTATACTGGGGAGCCAAGAATTGCACACAGTACTCCAGGTGCAGACTCACCAGAGCTAAATAGAGGGGTAGCATACCTTCCCTTGACCTGCTGACAACATTCCTGAGCTAGAGGAAGACCCTCCGCTGGTTAAGAAGGATTGGGTTAGGGATCACTTAGACAAACTGGCCACTCAAAAATTTATGGGCCCAGATGGGATGCACCCAAGAATGCTGAGAGAACTCGCGGAGGTTATTGCTCAGACTGTCTCCATCATCTTTGAGAGGTCCTGGAGAGCAGGGGAGGTGCCCGAGGACTGGAAGAGAGCCAACGTCACTCCAGTCTTGCAAAAGGGCAAGAGGGAGGAGTCGGGCAATTACAGACCGGTCAGTCTCACCTCTGTCCCTGGAAAGGTGATGGAGCAGTTCATCCTAGAGAGAATCTCCAGGCATGTGAAGGAGAAGAAGGTGTTGAGGAGCAGTCAGCATGGATTCACCAAGGGGAAGTCATGTCTGACGAACCTCATAGCCTTCTATGATGGGGTGACAGGCTGGCTGGACAAGGGGAGAGCCGTGGATGTTGTCTACCTTGACTTCAGCAAGGCTTTTGACACCGTCTCCCGTAATATCCTCATGCAGAAGCTCCGGGAGAGTGGACTAGACGAGTGCACGGTGCGGTGGATCAAGGGCTGGCTGGATGGCAGAGCACAGAGGGTGGTGATAAATGGGGCCGAGTCCAGTTGGAGGCCTGTGGCCAGTGGTGTCCCCCAAGGGTCAGTACTGGCCCCGGTGCTGTTCAATTTGTTCATCAATGACCTGGACGAGGGCACCGAGTGTACCCTGAGTAAGTTTGCAGATGACACCAAGCTGGGTGGAGTGGCCAACACTCCGGAGGGCTGTGCTGCCATCCAGAGGGATCTGGACAGGCTGGAGAGTTAGGCAGAGAGGAACCTCATGAGGTTCAATAAGGACAAGTGCAGGGTCCTGCACCTGGGGAGGAATAACCCCAGGCATCAGGACAGATTAGGGGTCGACCTGCTGGAAAGCAGCTCCACGGAGAGGGACCTGGGAGTCCTGGTTGACGCTAAATTAACCATGAGTGAGCAGTGTGCCCTCGTGGCCAAGAAGGCCAATGGGATCCTGGCCTGCATCAGGAGGAGTGTTGCCAGCAGGTCAAGGGAGGTGATTCTGCCCCTCTACTCAGCTCTGGTGAGGCCGCACCTGGAGTACTGTGCGCAGTTCTGGGCTCCCCAGTATAAGAGGGATGTGGAGCTTCTCGAGAGGGTCCAGCAGAGAGCAACTAAGGTGATTAAGGGAATGGAACATCTCTCGTATGAGGAAAGGCTGAGTGAGCTGGGCCTGTTTTCTCTGGAGAAGAGAAGGCTCAGAGGGGATCTGATTAACATGTATAAGTTCATGAAGGGAGAATGCAGTTCATGAAGGGAAGAAGGGGACAAGCTCTTCTCATTGGTGGAGATAGGACAAGGGGAAATGGGCATAAGCTGAAACACAGGAAGTTCCATCTCCATATGAGAAGGAACTTCTTTACTGTGTGTGGCGGGCAGGGGGGTGTGACAGAGCAGTGGAACAGGCTGCCCAGGGAGGCTGTGGAGTCTCCTTCTCTAGAGATCTTCAAAACCCGCCTGGATGCCACCCTGTGCCACATGCTGTAGGTGTGCCTGCTTGAGCAGGAAGGTTGGACTAGATGATCTCTAGAGGTCCCTTCCAACCTTGAAGAGTCTGTGATTCCTCCTGATGCAGGCCAGAATCCCATTGGCTTTCTTGGCCATGAGGGCACACTGCTGGCTCATGGTTAACTTGGTGTCAACCAGGACTACCAGGTCTCTCTCTGCAGAGCTGCTGTACGGCAGGTCAGTCCCTAATCTGTCCTGGTGCGTGGGGTTATTCCTCCCCAGGTGCGGGATCCTACACTTGTCCTTCTTAAACCTCATGAGATTCTTTGCCCAACTCTCCAATCTGTCCAGGTCCCTCTGAATGGCAGCACAGCCCTCAGGAGCATTGACCACGCTACTCAGTTTGGTATCATCTGCAAACTTGCTCTGGGTGCCCTCTGTGCCCTTGTCAAAGTCATTGATGAACAAATTGAAGAGCATTGGGCCCAGAAGAGCACTGACCCCTGTGGGACACCACTGGCCACAGGCCTCTAACTAGATTCTGCTCCATTTATCACCACCCATTGAGCTCTGTCATCTGCCAGCCAGTTCTCAATCCACCTCACTGTCCACTCTTCTAATCCACACTTCTGGACCTTTCCTATGAGGATATTACAGTGGTGTCTAAAGCCTTGCCGAAGTCAAGGTCAACAACATCCACGGCTCTCCCATCATCCATACACTCTGTTATCCCATCATAGAAGGCTATTAGGATTGTGAAACATGCCTTCTCCTTGGTGAATCCATGATGACTATTCCTCCTTCTGCTTTTCCTTCACATGCCGAGAGAGGCTCTCTAGGATGAGCTGCTCCATCACCTTTCCAGGGATGGAGATGAGTTTGACCAGTCTGTAGTTTCCCAGCTCTTGCCTTTTGTGAAGACTACAGTGATGTTGGCTCTCTTTCAGTCCTCCGGCCCCTCCCCCACTGTCCATGACCTCTTGAAGATAATGGAGAGCAGCTGAGCAATGACCCCTGCCAATTCCCTCAGCACTCTTGGGTGTGTCCCATCCAGACCCATAGATTTATGGGTATCTAATTTACCTTCAGTAACTGTTTATGTTATTTTGCCAGAAGAATTTTTTTCCTTTTCTGAGTTCAAAAAATAATGATTTATAAATATGATGAGGATAAATTAGCAGCTATAGCTACTATAGCATCTATAGCTATAGTAGTAACCATATTAGAGAGGATGAGTTTGAGAGAGAGAGAGTTTGAATGGCTGATAACATTGTATAGCATCATGTGGTCTTTTTACTTAAATAATTTTAATTTTGATGTAGAATAGCTATGGGAAAATATTAAATATATATTCAAAAATGCATATATTATATTTTCCTAACTGAGACCACATTTCTGCTGTTAAAAATTACTAACAGTGACATCCATCACAGAAAGGAATTAAATCATATGGACACTAATTGGTTTAAATGGATTTATATGACAAAATAATTTTAATGAGACTTAAAAATGTTAAGACTCATCTTGGTTCCAGAAGGTGCTTAACCACATATATAAATTTGTGTGAAAATAGCTTGCTTGACATTATTTCATAAAATTATACTGTGTAGAAGGAAGAGGAAACAGCTCAAAAATAGCTAAATGATGTGCTAAATGTTTAATTTGCAAGAAAAGCATTAAATCCATATATATGAAAAACAGGTTATCAACTAACTCTTTAAAACAAACAAGCAAAAAAATCAACTCAAAGTGCTCATTTTCATAAATATTACATATCCTATTCAGATATAGCATTTCTAGACTGCTTCCAAGTCTGACTCAAAATGTGTTTTCATTAGCTAGCAACATAGTATTCTTGATTATTCTTCTGAAATCATAATCTTCTGAAATCATAATTTAGATTTAGATTTAGAGGAAAATGTAATGCTACTGAGATAGATCTTACAGTTACTTTAACTGGACCAAAATTACAAAATAGAATGGAAAGGATTCAGGAGACAGCAGAGTGTGTAAATCTCTACCATAAGAGGAAAAGACAGAGCTAAATTAATTTTTTTACATATGTACATAAGTACAACTATTTAAAACAAAGAGCTTCAGTAGAAAAATACAAATAATAATAGATAACAAACACATGTATTTCAAAATCTATTCCATAATTAGACTATGTTTCTTCAAATTTATTCCAAGGGTTTTGGTAGAGTATGATTTTCATATGTATTCAGGTGTATTTTGTGTCAGTATGATCAGGACAAAGTTTAAGTCTCACTTCAGAGAGTGCATTGCCTTTCCTTCAATACAACTTCGCTATCACTTTAAGTTTTCTTCTGACTTTTTGTGGGGATTTGGGGCTGGAGAAGCACAATACAAAATGCTATCTTGTTCATCTGGAAAAATGAGACCAGTTTAGACAGATTTAAAAGATTTCCTACTCACTTAGAAAACTTTCCTATAGCTATTTCTGTCACTATAAGACCTCAAAAGGTGTGTACCTCTATCACATACTGGCAACCAAGAAATACTGAAAATGATGTAATTTTTTCACCACTGTGAGTAGTGAAAACATCCAAGATTTTATTATGTGCACAGATCTATCCATGCTTTTGGATACCAGAAACATCTAAAGCCTTTCATTGTTGTACATGTTCTTTCATTTGAAAGTACAATATTCTGTGGCTGTATCACCAAGTAATCACTTATAACTTATCTAGCAATCAAAAAGAAACTGCAATTCTGACATAGCTCAAAACTGGACTGCAAAGTAAAAGCACTTGTTAAGGCAGTGATGTGAAATGTATGCTTATAAAACAGATACAGCTGTTATTTATTCTCAAAATGATGCACTTTTTTGAAGAAAGGATTTTAAATATCAACCATTTTGAAGAAAGGATTTTAAATATTAACCATGTAGATTTCATTTTCCACCAAAATACAGTAATTTAGTAAACCATGCCAGATTTTTTAAGCCAAACAATATACAACCAAACCCTCCAAATTATGATAAAACTGTTGCTATGATGATATTGCAATGAAAAAACACTAATAAATAGTTACGACAATAAAATATCATTTTGTAGAGAAACTCGCAGAAAGAAAAGTAAGATATTAAATCATCTGTCAGAAAATGTTATTATCCACATATCTGCTGGGAATATTTAGTTGTTGTAATAGCTTTGAATTTATTTTTAACCTTTTCTTTTGTCTAACATTTAGCATATTAAGTGCATGTTTTCTTACACTACTGCAAAAAACCTCCAGTTGGTGCAATTTTTCCCACAAAATCACAATGGCAGCCTAAGTTATTAAGTTATTACATAGGACATGGTTTTCCTGGACAGTCAACACAGTATTATGTGTAATCACATATATATACATATATACATACACACACACACACACACACATATATATATATACATCACAGAATCACAGAATGGTTGAGGTTGGAAGGGACCTTTAGAGGTCATGTAGTCCAGTTCCTCTGCTCAAGGAGGGACATCTAGAGCAGGCTGCACAGGAACATATTCAGATATTATAAAGCATATTTTTAATATCTCCAAAAATGAGATTCCACATCTCTCTGGGCAGCCCATTCCAGTGCTCTGGAACTCTAACAGTAAAGAAGTTCTTTCTCATACAAATGTTTAACTTCTTGTATTTCAGTTTGTACTCATTACCCCTTGTTCTGTTGCTGGCCAATACCAAGAAGAGCTTAGCTCTATCCTCTTTACATTCTTCCCTCAAATATTTGTAAATGTTGATAAGATACCCTCTCAATCTGTTCTGCAGGCTAAACAGGCCCAAGTCACTTCATCTTTCCTCATACAATAGTCTTTTCTGCTTACGGTAGAGATTTACATACTCTGCTGTCTCCTGAGCTTTCCGTGCTCCAGTCCCTTAATCATCTTTGTTGGTCCTCTGCTGGACCCTCTAGGAGCTCCACATCTGTCTTCTCCTCGGGAGCCCAAAACTGCACACAGTACTCCAGGTGGAGAAGGGGAGGATCACTTCCCTTCATCTGCTGGCAACACTCCTCCTGATGCAGGTCAGGATCCCATTGACCTTCTTGGCCATGAGGGCACTGCTGACTCATGGTTAACTTGTCAACCAGGACCCCCAGGTCCCTCTCTGCAGAGCTTCTTTCCAGCAGGCCAACCCCTAATCTGTCCTGGTGCCTGGGATTATACCTCCCCAGGTGTGGGACCCTACACTTGTCCTTGTTGAACCTCGTGGGATTCTTTGCTCAACTCTCCAATCTGTCCAGGTCCCTCTGAATGGCAGCACAGCCCTCTGGACTGTCAGCCATGCTACCCAGTTTGGTATCATCCACAAACTTGCTCAGGGTGCCCTCTGTACCCTCGCCCAAGTCATTGATGAACAAGTTGAACAGCACTGTGCCCAGTACTGACCCCTGTGGGACACCCCTGGTCACAAACTTCCAACTGGACTCGGTCCCATTTATCAACCCCCTCTGAACTCTGCCATCTGCCAGTCAGTTCTCAACCCACCTCACTGTCCATTTGTCCAATCCACATTTCTGGAGCTTCCTTATGAGGATATTATGGGAGACAGTGTTGAAAGTCTTGCTGAAGTCAAGGTAGACAACATTCACAGCTCTCCCATCATCTGTCCAGCTAGTCATCCCATTGCAGATAGCTTTTAGATTGGTTAAACACAACTTAAAGTGTTTTCTTACTAAAGAAAGAATCATAGTGTTTTGAGATAGAAATGTTATAAAAAAGATTTTGAAGTAAATACACATACACACATATACTTATGTGCACATATATATATTACATATCAGAGGTGAGCTAAAGTTATGTTAACTAAGAATACCTTCACGCACTCTCTGTAATTTTGTGGATGCTAGATACATTTGAATTTATGTAGCATGAGCCTAGAAATTTTACAGTATTCATAAAGGAGTTGCAATTTGCTTTTTGTAGTGGTATATGTTTTAGTATGCTAAGTAGTGAGACATCAGCCAAAGAATTTGAAGCTGATAAGCAATCTTGCAATCAAGGAAAAGGATATCTGGAGGTATTATTAATGGTAAGCCCTCCATTTTTCTGGATCCAAGCTCAGTCACCTGCTTTTCTTCAAAAGACTGGCACTAAATGTTATGAGCTTCTGGGAAAAAAAGAAAAGGTCTTGTTTACCTCTACTATGACAAAGATACAAAGATGAATCTCACTTGCATTCTTTTTTTGTTCTTGGTGATGGTGATTTTTTTGGATTTTTTTTTTTTTTTTTTTTGACTTCTCAGTTAATCTCAGGTGAGGGAAGTATGTATCATACAGAACTCCAAAAAAGACCAAAATTGTAGTAGAACATAATGGTCACCTCAACTATCTTATTTCATACTCTAATTTCTTTACAATAAGGCAGGAAACATAGTGATTTATGGTACAGGGGATTGCAAAGAGGTGGTGGTTTGAAGATTTGAAGACAAAGTTTCCCTCTCAGTGACTGTGAGGGAAGATAGGAAAAGATTAGAGTTCTGCCCTTGTATTATTTCTTGGCTTTTGTTTGACTGAGAAACCTGACAGCTGATGAGTACTGACTGGATGATGGATTCGCTCTACATAAATATTTAAAGTTAAAACTCAAATACTATCTTTTAAAACAATCTCACATAGAGTACACAATATCTCAATCATACAAAATGCAACCCTTCTGTCAGGCAACCTCATATGCTCCGAAAGAAAATAATTATAAATAGTACTTTGAAAGAACGCTTAAAGAATGGTTGCATGTTGTTCATGTGTCTCAAACTAACTTTCTATGGTGTATATTGTAAATTTGCTTTTTTTTTTTTTTTTTTTTTTTTTTAGTACAGGTCTATCATCTAACTTTATTTGTCTAAAAGCTAGACATCCACTTTAAGCTTTCTTGTTTTTTTTGATCAAGAGAAATTTCTGCCTCTACAGAGCGGTTTGTTGTAGCTCAGGAAAAAATATAAGACAGCTGTATCTAGTCACCCTTTACAGATATAAGCATTTCTTTGTTCTTTCTTGAGAGTCATGAAAGAGGACAGAAAACTAGCATGAACTGTAAGAGAGCTCTTCAGTGTTTGAAGTCATGGAAGGTGAATTCTATATTAACTCCTTACATTATCTCTAGAGATCAAATCATTTCAGTTATATTAGATATTTGTCTTTCCATGTCTTTCCATGTCTTTCCAAATAGCCATCTGTGGGTAAGCATCTTGCTTAACAGGCTGTGGAATTATCTTAAATGCCTAGATAGGTGAGGTAAATTCTGTACTTAATAAAATCTAGTCATTAAGAGAATTTGCTATACAGTAATACTCTTACCTATGACAGATTGCAAAGAAAATCAGTGTGAGAGGGAAACTTAGAAAAACAATGAGGGAGCTAAAACCATAGTGACAGAAAATGTCAATGGCCACCATTTTACCTGTCTTTAGCCACCAAAAAGTTAGGTATTTAGTCCATGTGAAGTTAGGCACTAGTCATTCTGAACTCCCTTGCTAACTGATGGAGAAAGACATTTCCAGAAGGTGATTCGAATGATATAGAACCTACAGTGGCATAGGATTTATTACGCCTTGGTGGATTCTTTTTTTCCCTATGGTTGACACGTAAGTTTTAGAAGGCTGAAGACAGATGGGACGAATCTCACCTCAGATAACCCTAAGCAAGATAATAAGTCAAGAAGACAGAAATACTTTCACCAGGCAAAATAGCTATAGTTGATAACACTTAAGCTGGAAGAAAGAAATTCAAAGAGCTTAAAATGAAAGAGGTAAACATAAAAACAAATGGAAAAAAAAAAGTAAAAACTCTAATGATACTAATGACATTAAGCAAATCAACAAAAGGAGAAATCAATAGATAAGAATAAAGAAATAAAAACAGAATGGAATAAAAATGATTAAACTAGAAGTTAATTATCTGAAACAGAAAAGATTTCTGAAAGAATGATTCTGCTGATAAGAAAAATATGAAATCCCTTTTGAATCAGTGGTATTAGATCAGTAAGCTGATTAGCAAACAAATTTATCTTTTTTGTAAAGGTGACCCTGAGAATTACAGATGAGTGAGACTTAATTCTGTATCTAGGATGTGAATTGAACAATGCTTATAAACAAGAAACAGATCTGTGGTTGATGCATTGGATTTGTATTTACATATATATAAACATATATATATATATATTCCCTCACAGTCTCCCAAGGATGTAAAGCAAACTTAATACTGCCATAAAGCTGTAGCTGAGAATACTACTATCTGAAGGACTCAAAATCAAGTCTATAAGGATTTGATGATTCAGGAGGGCATCTTAACCTCCTAAAAATGCCACTATTTTAAAATTTCTCAAAGGAAAGAAGAAAAAAAAAGAGAAAAAGAAACCCCACAAACAGTCATGGTCAGCTGCTGCATAATCAAGTTATCTACTATATAAAACTGAGACCTTGCATTTGTCCTACAGCTCTGGCACATTTTTTTCCAAAAACATTCCAAAGAAAATCAATAACATATCAAAAACACAGTGATACCTGGCAGTTTAATTTCAGAGAGCCTGTAGATCAATATCCCTAGAGAGGCTTACAGTTCTTCAGAAACTAAGTGTAATAACTAATGCAAGGGACTGTATGTATGCAAGTGTTAGTGTATGTGAGAGAGAAGCTGAGATTGACATTCATTATGACACTTTCTGCAATACTGCATTTTCATATTGCATTTTCGTCACAACCCTAACCATTCTTTCATGAATAGGATTTAAAGTTAGATGTTTTTCATTCATCAATTATTTGATTTAAATAGCAGTAGAAGCAACTTTCTTCTTCTATACTTAAGAACAAAATGACATTTCCATTAAAGTAGTTTCAGAATGATACATGATTGACACAGGTTTGTATATAAAATTTATATTCAGGATTGAGATATTCCTAATAATGATCAACAAAATTGGTTAGTTTTTAAGTGAAAATAGGTTAAAAAATAATCCTGACATGGTAGAGATCCAAATTCAAATAGCTTCAACAGAAAAGCTGGTCTTCTAAGGATTTAATTGACAAAAGCGAATGAGATTATATAGTTATATATATGTATGTATATATTTTCACCATCATGTAAACCAAAACAGACATGCTTGTATACTGTTTTTATAAAAAGATATATTGATAAATATTTAAATATTAAAAAATATAAGTGTATATAAAAAAGAATTCCTGGTACTCCAAATACACATTCAGAAAAAATGACTGGCCACCTCAGAATCATTCCTATAAGATGTCTAAATGGCATCTATAAGATGCCTAAACTACTCAGCAAACCCTTGTGGAATAGTTATTCAGAATTCTTCAGCTGTGAATTCTGTGCATTAGCTGAATCACAAAATCTATAGGTAAAAAACATAATAGCAAACAAACAAGTTCCAGTAGGCAAATTCTAAGCCTTATTCAAAAGATTACTGAGAAACAAGTATAAGTAAACAAACCAGAGCAACATCAGAACAACCAATCTTCTACCAATAGGGAACTTATTAGTTTTAAGACTGCACTGTTTACCCAGTTTGTGTGTATGTGTGTGAGTGTTTGTGCTACAAAATTAAGACCTAAGTCTATATTGATAGCTTGGCTTAGATTTCTCTCCGCTTTCTTTAGATATCTACTATATAGTCAATGGAGAGAAAAGAGTGGCTTTAGGTTAGAGTTAATATCTTGTGATTTTAGACCTCTGTGTCAGAATGAGAGAGATAAATATTTTATTTTTCTTTTTTTTTCTTTTTATCTTTCCATTGACTAGGTAGGAAACGCACCTGTGATTTGGATTGTCTAATCACTGAAATCCACTTCCTGAGAACAACATACTGAGCAAAACAATCAAAGTCAATGGAAGATTTTAAAACTGTTTATGGTTGTTTAAAATTATTTTTTTCCAGAAGCAGAGGATCATAGATCATCTGACCTTGATTTCAGGAATACAGCCTTCTTACCTTGGATATGCTCAAGGGTGTTCTCCAAAGGTCCTACCATTTGAGAAAGTAGCGTAAGTGCTGAGAGCAAGAAATCATAACACTCTAAATGTTGCAGTCACCTCACCGCCTGCTTATTCTTAAGTAGATGAGAAATCTCTTTGACTTCACGGAACAGATTATTAATTCATGGGTAAGTGCTTGTCTAGACTGAGTCATAATACATTTCAAGAAGTACCTAATATCCCAATCATTTGTCAGGAGAAATCAGAGTCAAGTTCAGAGTCATTCCTGACTCCAGTGTTCATAAGTTGTCTAGTATGGGGTATGGTATTCTCTGAATAAGTGTGTGGAGACTGATTCACTAGGAGAAAAAAAAATGGTCACAGGTAGCTCCATATAATTGCTTCTTTCATTTGCTCCTCTTGCTGCAGATAGATCTGCTAACTGTATTATTCACTGTTAAAATACCTCTTCAGTCATGCAACAAGCATCTTATGTGATTTTCCAACCCATAACTCTGAACAAGCAAAGGGAGGACTTCAAAGTCACCAGAGCTGTGATATCTTCTTCAGCAAACTGTACTGGTTTCATAATAGTTTCACAATTTTTCAAAATATCACCACAGTTTTCATTGCTAGGAATGATTAACGGAAATAGCACCTACTGTTTCAGTACCTTTGATTTTTAAAAAAGTAAAAAACAAAATTCCCCAAAACTTGAATTGAGTCCTCTTCTTACCTATTTCACTTAGGCCGGACTTGTCTCTGTAGCTGAACTCTGAGCTAAGATTAGTGTGCACAAAAACCTTGTGAATTGTTTCAAGTATTAATGAAGTTATAAATCACAAACTTACAATCACTTACACATGCACAAATACTTACACTCAATTATGCATCAAACTCAAATTATATATAAAACCTCAGGTTTGCTGTTCATAGTGACAGAGAATTATAAAATTCATGTAATAACATCCCAACATTAATCACTTGCATGGATAATTCTGTTTTATATCAACTAACTCTATGTAGTTCCCAAAACACACTTTACTAGCTGTAGGGAGTATATAACTTTATTAGCTGCGGCAATCCAAATTGCCCTATTCTCCCTGGCAGTCCCATTAAACTCTTCAAAAGCCTGTAAAATTCTTAGCATTCCATGTGCTCAAATCCAACAAAATATACAAAGTGTTAGATGGGTTGAAAAGATAAAGGTGTTGGGCTATTATTGCCTTCAGAATGTACTCTGAGTATTACCAAGATTTTGTTTATATTTATGCATGTGTATATGTGTTTGTATGTATGCATACGTACATATATGTTTACAAATTACCACTAAATTAACAGACTATTTTTCAATGATTAGCCTTTTTAAAACAGAATTTGTTAAAGTTTGCAGTAGACTGGAACCAATTAATGGAATAAGTCCTAATTTCATATGTCAAAAGTCCCTTGTCCCTCTGCTTTAAGTGTTGTGAAAATCAGGCAAGTATAAAAAAAGACCCAGCTTTTTTATTGGAAAGAGCAGGTAATAAGATTTATAGAAGACTAAGGCTACTGTTTTAACTCTAAAAATAATGTTATTATAACATAATTCAAGAATAATGGAAATTAGAGGTGGAAAAGTCTATTCCATTTTCTTTTCTCCTATTTTTCTTGTTGCCGATTGCCCTTTAAGAGTTCTCTACAGACTGTATATTAAAATAACAGCTTGTTACTGGAAGACATTAACTTTCAGGTTTGAGTGCTTGTTTTTATTTCATGTCAGTATGTACAAGTGTCAGCATGACCCACTTGTACATAATCTTTGTCTCTCTCCTTCCTGAGCCTTGACTTCCAAGAGGAGAAAGCTCATGCACCAAGTAGAAAATGACTGGCATTCTCATAGACAAGATAAGTGTAAGTGAGGCAGATAGGGTAGTGGCTGAATGATAAAGCTCAGAGGAGGTATGTAGCTAGCAGTGTCCCCAGAAGACAGTACTGGATCCACTATTGTTTAAATTATTCAATGACCTGCATGTCAGAATGTACCTGCAGCAAACTGATGATACAAAAGAGGGAGGAGTGAATGTTAGACAAAAAGGTTGTCTTGAATTTCAGAGACACCTGGACAGGCTGGGGAGTCTTTCAGGGAGGAATCTCATGAAGTTCAACAAAGGGAAGTGCAGGGTTCTGTGCCTGGAGAGGAATGATCCCCTGTACCAGGGCAGCTTGGGAGTTAACCTCCTGGAGAGCAGCTCTATGGAGAAGGATCTGGGAGTCCTGTTGGACAAGTGAACCATAACACAACAATGTGCCCTTGTGACCAAGAAGGCCACTGGTCTTCTGGGCTGAATTAGGAAGAGTATTGCCAGCAGGTCGAGGGAGGGGATCCTCTCCCTCTACTCAGTCCTGGTGAGGCTACAACTGGAGGGCTGGTTCCAATTCTGGGCCCCAGTATAATATGGTACCAGTACATGGTGCTGCTGGCTGCTGGAGAGATTCCGGTGTAGGGCTGATTAAGAGCTGATTAAGGCTCTAGAGCATCTGTCTTAGGAAGAGAGGCTGAAAGAGATGGGCCTGTTCAACCTGAAGAAGAGACAGCTAAGAGGGGACATTTTCTTAAGGGGGGGATGTCAAAAGGATGAGGCCAGACTCTTCAGTGGTGCTCAGCAACAGGACAAAAGGCAACAGCTACAAACTGAAACAGGAAGGTCCACTTGAATCTGAGGAAATATTTATTGACTGTGAAGATGACAGAGCACTGGCAGAGGCAGCCAGAGAGATTGTGGAGTTTTCTTCCCTGGAGATTTCAAAACCTGTCTGGACAGCATCCTGAGCAATAGGCTTTAGGTGGCCCTGTTCATGCAGCAGGTCTGGACTAGATGATCTCTGAAAGTCCCTTCCAACCTTAATCATTCTGTGTGATTCTGTGCATATCTGTGAGGTGGGCATGTAGGGAGAGGCCTCATCCTCCTTCCCTCTGACACGGGCACCCAACCCTTGTGCATCAACACTGGCACTTTTGGATCACAGTGGCCTGGTTGGTGATATCAGCCAAGAGCTCCTGGCCAGGTCCCACATCTCCTTGGGCAACTGAGGAGGTGGGAGGTGCCAAGTGGTCGCTCTGTGGTTGCAGCCTGTGACGTGGAGTAGCCCTTTTGGATCTTCGGTACCTCTGGTGGCGGTGACAGCTTGGAGTCAGTGACTTTGAGTCCAGTCACAGCCATGCTCCGCCAGGCAGGGATGAGTATTGACCCCCCCAAGTCTGTCCGCTTCCAGYTGCCAGAGAGGCACTGGAGAGTGGAAATGGARCTGGAGAGGCGMCAGGCGGCTGCTGCTCGCTGGGCAGTWGTATTTCCCTGGAGCTTYTCCAGGTGGGTGGTGGGGTTGCCCAAACAGGTGGACCTGGATTGGGTGCCGGGCGAGACACCAGCCCAGCGGCTCAGGAACACCTGGCGGAGGGGCCTGACTTGCGGCCTGCGGGACCTGGGCAGTTCGTGC
>NW_020455556.1:110399-164316 GCF_003342845.1 Nothoprocta perdicaria
GCCTGGGATCTGGTAACAACAGCCCACAGGATGCAGCTCTCGGTGGCCATGGCCAGGATGCCCTCCTGGAGCTGCCGTCCAGATCCCTTCCCTCCACAGCTGCTCTCCAGCCTTTCTCAGACATTTTCTTTCCAACTTTGTCCCCAAAGGTCGAGGAGAACCTTGACGTGGGGGTCCCCTGCACAGAGGCATCTGAGATGCCTCCTGATGAAGAAGAAGAGCCCGAGATGGGTAAGCGCTGAATTGCCCAAGTACGCACGGAACATGGCTGGCAGGGCAGGGACAGGTCGGGGTGCTCGGCTGAGTCCAGTAGCTACCCACAAAAGGCATTTGCTCTGGGAGAGCCAGGAGAGTTGGGGGGAGCTGGCACGGGTTTGCAAGGAAGCCAGGGAGTCCTGGAAGAGGGATCGGGCAGGGGAAGCCCTGGATGGCCTCAGCAAGGCCGTGCTGTCCCTCTGCTGGGGATTTTCCTGCCTGCTCCAGTGGTATGGGAGAGCTGCAGCACTGGGAGGGCACAGTGCAGACAAGAGCCGTGCTTGGCAGGAGCTGTGCTCAATTGTTCTCTTCCCTGTCTTGTTCCTGGTTGCCGTGACACAGAAGAACCTCTTGCAGCAGAAGGGCAGCCCATTGAGCCCAGCTGCGATGAGGTCATCGATGCGGCCATCCGATACATCTGCAAATATGTGAAGGACCTGGCCACGTACACCAACCTGACCATGTCTCGGGGTAGGCAAGCCAGGCTGGAGGGTGAGGGCTGGAGTTCAGTAGGAACAGGCCAGGCTCTGGGGACTGTTGGGGAAAAAGAAGGTCTGGAAGAACGGGATCCATATCTATGCCTCTCCTSCTCTSCTGGAGAKCTGTGYCAGAGGCACMYCAATCAGCAGGGCAGTTCTGGTGGGTTTGAGGTCTCTTTCCATCTTCTGCTTTTCCTTCCAGAATTGGAGCGTGCCGAGCAGCTCCAAGAAATGACTAATTCTTTCAAGAAAATGGGCGTTGAAGAGGTAAGCGGTTGGAGACTTTCGGGGTGCCCCAAAGCTCCGTTCTTGATGGGTCGTGTTCAGTCTCTGCAGTGGATGGTTTCTCATTTTCAGGCACACAAGCCACCTCTGAAGACTCCTGTGCCCACACAGGAGGTGGAGGGGGCTATGAAGGAAGGCCCTCAACAGCATGACCTGCAGCAGGATTGCCTCCAGGTAGGAAAGCTGCAGTGCAGCCCCACTGTGGAGCTTACATAGGGGCGTCACCCAGAGGCAGAGTGGCCCTGGGCTGCAGGCAGCAATGCTGGCCATCTCCCTGCTGCCTGGGAGCCTCTTGTTCCAGCCATGCTCAGCCTTGGGCTCTTTCTCTTTCTCTGTTCCAGGCTGTCGAGCAAACACTGCTCATCAACCAGCAGCTGCTGGCCCAGATGGAGCAGCAGTGGCAGGAGGCTGAAAGGCAGCTGGTAAAGACCAAGGGTTCTCTATGTTTGCTAGCTGGGTGCTTCCCAGCTAATTGTCCTTGCTCCTCCTGGATAATCCTGACTCAGTTTCCTCACTCTTGTTCTTTGGCAGCAAAAGGAAAAGGCTGAGCTCTTCTTCCTATCCTGCAAGGAGGAGGAAGAGCCAGCAGAAGAACAGGCACCAGGTGCCTCTGCCAGCTCTGACAGCCATCGTGGATGGAGAATGGAGCTGAGGAAACGGTGAGAGCAGAGCAGTTCTGTATGGGCAGTGCCTAGCTCTCACAGGAGCCAGGGCTGTCCTGCCATAGCAGCAAGGGCATGGGTCAGATGCCCTGCTGCTTGCGGTGCAGAGGGCTGGGGAGGAGGGGGCAAAAGGAGCTTTGTCCTTCTGTCCTCTGAGCTCTTCKCTCCTCCTCTGCCTTGCCACAGCCTGCACAGCAAATGGCAGCACTTAAGGCTCGCAGCGAGGAGATTTCCTGTCAGGTGGCAGGAACCAAGCAACTAAGTTTCCTCAGCTAAGGAATTGGGAGAAGGTGGGATGGGCAACAGCCACACTGGCAGCACGTTGAGCACCATGATGTGGAGCAATTGGACAGTCTGTTCCTGAGCTGCTACTGAGGAAGATCTCCCAGCTCTGTGCAATGCTCAGCTCTACCCTTGCTGCCAGTTGTAGAAAGTGACTGGTCCCACCTTGGTGCGACATGGAAGGACCTGCTGGCCAGTCTCTCCAGCCAACTGGACATTATTTTGGAAAACTCCCTGAAGAGCCAGAGCAGAAGCCAGACCTCGACCATTCTGTAATTCTGCAGTTCTGTGAAAATAAGAACAGTATGGTCTGTTCATTTGCTATCAGGCCTGGATCTAGGGCCTTGCTAGTCAATGTACCAGTTGCTCCACCTGAACATGAGAGCTAAACACAGATGTGCAACTTGATACAAATCTGTTGTGAAGTGCAAGAAAAGGGAAGAATTAGAGGAAAGAGGAAATGTTCAAAATAACTTCCAGCCAGGCATGCAAATAAAGTGTCGCAAAAGCTGACATTAATCCAGCCACTATTCTGCACTCAAAATTTACTAACTAGGAAGTTAAACTGGACGTTTTAGAAAACAAAAAGTATGTCAGATATGGAAGAACAGATTGCTTTCTTGAAACCTGAATCAAAACAGACAGATAATCAACAAACAGAATGGCAAAGCAAATAGAGCTATTGGATGACAAATTGAAGGAACTCAAGAACCAAGGGGGAAAAAATCTGAGACTGATAGGACTTTTAGAACACATGGAAGGAAACACAGCACAGCTTTATTTGAGCAATGGATTTCCTCCCTGCTTAAAATAGAAGGAAAAGTCGTGAATCGTTTGAAGGCACAGAAATTTTGTCATTGCCAAATAAAATACACAGGACATTTGTTATAGTATGTTATAGTCAAAATAGACAATAACAGTAATAAAAAAGGACCCAAAATGTAGAAATAATTTATATGCTATAGTATATTTTTATAAAATACAGTACAGCTATAGTAGCTACCAAAATTATATCTTTCATTACATATCTTGTAGGTTTAAAGCATTTTTACTATATGGACATATATATATACACATCTTAATTTGTTATTTTTAAAGCATATTTCATCTTGTTAAGAATATGCAATATGCCTTTACACCACCCAGATAAATGTTAAACACAAAAGTAATTATAAAATTTCAAAAATATATCCTGAATGCAACATATTTGTAAAAGCTAAAAAATCCCCAGGAATTACAGGAAACTGATGTACTTGAAAATAGTCCACCTTTCTCTTTGCATAATAACATCATCAATATTTATCAATCCTAAGAAATTATAATCCTTTTAGAGCTGAGCCATATACAAGCTGTAATACGATATGATGCTCAGCACAAAGAGAGTAAAGGCCTGTCTTGTTGACATGGAATCAGAAGACTCATGTGACAACTCTTAACCAAGCCAGGTCTAAACTTTGCTTTCACCTTATCTTTACTCCTTTGAATTAAAAGGGTCTGTGCGAGCTAATACACATCTCTGTGGGCAGATAGACAGCTTCATGTACTTCTGCATGGTATTTTTTCCAGTTAGGTTTGATTTTACTTTGGTTTTGTTCAAAGCTCAGCCAAACACAAGAAAGATCTTGCAAGATACAATGTAAATTCATGTGATATAGTGTCTGCCAGTAATAATAAAGGCAGAGATGAGCCTGGGTATATGAGCTTACGCTCAGTGAAACATTAGTGTAGCCACAATGATGCTAGTTTGAATGGGACTTCAGTTAAACCAGCCGTGAAAACATGAGCTTATTCCTGCTCTTGGAAGACTATGTAGACTATGACATCCTGTTGCACACACTCAGCACAGTTCAGCTCACTGTGTTTCAGAAAAGCTATAAATGACTTAGAAAAGAGTAAGGGGAGCTGATGCATCACAGTGCAGCTCTGCAAGCCAATGAATCAGAGCAGGAAAGAAACATAGGAGGAAAAAGTCTATTTAATTTTTTTTTTTTTTTTTTTTTTTTTTTTTGTATGCTTAGGGTTACAATTGGCCAAAAAAAATGAAGACCCTTATAACAGCAAGGTGGAATCTTTTGATATCTGCAAGATTAGCTCCAGTCTTAAAGCTCTTAGGAAAATATGAAAAATACTAATTTATGGAAGTAATATAAAATAAAACAAATAGCAGCTGTACAAAAGTCTTTAACATTTCATTCATGGTTTGTGATGATAGAAGGAATACAGAAGATAAGGCTAAAAATTTTCAATTGGAAGACATCCCACACTCCCTTTCTAGTCATAGCTACTGTTTCATGATCTTAGAAACATGAGAGACATGAGTCTTCAGAGACTGTCAGAAACTGGTGAGGGAGTAAACTAGAAAACTGTCTACAGTGTTATTATCTGACTCTATTTACAGCTCTGAATTAATCTTCAGTGTCAGCTACATTTAAGGAACAAAACAGAAGTCTATGAGGAACTTCTGCATTTGCCTGCTTCTTGTTGGACTTAATTAAATTATAAGATCTGAATCAATAGCTTGCCAGTGAATCATTTACTCTACTTTTAGTCTATCCTCATGGGCTGATGAAGTGAAAATAATTTTTGAAAGCTGTAGCTTAATTTTTACAAGCTAGACCAATAAACACTGTCAATATCCACCTGAGAGGTTGGGATGCTTCTATTGCCTAATCTAAATGGATTAAAAGTATATTTAGAAATTAATTTTAAAAGGTAACTAACAGATCTCCACAAATGTAATTCAAGTGCAGATCTCTTCAGTACATAATTATTAATTATTTTACAGAACTCAAACATAGGAAGTGCCTTAGAGGGAACAACAAACTGTTTCCTCCCAGGATTGAGTACTGAGCATAAAAGGCAGTTTCCAGCTAAAATTCCTTTCTATTGCTCACCAGAGACTGGTTGCTAACATTATCCCACTACTCATAGGTCCCCCATGCAACATACCCTACAGAGTACAGAGGGAACTGCTTCTTCAGAACATAATTAATTCCTATACATGCTAATCTCTCAAGGAATAACCAAGACAACAAAATTAATGCCCTCTAACCTTGAACAGGCTTAAATAACTCATTCATAAACCCACAATAAAGTTTGCTTTTTGCCATGTCATTCAAAGGTTAGATAATATTGAACAGAATTGATACATTTTTCCCCTGCTTTTAGATKACTTTTCTCTCTCATTTTTGTTTCTTTATCATTCATCTAATTTTATCTTCAGTGCTTCTCCTGACTAACTTCTGTTCATATAGTTGTTACCTTGCAAACTCCCAGCTTACTTTCATTTGCATTTGTTTCTCTTTCTACTCATATTCTGTCTTTTTACACACTATGTTCTTAAACTTCATAGTGGACTTTTTCTTTCCATTCCTTCATATCTAGTCTTCTAAGCAAGAACCCACCAAGCTGGGTGGAGTGGCCGACACTCCGGAGGGCTGTGCTGCCATCCAGAGGGACCTGGACAGGCTGGTGAGTTGGGCAGAGAGGAACCTCATGAGGTTCAATAAGGACAAGTGCAGGGTCTTGCACCTGGGGAGGAATAACCCCAGGCATCAGTACAGATTAGGGGTCAACCTGCTGGAAAGCACCTCCACGGAGAGGGACCTGGGAGTCCTGGTTGACACCCAGTTAACCATGAGTCAGCAGTGTGCCCTCGTGGCCAAGAAGGCCAATGGGATCCTGGCCTGCATCAGGAGGAGTGTTGCCAGCAGGTCAAGGGAGGTGATTCTGCCCCTCTCCTCAGCTCTGGTGAGGCCTCACCTGGAGTACTGTGTGCAGTTCTGGGCTCCCCAGTATAGGAGGGACGTGGAGCTTCTGGAGAGGGTCCAGAGAAGGGCAACCAGGATGATTAAGGGAATGGAACATCTCTCGTATGAAGAGAGGCTGAGTGAGCTGGGCCTGTTTTCTCTGGAGAAGAGACGGCTCAGAGGGGATATGATTAATATGTATAAGTTCAGGAAGGGCGAATGCAGGGAGGAAGGGGACAAGCTGTTCTCACTGGTGGCCAGCGATAGGACAAGGGGTAATGGCCACAAGCTGAAGCATAAGAAGTTCCATCTCCAGGTGAGGAGCAACTTCTTTCCTGTTAGGGTGACAGAGCAGTGGAACAGGCTGCCCAGGGAGGTTGTGGAGTCTCCTTCTCTGGAGGTCTTCAAAACCCGCCTGGATGCCACCCTGTGCCACATGCTGTAGGTGTGCCTACACCTTGTAGGTGTGCTTGAGCAGGAAGATTGGACTAGCTGATCTGTAGAAGTCCCTTCCAACCTTAAATATTCTGTGAATCTGTGAATCTGTAAAACATAGAAAAGTGTTTCTTCACTTAGCTATTTTTTCTCTAAAACTCAGCTCATTTTTACAGCCAGTCCATATATTCTTCTAAACAAACCTTTGCTTTCCACGATATTGCTTGAAAAAGCTCCTCTATGAAAGCAGTGTCTCTCTCTTTTTTTTTTTTTTTTTTCCAGGTTGTTTTTCTAATGTATTAGAAATACAGAGTGCTGTATTCCTCTATCTGTCCTTCTCTTCTTATCCATTTTGTTCTCTATTCACATTTGCTTTCTTCCCAGATGCTTTTACTTCCCATGGAATCTTGTCTCTTCCAGTAATTGTTAACTGTCCTCACTGATTTTGTCTTTGCCTCCATTCCTACAGAACTTCCTTCACCAGTAGCTATCCTTCTGACACATTGTTCCTCTGGTCAGTTGTTCTTGATGGCAGTCTATATCTTCTCAACACTTTCCCATTCTCCTTCCTGCATACAGTGGTCAACTGGTTCAGAGAAGTCAGCACCCATGTTAGCAGTGGAGTGTGAAGCAGGCTTTGCTAGGCTTTTCTCATGCTCTTTCTCTCCCCCCTAGACATTTCCATGATATATTCCTCCAAGAGACCCTCTCCCTCCCTCTTTGCATAAAACTACTAAAACTAAATATAGTTCTTGTTTTCCTGAATGTCACTAAGATATGGATAATACTACAAAAGCAAACACAAGAAGCTAGGCTTAATCACTTCTGGACAAAGGTATTTAGCATTTTAAGTGCCTTTATGCAAACACTTCCTTTAGATAAGGAATATCTAAGGAATATCGTTAACTAGCAAAACAACTCTAATATATGAAAAAAAATTACTACAAGAAATTAATCCTTGGAAAAGTGATATCTAAAGTATAAGCTATCAGTTGTGTTGTATAACTAAATAGACTTTTATAGATATTCTCTGGCCTGCAGAAGATGAAGTAGCTTTAGGAAGATTAAAGCTTCCAAACTAAAAGGCAGACTATGCCTGAGCTAATGTTGCAAAAGAAAAAATGAAAGAGAGAGAGAAGGAAAAAAAAAAAAACAGAAAGCAGAGACCAATAGTTATTCCTCATGATAATTATTGTCATCCATCTTTCAAAAATGCTAGTTTTTTTACCACTTACACTTTTGCATTCACTGCTACATTCAAATAATTCCACAAGCAAATCAGGATTCAAAAATATACAGCTTTAATACAAAGTCATTTGTATCACTTTGCATAACAATCACTTTTGTTTTTATGGCTTATGATATTTCTGCATCTTCGTTAAAGAAAATATAAAATATTTTGAAATATCATCATAAATACTTTAAAATATCATGAAAATAAGCAGCAGACAATCAGAAGATGAAATTCTTGGTGGCAATGAATGAATTATTTGCAAGCGTATTTCCAACATCATAAGCATACTCAGCCATAGTAGTGAGAACAGAATGATGTAGCTTCATTATTGTTTCAAAGAAGGAGTCACACAGAAGAAAGTCATGGTTATACTCATGACTGTATCCTGAGGAACAGCTGTTGTATACTGGCCTTGTTTAAATGTCAATTGATATATTTTCCACATACAATTTATACTTCACTGGTTAGGTATATGTATTCGACAATAATGGTTACAAACTGCATAATTAATTAACTAAGTAGTCATGATAGAATGGCTCTTCTATAGGATAAAGTTGTCTTTATCATGTCCTATGATGCAATAGCARTATCTGTTAGTTTGCCTGTTTTATGACAGAAGAAGAAAAGCAGATAGGAGAGAGGTTTGGTGTCTGTAACTGCCCTAAAAGACTATGCTAACTATGAATGGAACCATTTAAAATATTGTGGATATATGGTTAAAGAATGGGTTGAAGCACACTGAAAAATATGTTTTCAAGTCAGTTATACACTGATTGAGATGCTCAAAGTATATAATTTCAGCATTAAAAAAATACACATCTTGTGAAGATGGTAAGCTAATTTACTGCACCTGAGAAAACCTAAAAACTCACATCTAACTATCATTTTTTAAAAAAATATAGAACATACATAAAGTGTGAAGAACATAAAGAAATTGTGAACTTAACAAAATACAGAAGTAAGAAGAACACAGTGGATAGGGCCTGATTCTGCAGAAAGACATATTCAGATATGTATGGATATGATTGTCTGCCTACAGAGCATGCCAGAAAGAACTCTTCAAAGTAAAGACTTTCATTCAGAAAAGAAAATGAAAAAGGAATATGATAAATGGAAAATCATTATTCGTACTTGTGTAGCTTATTGCTATTATCATTCCTCAGAGAAATAAACAGGACAATGCTAAAAGTGAATAAAATATCAACTAGGAGATCAAAGGAAAAGCTACTATTAAATGAAACACTGGAGAAACAAAAATTCAGAACCAAATATTCACCACAAAGGAAATTGTATATACCTTTGTATATTCTGCCATGACTTTCATTTTAGAGCTTTCAAATGTCACAAACCTTTATCCTATATATATGTATATATATATAAATCCTATGGAATATAAGTTTGGATTTCATTTCACTGCAAAAAGAACTGAAAAAATAAAAATGAAAATTGCACATTATTGAGTCACGTCACACAGTTCAATGCATGAGCAAAGGCCATTTAACAATGAGACTTATTAGAGGATTAATTACTTTTTCAGTATTTTGGGTAATATGCAAAGACAGTATCTTTCAGAGGAAACTCAGAAAAAATTAGTATTATTTTTCATGTTTTTTGATATACAGAAGTGTGTAAGAAAGTCGTGAAAGGTCTTAGTGTTCCTCTCAAAGCCTAGATAAGTTATGCAACAGTCTTTCATTAATGTTAACCCAAGTTTTGCATATCAATCCTCTCCTTCTCAGTGGGAAATGGATAGGGACAAAATATTAGGTAGCCTTCTACAGCTGCATGATTAATTGTAATATCTAAGCCTCTAAACATGAGATTGAATACTAATTTGATGGCAAAATCTGGAATTGAGCCTGTGCAGAGGCCCTGTATTTTCTGCCACATTTTTAATTTCACAAGAAAAATATAATAATATAACTTTGGCTGCTATTTATGGATGCAATGTGTGAAGAGTAGGATCCTGGAACTGTATATATATTTTTGAACAAAAGAGCAACGTTTTAGATCCTCATCATTCAATTTCATAAGGAAACTTCAGTTTTATGCTGTTTCTAGAGACTTGTGGTGCATAAAGTAATGTTTTATATACATAGAATGTCTGTAATTGCACATATTGCTCATGGAATAAAAAAGGCAAAAGTCTGGCTAGCTGATTTATTAAAAGATGTGATAATTATTCAGGGTGCAACAGGCATCTGACCATTTGATGCCACGGACAAGTTTATATAAGGGTTGCTATGACAATCTGATCCATTAATATGCATCAGTGTAAATTATCACTTATTTTCTGTTGACAGTAAGGATTATGTGACAATATGAGAACAATGCTGAAATGACCAAACAACCTATTGTACTTAATTTCCATTCCCATTAGGAGTCAACATCACTGACTAACTGAAGTATGCATTACCATAGATGCAGAAGTGCCCCAGGCAGTTGCATTTGGACACAATTTGCTTTGTACATGAGTGCCTCATATATTCATAATTAATATGACAAGATGAAGTTTTCATAGCAAGAAAAGAAAAAGCTAACCTCTCAATCTGCCTTTCAGTTAGGGCTGGCAAAAAGGCAATAGTTGTTAGGGGAATTAAAAAAAAAGTACTCTCATAGAAACAGTAGTTGGCATATCAGTCAGACCACTGGATAGATGCCAGTCCCATTTGCAACAGATCTGCTACACACAGTGCTGATCCCAGGCCAAATTCAACAGTGGTTCTAGATGATGTGCTGCCACAAGTGCCCCAATCAACACCCTCTTCTCCAGCCTGTCTGCGGTCACTGCACATTCCTGCTGCATGACAGATGTGCCTGTATCACTTACCTGTAGTACCTACAGCTGGAGGGTGAAAAATATGAAAAATGGTCTGCTTCAGTCAGTACCAGAGGCTCATAGTGACACCTCATAAAGTGAAGCAGAGGTACGGCCCTTTTCCGAACATGGCATATGATGACCTCCCCAAATCCCCAACTGTCCCGTTGCAAGGTCTTTGATGTCTGTTTGTCACCAGAGGCCTGGGAATATTTAATATAACACAAAACCAAATAAAAATAAGATATAAGCAGGTACAGCAAGTAGAGCACTTGCTGTATTTATTTGTCTACAATTTACCATCTGTTATAGTCACTTTAGAAAGTTCAACACTCTGAGAGGAGAAAGAACACCCTCTGTCTAAGCTTTATAGTTTATTTGTTCCAGTTTATGTTGACATCCTTTGTGGTGGTTTACAGGTTCATTTTAAGAAAAGTTTGCAGATTTCCTTCCCATGCAGAAAGCTAATGAAGGAAGGAACCATTTTAGGTGAATTAGTAGAAAGTTAGTAGAAGAACCAGCTGTGCAAGGGAAGACAGATTATAGGATGTTGTTTTGTGTCTGCCTTGTACCACAGCATTCTGTGCAAATGCAATTCTATCATGACAGTGATTGAATTTGCCCAGAGACACTGCTAAATTGTGTTGCCTCGTGCTACATGAGCATAGGATGAAAAAAATTAATAGTAATCATTGTGTAACACCAAAATGCATCCCCTCTCTCCTCAGTAATATGCCACAGATGTATCAGAGAACAAAGTGATTTTCCTCATCAGGTCATACATGAAACATAAAATGAAAGGCATTGCTGGTAAATGAGCTGTCTGTTCCACAGAAACTATTTTCTTTTCCCCTTTCCCTGTGGCGCTCTCTTCACTGTAGAAGAACACTGTCACTTTATGTTATGCTTCTGACTAAGACTGGCAAGCTTTATATACCATATACACTAACTACAAAGGCTGCAATTGGAAGAAGTTAGCAGGAAATAAACATTTTCTTTTATTGTTTCAGAGAGTTAGGTATGTGACAGTATACTTAGCAGATTTTGTTGCTGGATTTGTTAAGAACTATCAGCTTGAAAACACCTTCTTAAGAAACCCACAATATTAACAGAGTGTATTGTTCAGATAATCTGTTTCTTTTCAGTAAGCCATTAAAAAATTACCTGCTCCAATACTGTCCCATGGATTAAAAAGTGAAATAAAATGAAATAAATCTGTAGAAAGAAAATTTTCTGCAGAAAGACTATCCTAGCTGCTTTTTTTTTTTTTTTTTTTTTTTTTTTTGTAGGCTACACTGTGTTAACTTTGTTCTTTTTTTCCTGTGGCCGAAAATTATGGGTGATGGCTATAATTTGAGGAATGCTGGTATAGCAGCAACTGCTTGTTCTAAGACTCTGCATTCTGTGAGAATGGACAGACTATTCACTTATCAGTAGCACCTTTTACAAAACACACTCTTTTGAAATACACAGTGTATAGAAGACAGTTGATAAAAGCCACAACTATTTGAAAAGATGCAGTCGTCAAATCCCTTTTGAGTTACCAGTACAGTAGCCTCTTTGTTCTTGCAGCACAACAGACTTATCCTGATAATAACCTTCCATGACAGTCCCAATCTGTGCACAGTCCTCAGTCTCTAAGACATTTTACACACATCCAAGTTGTCTTCCAGGGTGCACTAACTCTGTTTAAGTCCTGCTATAAATATACCCTCATTCTGTTTATTGAGATCTGCTTTCATGCAAGATGACAGAACAGTGGAGACGTTTGTGAATATCCACCCCATTACTTTATTTGTTCTTACCTCAAGGTAGAAGACAATTAAACTCTTAGGAATGACATAGCACATAACCAAAAATGAAACAGAAATTAAACATACACTCAGATATTGTTTTAGGTTTTAAGATTTTCCTACTACAGAAATGACTGAAATTTCTGTGTCTAAAAGTAGTTAATAATGAATAAGGATATGATAGGATAGGATAGGATAGGATAGGATAGGATAGGATAGGATAGGATAGGATAGGATAGGATGGGATAGGATGGGATGGGATGGGATGGGATGGGGTGGGGTGGGGTGGGGTGGAGTGGGGTGGGGTGGGGTGGGATGGGATAGGGTAGGGTAGAGTAGGATAGGATAGAAGACAAAACAATGTTAGACAAAATAATTTCACTTGTGTCAGCCCTTTATCAGAAAGAATATCTATATTTGGAATATAGTCCTAATAAGCATCCCAAAAGAAAATGGAAAATGGCCCAGGGTCCTTTTCTGAACTTTGATTCAGGCTTCAGACTGACATACTGGTTTGACATTCTGGTACTGTTTCCTCCTAAGCTCCGGATATGAAATCCTAGAACTGCCTAGTTGTCACAGAGAATTATATAATTGATTTTTTTTTCTTTTTTTTTGCTATTAGCTTCCTAAAACGCTTTGATCAAAAATTAGGTAATTAAATTACCACTGGTCCTGTATATTGTTGAACAAACTTTTATCTTTTATGTTGTGTGAATAAAACAATATTCTTCTTGCACCTGAACAAATATTTCTTATTCATTTAAATTCTTTACTTACAAGATCTTTTACTATGCAATTCATTTTTGAAACTCAATCATTTGA
Source organism: Nothoprocta perdicaria (assembly GCF_003342845.1). Classification (NCBI taxonomy): domain Eukaryota; kingdom Metazoa; phylum Chordata; class Aves; order Tinamiformes; family Tinamidae; genus Nothoprocta; species Nothoprocta perdicaria. The sequence goes on from NW_020455556.1 coordinate 123,217, forward strand.
AACTCAGTCATTTTTAGGTAATGAAATTGTATCTTTCATATTTGCCTTGTAATTAGGTCTTTGAATCTACAAATAGTTGCACAAACACTGAAAGTCCAAGCCTCCCTGATTCCACTGAAAGCATTATTTTTTTCTTGCATTCTGAGATATTAATATGTATTATTTTTTTTGTTAATACAAACGATCAATAACACATTCACAGATGTTTTATGTCCATACTCCTGTCTGATAACCTAATGTCCTCTAACTCACAATGAAATGCAAGAACTTACATGTACACTGTTGCATATTTTTATGATGGGAAATACTATTGTTTGACCTCTTATGAGCATTATCATGGATAATAAATTTACCTCTGCCTCCAGAATAGAATCTTATTTTGCCATTTAAGAGATCAGAGTCATTGAAAAATATCTACCCCAAATAATTAGGGAAGAAATTCCCATTTAGGAATTAAATTTTAAGGTCATAAGAAATATGACCATCGATTAAATGAAAGTTAGAATACATGTGTTTATTGGATTTTTTTCTTTGCCATGAAAGAAGTAGTTGAAAAAAAAAGAAGGTTCATACCATGCGACAGATTTTTTTTTGCAGACTCCAGCAAATGCATCGTAGACCGCAACTAATCAATCTCTCTTTCTTCAAAGTACAAAGCCAAATCAGAAAAGCTGTCTTCTTTAATCAAAAATATGAAAACCTGTCACTGAGCTGGACTTAGGCAGGTAGGATTGAGATTCATGCCAGTGACCCCAAGTGCATAGAGTTATGCTAAAAATACCTAAAACTGTTTACATGATGAAAATGCTAGAATATATGGCATTTTATGTAATTATCAAATATTTACAGGCTCTGGAGATATAAATAGTAGAGAGTTCATCATCTTTGCCAAGTTGAAAGCATCAAGTTATATGTCATGTAACTTTTGTAAAGCAATTATCTGTAAACCTACTTTGACAGTTCTGCTGGTAAGGTTGTAATTATTGCACTCACTGACAGAGGCAGTGCACATTGGCATTCACTGCTAGAATCCTTAAACTGGCCTCCTGGTTTGATCAGTTCTGAAAGAACAAAAATATGACATCTTTTTGGAATGAAGAATATCAAGCCAGATTATATTTCATTCAAAACATGAAGTAAAGTACTGCCATATAACATATTTAAATATCTATAGAAAGTTTATTAGCTCATTAATGATTTTACAATGACTTAATATATTATATGAATCTCAGTTTAAATAAGAGGAGATTCAAAATTATGAACGCTGTGATAATGCTGCTTTATTGTGATGGTTTTGAAGAATTCATTCATGAAGATTTTCCAGTATATATAAAGAGTTCATTTCATGAGATGGACTTCTTTCTTGCCTGCACTTCTTTTACTATGAAGTGAAAGCCTGATTTAAAAAGCAATCAGAAAGTGTAAAACAAAATAATGAAATTTTATCACCAGGGGCACCAAGAACACCAACCACTTTGATGAGAGGTGTGTTTACTCTAGAAAATAAAAGAAAAACTACGAAGTACTTCCAGACGTGAAGGGATGTGGAGTTTCAGTGATGCAACAGCAGGAAGGCAATTAAGGAAATCCAGAAGATCTGTAAGAGAAAAGAATAAGGGAACTAGAAAACAGAAGATTGTTACATAGCAAGGAGAAGAAGGTGAGAAGTAAAAATCTGGAAGTCAAAACAATATCAAAATATGCTTTCTCAAGAAAGCAAAAAAATTCCTTAGTAAAAACAATTAAATATCTGAACATTTTACTTAAGTTGTTTTGAATATGTTGTAGGTGTTTCAGCAGTATGCCTGTGAGTCAGAAGAGGAAGTGTCTACAGGGGAATGAGACAATGTACCTCTCATTTACTGAGGCAATGAAGCAGCAGTTCTTCTCTGAAATTGCCTGTGTAATGTTCCCTCAGACTTTGTATATACAAACACACATATAAGGCAAAAGAAGACTCACAGAAATGTATTATAGTGGTCCAAATTAACATTCATCATATTCAGAAGTGAAAATATGCATACACATTCTGGGTATTCTGAAAACATGTTTTAGGGGAAAATTTATTATCTCAGACTGTAACATAACACAGAAGGTGACCTCATCATCTAAGAGAAAAAGAACCACATGAATAAGAATCAGTCCCCAAACTGTAGGAAAGAGTCCCTAGAAAGTCTGTGGAAGTCAATAAAATATTGATAAAACTCCTGCCTTTTAAATTTATTTGTAGATCCTTAATAACTGAGCGCACTTGTCCAAATAGGCTCTGCCTCCCAGACCTCCCACTTTGATATAATTAACTTTAATGAGCTTCTCTTCATCATGAAGACAAAGGTGGGAAAAGTGATGTAACTGCTCTCCATCTTATACAGAGTTTGTACAACCTCTTCTTTATGACTGGTTTCACACACTGACTAATAGACACTTTCCACTTCAGACTTTAATTAAAAGCTATAAAAGCAGTGAGCTGTAGGCCATGAATGTGTTGGCAACAAAAAAAAAAAAAGTGCCATTATATAGTGGGAAGATCAAGCACTGTACAAATTTAGTGTGAAACCATGTTAAGTAGATCCATATGCCCACATTTAATGTAATTCTAAGATCTACATGGTAGCAGTGGGAGTACTGAAATAAAGCAAAATGTCAGTTAAAACCAGGACATGTGTAGTCATGTTAATGCAGAAATATGTGAAATATATTTCTTTTCAGATATTGATTAAAAAGAAATCACAGCAAGTGAAAAAAATTTTTTTTTTTTGAGTACAGCTGAAAATAGTTCTATAAAATAAATTATTATAAACTGCTCTGTAAACTATATCATTAAATTCATCCTGGTGAACATGAAGTCTATTCAAAAAAGCATAAATTAGACTTGTACAATTAATTTAGAAAAAAAATGTATTTAGTTAATAAATGGGCCATTTTTATTTATTGTTCTTATGATCTGGTACAAATTTTGCTATAATTCTTTTGAAATGGAGTTTCTATGCATTCATAATAAACATTTGATATGTGGACTTTAATCTATTTATGCTAGGGAAATGAATCACACTGTAGAAGATTCTTTCCTGTTAAAATCAAGGTAACATTTAGTGTCCACTTTTGAAAGGTTCAGTATCAACTTTAAAAAAAAAAGTGACATATTTTAAATTTAATTTAACATGAATTATTAACAATTATTTAAAGCATATTTTACTTCTTTATTTGTAAAGAAATAACAAGAAATAACATATGACCACAAACATAGTCAAATATAATCATTTAGTAACCATTAAAAATATTTGTCAAAATCTATATCTTGGTCTTCTACTTTTTTTCTATAAGTTACAAAAAAAAAAAGCATTCTCTTCCTATATACCATTTACAGGTAATATTTACACTGCATGAATTACTTAAAATAATGTCATTTAATTTATATTTTCAATTATTGTTTGYATTCTTTGAACCAAATCAAATTTATTATCATATCATCAAGTTTCAGGAAATATGTTTATTCATAATTTACTCCTGGTGAAATTAATTCATGATGAAATATAGTATCAGTGAGCATTTTCTTGCATCTCCGGTATTTCTAGCTATATTCATTAGTTACTGAAAATTACTGTAGTTACTTAACATGTAAAATTCAGGTAGAAAGTATAGTCCACAAGTCAGCATAAGTTTTAACTGACATCTGGGTCACTGACTCAACTGCTTTTGAATGATAACCAGACCATCTGATTATTTAAACACAGAATCAAGGGCCACATGGTGCTGTTTTGTAGCAGCTTCTCTATAAAGGGTGTCTCTGGAAACGCAGGCACTAACAACTTTTGAAGTCCACAATGTCTCTGTGGACAAGACAGCTTTAAGGTCTGTTCTGACTACTTAATACCTCTGTTCAAAAAAACGGTTATCAGACAGAGTGCATATATTTTACATAAAAGCAGACTCAGAAAAGCATTATATGTCTTCGTGCTTTCATTTCTCTTTCCAAAAGGACACAGCACACTGACCTCTCAGAAGCCAAGGCAAATATCTCTGATCTTTCATGTTTGATTTTTGCACAAAAGAAAGTTATTTAACATGCCTGAAATGGAAATACAGAGCAGAGACAATTTTGACTTTGACAAATAAAGAAAAATACTATCCAAATAGAGACTTATCTTATAATTTTCTGATCCAAACTTAACCTTCAGTAAGTGCCCAGAGCCTACTTACTAATGACTCAGCTGGTATTACAAATAGCTTTGGAGATAAGTATGGTTGCCCTTAAGCAACATAAAAGGTCTCAGCATCATTCTGTAGCATGTAACTTACTTTAAAGGGTCATTTAATATCAGACTTTCTCTCTACTCCATAAAATTATGCTCAAGATCAAAGTTATGCAAAAATACATTTTCATTTTAGCTATGAAATGCCGTTATTTAAGCTTTGCCAAGTTTGCCGAAATGTTATTCAGATGCAGCTCATGGTCTACTGCAGTATACACTATTAACTATATAACATTGACTGTATTCTGCAATACAGATAAAAAAAATTAACCAACTATGAAGGGACAGAGTTTATCCATTATGAATCACTATAACACATCATCAAATAACCAATTACACCATTGTTTCCAGGCAGCATTTTCCTAAGATCTTTTTAGCTGGTTATTTAGCTATTGTGGCACTCATTTAATGTCAGGAAATATCAACTTATTTAAATTAAAATTTCCAGAGGAACATACATTTCGCCTTCTACAGGTAATATTTCCTGGAGCAAAGCCACAATTTCTGATCAGTACCGTACATAACGATATAGCATTGGATGCTTCCTTATAATATGTGATATTTATACTTGTGGAGATAGAGAATGTAGGTAACCTCAGTTCAGGGATTAAACTCAACTCCCATCTTCTAGGCGACTCTTTTAATACTTGGGCCTATTAGCTGATCTAGGAATCTTTGCTACTGACCTTATTTAAATACAAAGTGAAAACAATAGAGAATGTAAATGATAGAGGTATTTAAAATTAAACTAATAAAAATGAACCATACATCCTCTATGCCCAAATACTAATGAATTTCGTACTATTGTAATTACAGCAAACAGAAGCAGTAAAGTTGAAAGACGTGACAGAAGAATTACAGTGTACCTGGAATTTATTTATGGTATATTGCTGAAAACATCGTACCACTCTAAGATTCAAAATAACCTATTGTGCCATTTTCTTTCAGTATAACAGGACAATACGCCAGTGTTAACATTTACCACCTTAGCAAAGGAATTGTTTCTGTTTGTAAAGATGCAAAACCTTTCATTGCTTTAAGAAGCTCATAAATTTCTTTTCTGCTTTTTCTTTTCCAATTACAGAGATTCTGTGCTTGTGATACGTCCAAGAAGTATTCAGTCACTTCACTGATAGCAGGGTAGCATAAATAACAAGATAGGTAGCCAGTCAATTGATTTGTGAGACATTCATCATTGCAGAGATAGGAAATAGTTATATACACACACAGAAAAATATAAAGAAGATAAGCAGCCAAAGCTCAGTAACATTAGAGGGAGTTTCCTTTGATATGTCTTTTAAGAATGTGCAATCATCTAAAATAAGGAGTTTCTAATATTTTCTCAGTACCAAGGATGACTTCAAATTATGACACTGTACAGAGCTGGACACATTAAACTAGACTGCATGAAATGCTTGACCCAGAACGGAAAAAAATATAATTAAACCACACTTATAATTCAATTTACATTCATGAACATTATGCCTGAAAAAAAAAATGAAAATAAGGAAAAGGAAAAGGAAAAGGAAAAGAGAAGAAAATGTTACCTAATGGAAAACGGAAAGCTTCCTTCCATCAGCCCATCTATCAAAATATTTAATAGAGAAATAGTTAACTCAACATTTCTTGTTTTAGAAGAAAGCAAACAGAGCATTTATTTTAGGCATTTGAATTCAATGAATTAAAACTTCTGTAAGGATCTGCAGGATTTTGCCCATTCAGACTGTGCAACTTCAGAACATTAGCTGGTACTAGATGATAAATATCATAATAGAAATTAAAATATAATAATACTTTCTTGATTCATACATGCTCAAAACAATATTTCTCTGTTTACTGACTGCTGTACATAGCATTTCTATCCACTCATATACATGTTGGGGATTTTTTTTTTTATTGAAAATATAGGGTTTTTTAACCTTTTCTTGATTGCAGTAGGATTTGTGCTCCTGAATCGCCTAGAGAAAACAAACTCCCACCTATTTATTTGACATTTATTAATTTGTTATTTATTATTAAAAAACATGAGTCTGTTGATAATTTATATTTATTATTAGGACTAGAGAATATATCTGTAGATAAAAAGACAGAAAATATAATCATAAATTATACAAATTGCCCATTTTTTTTTCCTCAAGTGTAATATATCTTTTACAATGTCTTCACCTCTTATATAAAGATACTTCCATTAGATTCAATGGTGTCCTGTTGTTTTATATCAAAGATTCAAAGAGTTTTGTGGTTCACTACAATATCTGCTGAACATAATTTGGATAAAAATATTTAAAATATTATTTTAAAATATTTTAGTTTAAAATATTAATCTAGAATTTCAATATATTCATTATCCACTCCATCTCCTCATCCCTGCCACAACAACTTAGCATGCAAATTTTGATATTTAAACTGATTTTCTGTTATGGTTATCACAGAATCACAGAATCATAGAACGGTTGAGGTTGGAAGGGACCTCTAGAGATCATGTAGTCCAAACCAGGGGCTCCAGCAGGGACACCCAGAACACAGGGCACAGGGTGGCATCCAGGTGTGTTTGCAAGATTTCCAGAGGAGAGTCCACAGCTTCCCTGGGCAGGCTGTTCCAGGGCTCTGACACCTTCACAGAAAAAAAACTTCTTCCTCACATGCAGATGGAACTTCCTGTGTTTCAGTTTGTACCCATTACCGCTTGTCTTGTTATTGGCCACCAGCAAGAAGAGTTTGGGCCCTTCCTCCCTACATTTTCCCCTCAGCTATTTGTACATTTTGATGAGATCTTCTCTCAGTCTTCTCCTCTCTGGGGTAAACAAACCCAGCTCAGTCTTTCCTCATACAAGGGATGCTCCAGTCCCTTAATCATCATGGTTGTCCCCGCTAGACCCTCTCTAGAAGCTCCACGTCCCTCTTACACTGGGGAGCCCAGAACTGCACCCAATACTACAGGTGCGGCCTCACCAGAGCTGAGGAAAGGGGCAGGATCTCCTCTCTCAGCCTGCTGGCAACAGTGCTCCTGATGCAGGCCAGGATCCCATTGGCTTTCTTGGCCACGAGGACACACTGCTGACTCATGGTTAACTTGAATCTTATGAGTTACTTATGAGTATCACAGAATCACGGAATCACAGAATGGTTGAGATTAGAAGGGATCTCTAGAGACCATCTAGCCCAATGCCTCTGCTCTAGCAGGGTCACCTTGGACTCATTGCCCAGGACCCGGACACAGTAGATTATGAATATCTCCAAAGATTGAGACCCCACAGCTTTCCTAGGCAACCTGTTCACTTGCTCATCCTTACAGTAAAGAAGTTTTTCCTCTTTTTCTGACAGAACATCCTTCAGTTTATGTCTGTTGCCTCTCATCTTCTAGCTGGGCACCAGTGAAAACTGTCTCGTCCCACCCTCTTAACACCCTCACTTAAGATATCCATTGATAAGATCCCGCTCTTACAGCTCAGTCTTAATCAAACTAAACAGATCCGGCTATTCCAGTCTTTCCTCATGAGCATTCTCCAGACTCTAATCACCTTTTGGCCCTTCACTGGACTTTCTTTAATTGCTTCATTTTTTTTTTCCACTGGGGAGCCCAGGACTGGGCAGAGTACTTGGATGTGACCTCATCAGTAAGAGTAAGAGTAAGAGGGCGAGAATCACTTTCCTCGGCCTCCTGACAACACTCCTAATGCTCCTAAGGAGACCACTGGCATTCTTGCCTACAAAGGCACATTGCTGTCTCATGGTTAAGTTGTTGAGTCTGTATTTTGTAAAGCTCATTTCCAGATCCTCAGCCACCTCTGGCCTGTACTGGTACAGAGGGTTATTCCTCCCCAGGAGCAAGACTTGGCATTAGATGAACTCCATGAGGTTCTTTCTGACTATTTCTCCAGCCAGAATATTGTTAAAATGCCAAAGCTGCATAGAAGAAATAGGAGCTATTTGTGAACACCTACATTGTATGTAAGGAAAAAATAAAAAATATATATTTTTTAATATTTAATTATTGCCTTCCCAATCTTCACTGTATGAAGATGAACATTAAGCTACCATTTTTGTGTGCCTTCAGTGTGAAAGTGTGTCATATTCACTACTCTTTTCTTGAGCTACACCTGTGCAATTTTTTCACATATTTTTCTCATAACTGCCTGTTTTCTGGAAAAAAAAATGCCCATATTATAGCATCAACTACATTGGAGATTGAGAGCATCCTGCCTTTCTGTACACTTCCCGGTCATGAATATAAACATTAGTGCTTTTATTTCAAGACTCATGGTTAGTTTATCCTTATTCAGATACAAAATATATAAAATAGACTTTTCATGTTGTATGTAGTGCATTTATTTTTTAAAAAACTTCACTTTATATTCCTTAACAAATTTGTCTTTTTTATTTTTATTTTTTAACTGCTTCATGAGAGCTTTAATACATCTTTAATACATAAGGGTGAAGTTTTCTACAGTTCAGCAATATGTGAAGTGCAAATGAACTTCCTCCATTAGGAATATTTAGAATATTCTGAAAGAAAAAGTTCATGTCAGGTAAAAAAAAAAAAAAAAAAAAAAAAAAGTTGCTAGCTACAGGGCACCCCTGTAGTTGATAGCTATTTTCTGTTAGATGCCAGATAACAGACACAATATATATTACCAAGATCAACATCTAAAACACCTGCAAGCAGGTAAAGAAGTAATTGTCAGTTTCTCAGGCAGTGCTTGAATAGTCACGGTATTCAATGCATGATACTAGAAGAATTATTTCTGTCATACATGTAAAAGAAAATGTAGAAGCTTGGTATGTATATTGTATTTTTATAAATGTAATTTTATCACAGAGTGATCAAATATTGGAATAATTTGCCCAGAGAGGCTGTGAAATCTCCATCCTTGGATATATACAAAATTTATCAGGACATGGTCTGGAGCAACTTGCTTTAACTGGATCTGCTTAGAGAAGCAGATTGGATTAGATGACCTCTGAGGTCCCTTCCAATCTATTTTGTTCTATGCTTCTTTGATTCTATAAACACTGTATATCCTTCTTGAGAAAATTAATCCATAAGTTTTACACTGAAAGGGAATACATGACTCCTGTCACATGTAATGATTAAAAATTTTTCATGATTCTTCTGATTAGTGATTTAAACAATCTACAGGATACACACACACACACATATATGTGTGTATACTTTTTTTAACCCAAAACATAATCTGAAAAGAGATTCTGGGCTTTTAATTATATTAATTATATGGGTTATAAGTATTATCTAGATGATTTTATTGTTTTAACTGGTAGATTATCTGGCCATTTGACTGAGCTAGGGAAATTTTTGGTACTGTTTTTCCTTGATGCAAACAATTGGAACTGAATATGATCAGACTTTCATTGAAATTGAATTTCCAAGTGCAATTAGAAGCAGAGATTACCATTCGCAGAGATAGTTCAATACTTAAAAAAGAAAAATAATTTGATAGAAATATAACAGCATTACTATAAATACTACGTACAATTATGTTTTAATCCACTCTCATTATTAGCCTCACTGCCATTCAGCTTTTAATGTCAGCCAGTTTGTATGCTAGAATATGTAATAAAATTTCTATACAGACTTATCTGCTGTCTCTCTTTATGTAAACCTGAAGGAGACAATTTACTTCATCAAAAGTTATTTATATAGCATCTTGTGTGCATGCCACTTTATTGACATACAGTAAGGTAAATAAACCCCCATAACTGTACTTTTTCCATTAAGAACAAAAGGTATTTCCCAACAATTTTTAAAGTCAACTTCTTTTCCTTTAATGTTACATAAAGGTATAATTAGACATGAGGGTATAATTAGAATCTTTATTTATACTGTTACTGGTCTAGATATTGAACTTATTTACTTAGAAAACAAGTTTATTATGAGATGCTATCAATACTCACCCCAGACCTATATACCTGTCACAGAATATTTCCATGATTTTTACAAAGAAATTTATGAAGACTTTTTAATCTTTAGTATGAAGAAATTTATGAAGACCTTTTAATTTTTAGCATGATTATAAATAGAGTTGAACAGCAGAAATGTCCTGATTCATYCTCTGGAAACAATTAATTTGTAAAGATGCTGTGGATGTATGTGAGAAAACATACCATTGTAAGAATGAACAGAACAAATCAAATCTAATTTGAGTAAAAATCATGAATTAGTTTTAGTAGTTTTAGCAATAAGTAGTTCTATTTGCTTTTAAGTAGTATTTGTGGGAAAAAAAAAGTCATTTATTAAATCTATTCTAAAACCTTAGCTGCTGTGACACTTCATTTTCTTTGTTAGTCTTCCAATCAGTAGGTGACATCAAAGTCCCTTGTTTAAATGCTTCACGATGCCATAGTTACTATCCACTCTCAAATCAGTTTTTACAGAACAATTTGGGGGATTTTCAGGCATTTAAATTTGACTACATTTAATACCTGTTGAATACTTTCAAATCATAAGCAAAATAATACAAATCTAAATTCACAAATATGTTGTTAGTACTTTGGGATTGATTTCACTCAAATTTAACAGTTCAGACATCCCTGGAAAAACACTCTTCATCTACATGCTCAGAGTATCTATTCTAAAGTGGGCTTTTGGATCAACCTTTGGAGTTATTTGTATGCCTCCATTCCTGATAAGGACAGTTCAAACGAGATTATATACCTCATCAGTTAAAATTATGTGAGAGAAATTTTGATCTTGTAGAGTGATCAGGTTTCATTTCATCAAGCCCTGATAAACATATTGAACAAGGAGTCTATCCCTGTAAGCTGAATGTATTCTGCAAATGTATTACTATCCCAAGACTTTTTTATTAAAGAATTTTTTATATATATTTTTGAAGAAACATTTTTTATTTAAATAATAGTGTTTTCTTATTATTTGCAGGACAAAAATATATTTGCACAATCTAACTGAACACACCTGAATAACTGATTTTATGATCATGAACAGATGAAAATTTAAAACATGGTAGTTTTTGATTCATTGATCACTATGATGCAAATCAAGGAATTTGCATACTATACATACAACTAATTTAAGTTGGCAAAGGTCACATTTCATAGAACTAAAATCATCACTTAACAACTGTTGGACAGTGTGAACGCTAATTCTTCCACTTTTCTTTTACTTATAAAGCATATTTGGGTCAGTACTTTAACACTTAGGGATTAACCTACCTCAAAAAATCTGAACGTGAGTGAAGAAAACTCAAAATGAGAAAATACAGTTGTATGGCTTGTAATTTTTTTTTTTTTTTTTAATATTTAGAGAATCTGTGTGTTAGACTAGGCTTGTTCTGGGAAAAATACAAAAAAAAAATACATTGTGCTTTGAAATAGTATGTAGTATGCAATAGTAGTATGCAAAAATGTGGATTATATATTTTGTTTAGTTTTTTGCTCTTCTAAAATTCTATACATTTCTACAATTCTAGAGTTAATTAACTCTACTTTCAATAGGAAAAACCTTAATTGTGTGTAAAATTAAGTATTATAAAATGATTAATCCATGACCTGAGATAACTGAGGGGAAAATGTAGGGAGGATGGCATCAAACTCTTCTCAGTGATGGCCAGTGACAAGACAAGGAGTAACAGGTACAGACCAAAACAAAGGAAGTTCCATCTGCATGTGAGAAAAAAACTTCTTTCCTGTGAGGGTGACAGAGCACGGGAACAGGCTGCCTGAGGAGATCGTGGAGTCTCCTTTTTTGGAGATCTGCAAAACCCACCTGGATGCCTGTGCCATGTGCTCTAGTTTTCCCTGCTGGAACAGGAGGCGTTTCACTAGATGATTGCTAGAGTTCCAACCTCAATCATTCTGTGATAAAGTGAGAACTTGATTTCTTTCATCCAGGTATGCTAGAGCTATCAGTATTTAAATCTCTCTTTTTTTTTTTTCTCTACAGGCACAAACATTTATTCTATGAATGGGCACTAACTGATTCTCATGATGTGAAAATTGTCACAAAGATGGAGATAATCAAACATGTATGTTTCTTCTGTTTTTTCTAAAGTGAGTCCATTACAAAGAAATATGAAAGTATTTGTTAAATGCTGAGCATGCCTGATGTTGAATACGTTTTGTTCAATTGACAGAGCCTCAGAAAGATTATGGACAAAAAAAAACAATTTAAAATTATTATTGCCATGGTAACTGCTGGTTGCGCTTTTACCAGTCCCACCAGTGACACATTTTCATTAGGGACAAGCTAGAGTTTTAATACAACAAAAGAAACAAATACTTCCTTGCTCATACTGTGCTGTCTTCTTTATTAGCTCTTAAAACCCACTGTCTTTAAGAAACATTCACCCTATCATATGAATAATACACTTCTTATAACAATATCAAAAATAGTATTCACAGACTGAAGGCCATTAGGTTGCAGCAGCATTATTTTTAATAAAAGCTTTTAAGAGCCTAAGTACAGCAATAATGTACAATCTGGTTGATTAATACACAGCAAATGAAAAATTAATATGTATTGGCTCTCATCAACAACAGAGACAAAATGTTATTCTAAAGTTTTGGACATTACTCAGCTTTGTCTGTCTGGGAAAAGGCTGATACAAATGACATATGAATCTGCTTACAAAGAGGTATAAGCTGCCCTCTATATGAGAAGAGTGTGAGGTACATTGTGGAGTTCTAAAAGGAAAAAAAGGAAAAAAACAAGCAAACATAAAAAAACAAAGAAGACCTTGGGGTTGTTAGACTCATAAAGAAATGGATTTTGTTAAGCTGCCAAATCCATTAAACTGTTTAACTATAGAAAAGAGTGTGTTATTGAAATCCCAGTGGGACTTCTGTTTAGATGGTCTGAGAACTCTTTTTTTCCAATGGAGAGTATACTTTCACACGTTAGTTTCCTGATTGCATTCATTCTTCTCTTTTTAGAGAGGAAAATGAGAATCGATATGATTATTTTTTCAAAATGTTTACATCATTTTACAGCTGTACAAAGTTAACAATACATATTATTACAGTGATGACAACACATAGATTATAAAACATATTCTAGCATTTTATTAATTTGTTGAACTATACCTTCTTGTGAAACTGAACCAATAATAATAGAAAATTAAACAAGCAATTGTTAATGCAGAATATACCAAAAACATTTTTAGGTAGACATATATTTTGTGCATGTTTTAACCCATGAAAACCAACCAACCAACCAAACAAACAAACAAACAAAAGATTTTTTTAGTGTGAACTTCCCTGTTTAAAGTTATGAATTAGTAGTTTTTGAACATGTTTGGGGTTTCTTTAGTTAAAATTTGGGAAATGAAAAGTCTTTGAAAATCCAGAAAATCCACTGAAGATGCCTTACAGAAGCTGTCAATCAATTGCAGCATTTTTCTGTCTTCAGATTTTTGGCCTTTTTTTTCTATAAACAGAGTTCCTTGTTCAATTTATGAATTAGATTTCCTCTGATTCAGAACAGTCTACCCTGAATTATTACTGCACATAATGGCAGATCTATTCTCATAACTAATTAGAAAGGATCATCAACTACAGGTACTGAGCTTCAGAAGCCTAGGTTTATTTCTTGTAGGAGGTTGTCAACTATATTGAAGTTATTATTAATAAAATGTAATAAAAAAGATTTTTATTTGAATTGAAAGGGAAATTTTGCAGAGTAATAAAGCAGTCTAATAAATTACACGGGAAATAATTCAATGGTTAAAATTTTAGAGAAAAAGTTTGAAATTAAAATAATTATTGTTTAATAGAATACTGATTTGAAACAGTACACAAAAACAATTGACTGATAGTCATGAAAGAGATGTAAACACAAGTAAAAAGACATGATAAGAGCAATAATTATGATAAGGGGGCAGATACTCAAAAATATAAAAGATAATGCAAGTACACTTTAAAGTAGTATTGCATCGTGCTGCCTTCTGAAAATTATAGACTTTTGGAACATGAGACACCTAATATTTAATAATTTAAACTAAATCCTCATAATGCTGTTGTCCACTTTCCTATTGGCAGTATGTCTAGTTAAGATTTCTCAATAGCCAGAAGCCACTTCCATATCTTTACTTGTCTTTAGACAAAAGACTATTGCCACATAATGAAAGAGGTATAAATTAAATCAGAAACCAACAGAAAAAAAAAAATAAAAAAAAGAGAAGAAAATATTGTTATACATAAAGAAAAATGAGGGACTTTATGTTATAGCAGTATGAAAACCTCTTCTGATTTACAGTGAGTTCTAAGAATTAACCCAGGCACTGGTAGAATATTGTTCTCAAGAAGAACTGAAAACCTCTACTTTTTTATAATCACTTCTCTCTCTCTGACTGTTTTTATAACTCAGCATCAGACTTCTATCCCACACAATGTTTCGAGGGTGCCATTCTCCTACAACCTCCATTCCCTGCCCCTGATGCCAAGAAGGTTGCTTTCAGCAACTTGCCTGCCAAAGCAAAGTCAGAGTATGAGCTAATTACTGCCTGGCAGCCAGCCACTGTCCAGCCAAGGATTCTTAGGCCTCTTTTTTTTATTTTTATTTTTTAACTGAACCATGGGAATGGGAAAGGGAGGCATTGATTTTCAGTCTCTAACTTTTGTCTGCACATGAAATAATATAACAAACTCTTAATCATCAGAAACACAACCTAGATGGCATATTGTTCTTATCTGTGTCTTCAGCCTGTTTTCCAAAGCCAGTGCATTTATGCAAGAGTTTCCCTTCCAAGGATCAGCCACAATAGCTTTTGTTCAAACAAGAATGTATAAATATCTTCAACAACCAAAATAATCTACTTTCTCTCCATGCTTTCATACAAAAACTGTAACACATTCTACCAAAATTATTTCCTACTTGGTGACCTTAAAAGTTGTGTAATTTTGGTGTACTCCATATATTCACTTTTCTTCACACCTAAACTCTTTAGTCAAAAGGCATGAGAATGCAAGAATATACAAAATCATTTAGAGCAAAAATTCATCTAGCCCAAAGTTTTATCTCTAAGAGTACATTTGTGTTGCTAAATGAAAAATGGGTAGAGATCATTCTCAAACACTGGACTATCTCTCTTTGATTATCTCAGTTTCACTAATAGCTCATACCCTAATTTTGTTGTGGAAAAAACAAATACACAACATGAATATAGATCATTCTATATTATTGTGCCAGGATTAGTCTTTGGATACCCTATTTAGAGCTATGTATCTATACTGCTTTGAGAGGCTAGGTAGATGCTTAAGCAAAGTGTAAATATATAGAGATAATTATGGTGCCTTCCAAAATTCTAGCATTTTCCTTCCTTATAGATTGAAACCTCTTTACTCTGAAGATGGAAATGCCTATTTATATCTGTGTTTTACAAAACAGAAATGTATGGATTTTGGTTACATTTAGTTGCCTGATTAGTTTGTAACATATTTCTATTTTTGGTATCCACAACGTCCTGTAATAGCAATGAATTGAACAGTTAGGCATTTTGTGAAAGCTGTGTTCTGTTTAAAATTTCTGCCTGATAAGGTTAGCTGATATTCTTTTACTTTTCTTAAACCAAACAGTGAATAATTTAACTATTCTGCATCATTTTTGACTTTTATGTCAAATCCACCATTTGGTCATGCTACTCTATGAAATCACCCTTGTATGGAGGCCAGTACAAAATTCTGATTGCTGAGACTGCCTTTCTCCATTTATTTTCTAGTTCCAAAATAATATATTATAGATGAAGGGAACAAAACTGTATGCACTATTCAGGATACAGATTCATTGTGGATTTATACACTGGCATAAGGAGCTTTTCTGCTTTGTTGTCTACTGCTGTCTTGGAAAATTCTAGCATGTTATTTGGCTTCTGACTATATCTTGAATTCACAATGATGTTAAAATTTCTCTCCAAAGCGAGAGTAATTAATTTAGAAATCATCGATCTTTATAGAAGATCCAAATATTTCCTTTTGTAGAATGTTTAGATTTCAACCTTAAATTTCATCTGCCATTTATGCATGGTCACTCAGTATTATGACACTCTTCTATGAGTATTTTTGGACTTTTATTCTCTTGAATAATTTGTAAAAGTGTCAAACATTGTCATTTTGCTATTCACACCACTTACCTGAATATTAGAATGAGAAAGCTGAGGAACATAATTTTATTCCTAATAAAAAACATTATTTTTAAATGAAGTGTTTTTATAGTAATTTTAGCAGCTCATAATGTCATGTAGCACTTGTCTAAACTGACATAACTACTCTGAGAGCTAGGGTATAATTAGTGAGAAAGCACAGCAAATGTAGGCTTGACTTTAGTGAGATTTACCAAATGTTTAATTTTAAATCCAGACTTAAGTATGTTCCTGTGCAGGGGTGTTAGCTGAAAGGTAAAATAAAAAAATAAAAAATAAAAATAAAAAAAAAAGGAAAAAAAGCAAGCCATGCCTCTATAAAAGACATACCTCTATAATGACATAAATTCATAATTTATAACCACTGATGCATCTGTGTAATGAACTTGTGAGTGAATAGTAAAGCATTCTAATTTAAAATTGTTCCCAAAAATACCATTAACATATTCTGGATCCAATTTTTGTCTGTTCTTGCAGAATATTATTAATTCTGTGGATGAAGAGAAATGTTTCAGAAGTCAGCAATACAGGATACCACAGCAAAGACAAGAGTAATAGCACAAGCCAACGGGTGGTCAGGAATGTTTCATTTTATACACTATGGACAATATCTTCTGTATTAACTTCACAAAGTCATTTTTTTATTTAAAATACTTAATAATGAAGACTTTATAATAATGAAGATTTTAAAATCTCTTTATGATATGATGGCAACATTGTCACTTACCAGTTAACTATCAGTTAATAATTAGATTCTCATTGAACAATATTAACAGTGTAAAAACCTCTCATAAAACTCCTAAATTAAAAATAAATACAGAAAACGTGTATTTCAAATTTTTTTCTACCAAAATATTTTCTCACTTCATAAGCAAGGTCAGGCAGATTCAACTGAACTAACTGTAATGATCGAGTCATATTAGAAAGGGTATAAACAAAAACAGTTTTCCAAAATAGGCACTGACTCATACATAATTCAACAAGAGAACAATGGCTAAATCATAAATCATCAGATGAATTAATTACAAATTAGAATTCAGTATTCTCAGTTTACAGGTAAGCAAATACTTCACAGTCTATATGGACACAATAAACCCTTTGTTTACAGCCATAACTACATCAGATATTATGACCCTTGAAAAATTTAAACCTCATATTAGGTCATTGTTGTCATTTTTGATTTTCCTGACCCTGTTCCAAAGAACAGTCTAGCATTAAATGGTTCATCATTTGAATCATTATATATTCTTCAAAGCAAAATATGAAACTCAATTGAATTTATCTGATATGGCTGATGGAAAAAAAGTTGTATGTTCTTCTTTTCATTAGATGTATAGAAATACACAGTATATGGTGTAAGAACACTTAGAAGGTTCTTGCTTGAAGGTTCATGCTTGACTAACCTGATTGCCTTCTATGAAGGAGTAACTAGCTGGATAGATGAGGGCAGAGCAGTTGATGTCATCTATCTGGACTTCAGTAAGGCTTTTGACACCGTCCCTCACAGCATCCTCCTCGGCAAGCTCCGAAGGTGTGGGATACATGAGTGGACGGGGAGGTGGATTAGGAATTGGCTCAGTGGCAGGGTGCAGAGTGGTAATCAGTGGCGCAGAGGCCAGTTGGAAGCCTGTAGTTAGCGGTGGCCCCAGAGATCGGTCCTCGGTCTGGTCCTGTTCAATTTATTCATTAATGACCTGGATGAAGGGATGGAGTGCTCCCTCAGCAAGTTTGCCGATGATACCAGACTGGGAGGAGTAGCTGATAGCCCTGAGGACTGTGCTGCCATCCAGAGGGACCTGGACAGACTGGATGACTGGGCGGTGAGAAACCTCATGAAGTTCAACACGTGCAAGTACAGGGTCCTGCGCTTGGGGAGGAATAACCCCAGACACCAGTACGGATTAGGGGTTGACCTGCAGCCCCGGAGAGCAACCCCGCAGAGAGGGACCTTGGTGTCATGGTGGATGACAAGGTAATCATGAGGCAGCAGTGTGCCCTGGTGGCCAAGAAGGCCAACGGGATCCTGGGGTGCATTAAGAGTGTTGCCAGCAGGTGGAGAGAGGTGATTGTCCCCCTATACACAGCCCTGGTGAGGCCACATCTGCAGTACTGCGTCCAGTTCTGGGCTCCCCAGTACAAGAGGGATGTGGAGCTGCTGGAGAGAGTCCAGCACAGGGCTACCAGGATGATCAGGGGCCTGGAACATCTGCCCTATGAGCAAAGGCTGAGAGAGCTGGGCCTGTTCAGCCTGGAGAAGAGGAGGCTGAGGGGGGACCTGATCTGTGTGTATAAATCCCTCAAGGGAGGCAGTGAGGAGGAGGGGATCGGCTTCTTTTCAGTGGTGGCCAGAGATAGGACTAGAGGAAATGGCCACAAGCTGAGGCACTAAAAGTTCCACAGGAACTTAAGGAAACATTTCTTGACAGTGAGGGTGACAGAGCCCTGGCACAGGCTGCCCAGGGAGGTTGTGGAATCTCCTTCTTTGGAGATCTTTAAAACCCGCTTGGACGCAGCCCTGTGCCATGTGCTCTAGGTGAGCCTGCATGTGCAGTGTGGTTGGACTAGATGACTTCTGAGGTCCCTTCCAACCTTAAGCATTCTATGATTCTATGATTCTATGTTTGTGGTAAATTAAAAATATACATTAGCAAGACAATAAAGAAAGAAGATATTAAGATAGGTACAGTTTATTATGTGGGCTTTGTATTGCCACGTATTTCTGAAAAGTTATTTGCCTTTTGATTAATGAAAGAGAAGGAAAGTACCTTTAAAGAATGCTGTAGACTTGAATTTTCTCCAACATTTCTCAGACTAAACACACTTGGGCATACCATACCAATGAATTTATTATCTATGTATGTCACTGAAAATGAAGAAAAAGTATGTGTTTAAATAGACAATCTTAAAGAAAAAAAGCAGAAGAATGTATTTATTTATTTCACTTCCGATATGACATTCTACTGTTTCCATATTTAGGAATTTAGGATCAAGTCTTCACTGCTGTTTATTTATTTATTTATTTATTTATTTATTTATTTATTTATTCCTATTTCATATAAGCCAAGAGCACAGCCAGTTGCCCTCTCTTTAGAAAATGTTACTAAGTTTGTTAATATGTTTCCTCAAAAATTGTGTGACTTGTAGGCAAGCTACTGACACTTTGAGTCTGCCAATTACAGTTCTTTCTCTCATTGCCTTCATGCCATTATCTTGCTAGGTATGAAAGTTTTCTTTGTTTATATTCATCAGTGTATTTATAGCTAGGTCTTTATGCATTTGCCACATTTGTCTTAAGAAAAAAAAATGCAGAATAAAAAATGACCTAGTTTTAAGTTTAATGAACACCCTAACCTTGCCTCCATCAGCTGTCTTTGTGGTAATCGTGTGAGATGTGGAACAACAGAATATCAGGTGTTAAAAGAAGAGCATGGAAGATTGAATCAGTCCTCCTTGGGCACATACTAGATTATCTTACACTGAGATAATTTTGCAACACATAGATAGCTTTTCCTGAATTTATAGCTTTTATTTAAACCTTTGACCAGTCTAAATGGCCTGTTTTCCAGATGACCCTATCATTTGTGAGTATTAGATAGGATATATTGGATAGAATCACACAAAGTTTGTTAATCAGGTTCTTCACTTAGAGTTTTCTCTGTTAGCAATTTCTATATTCGTTAGTAACACCAGCAAGGGAAGACTGAATTTTACAGCACCCTAACACTATCCTAACACTTTCTACACCAACTTTTTAGTAACAGAGAAGTATAGAAATGCACCTAATATTTTGACAATTTCTCCTTTATCAGAGTTTTGAGTTTTGTTTGCTAACATTAACATTTATAAACATGATGAAACTACAACCTTACACATATTACATTGAAATTCTTAAGTCAGTTCTAGTCATGCTTGGCTTCAAACCCAGGATGGCTGTATTAGTATGACAAAAGGAAAAGGAAAAAGTAAATCAAACAGTATATGCTTCAGTCCACATCTAGTTAACCAAAAAAGAATCAGAAAAACTGGTGAAAACACACTGGTGACTTTACTTACTATGTGCAGTTTTGCCCATAGCTCTCATTATGGTATCTGTATTCACCTTATTCTAAGAAAAGCAATTGCGCTTTCAGAGACAGAGAGGCAATCATACAGTACAGCCACTGTAGCATTTTTAGGGCAGGCCTGCCAAACACTGATTTCCAACACTTCTTGCCAAAAATATTCAAAACTTAGAATGAAAATCTTGTATAAAAATCCTCCAAGAAAAATGAAAAGGATGTAACTGGGCCATTTTCATGAAATTATCATAAAAATGAATATGTCTGGGAATCATGTGCAGAAAATCTTATGGCATGCTTATTTAGCTTAATACACTTGAGATGCAGTTGACCAGGTCTCTAATAGTGTTTAGTAAGTACTATTCAGAAAAAGATGTCTGCAAAGCACATCTCCTGAGTAGCCTCACAGCAGCACAGATTTATCAGGGATATGCAGAGCTGCTCCAGAACCTTCTCCATCCACCTCTCCTTACCTGCATGGCATGTGCACTGCAGATCACACAACTTGATTTCTACCCTGTAGCTTGTCAAATCACTTCCTCCCTTTCTGTTCCTATATATAGTAGGCTATGTATCTATACAGCCTTTACTTGCAACAGCTAATATAGGCCACATATTTTATTTTACTTATTACAGCTATAGACATTTTCATGCTCTATAAAAGAAAAAAATCTTTCTTTGGAACTTACTAAAGACATTATGATAAAGAGGATAAATAGGATAAGCTTGCCTGTTTTTCCATGTGTTTTGGTTCTGGCTTTTTTGTTTTGTTCAATTCTGGATTTGCTAAATTTCAAGTATTGAAAACTTGTTATTTTCTTATAGGAAACAAAGAAATCAGACCAGTATGAATGACTACAAACAAACTGAATGACTACAAAATGAATGACTACAAAAATGACTACAAAATGACTACAAAAATGACTACAAAATGAATGACTACAAAATCTATATTTAGATTTTTTTTAAAAAAAGTCACCAGTTCATCTTTATTATTGTTATTTTTAAGTATGCTGTTTGTTTTCTTTCAATATATTGCTGTAAGTCTCTAGACCTTTAACATCTCATGTAATTTGAAGGTTTTATAGAATAATATGGAGATTCTCTCCTTGTGCTGTTAGACTAGACTATTTGTTCATCTTCTTGGTATCTGAACAGTTACTGAATAGAAAATTCTGTCACGGTTAATTGACATAGATTCCATTATTCCAAGAGCTGATTTACCATTAAAGACTGTTTTACTAAGCTTTTTGGTATGCCATTCTTCATATATCATTAGTAGGTTTATTCTGTTTTGTAAAATTTGTGATTTTTTTTCAAATGTAAATGATGAAAATACATTTGACCAAAGTTATTTAACACAAATTATATTAAGGATTGGAAAGACAGTTAACAGAATTCTTACTCTTAATACTATATAATGAGACATGAACTGCAAAGTTCTCACATAAAAATCTTTTAACATTTCTTAACCAAAATAATTTAATTTACATTTTTATGATCCTTAATGAGCAATTAAAATACACAATGCTAACCATTGTCTATTAACAAAAATAATATTTCCAGTTAGTTTTATTTAGGACAAAAGCTACATATTATATGAAATATAAGAAATGATTTGTCACTAGAGATTCTGTTTTCTAAATTTATCAGTAAGAAAAGTATTTAAAAAAGAAGAATCTCTGGAACTTCACATATGAGATAAATTTATATTCTCTAAGCAGTCTAGTATTTTAAGTAATTAAGCTAGATAAATGTTTGAGTATCTTTCAATGCTTATTTCTCTTTTAGAGTTTTAGGTATACTGACAAATCTAACAAACCTGTTTCTATGAAGATCATCTGAAATTTCCCCAAAGGAAAAGAAAAGGTGTTGGGGGGAAGAGAGCAAGGCGGCAGAGAGAGAGACAGAGAGAGAGATTACACTGAGATATGGTTTATTTGACATATTGTCCCCATGGAACAATTAATTTGGGGAATTTAATGGAGTTTTTCACTAACTGATAGAGCTGTGCAATGTTTCTCCATTCTTCTATTAAAATATTCTAATTAAATCAGTCATCCTAGTCCCATCTGTTATGTACTGCTCCCATGTGGGGTGGCTGCTGGATTCTCTCCAGGGCAGCCACTGTATTTAGCTCCCTTCATGGCTGGTTGGATGTCAGACACGGCAGAATTTTGTTCTCAGTCTCAGAAAGTGGTTCTAGAATATATTTTGTTGTTGCATCGCTCGCGAAAGAAACCCCAGGACAATCTGCCCATCATTAAAAGATGTAGCTTGATGAGATGAACTGAATTCTATCTCCCTGTTATTTTCTGTGGTGCTGGAGTGCTTTTTTTTTTAATTCTTTTGAGACAGAGAAGGGGAGACGCATGTTGGAGGAAAAGAAGTATCTAATTAACTATTAGAGCATACTTGAGCACTATTCTCTTTGTGAAAGAGGAGGCTCCTTTATAATTATTGCTGTAGACATTGTTTATCAAGGGAATGTTAACTGACTAGATGAAAGATTATTTCTGGCGCTACAAGGGCAATCAAAATCAAACACACTTGTAAACCCACATAATTCTATCAGAAACCTGGCTGGCACCAACCCAGTTGCTTCAAACACTTTGGACAAAATCCTAGTTCCACTAAAGTCACTGAATTTTACACTAACTTCAATAAAGACAGGCTTTCTGTCTCTGTGGATAATCTATATGTATCTGTCAACAAACTTAGACTAAATATGCATCATTCACCCCCTAGAATAAACAATCTTCACATTTTTCATGGTTAAATTGCTTAAATTAGTTCAGACCTTATTACTGCCTTTCAGGATGCACATCCCACCTCTTCAAGCTAATCATATAGCTGCGGTGAAAAACACGTGCTCAGGTGGAATATTTATCATGTTTAGGCATTGAGACAATCATATATATATTCTATGACTATAAAAATTGTCACAAATATATAGAGTTATTTCTGATCCCTAAAACAAAACTAACATCAGCTGATTTACCATAAATTTTAAATTTCTCAAACTTTCCTAACTCCCATACAACTTTCTGTATACACTTACATGAATAAAATATTAATACTCGCCAAAGGGTGAATGTAAGAGCTTTGAACTGCTATGTGTAGCCTCTGTAAATAGTTCCTCTTTTACAAGAATCACAGGGTATAATATGTATTTTGCAGGAACTGCACAGGCAAAGCATAATCTCTATAGAGTCCAATAGGGTAATGTATAGCGCAACATTTGCACACACTCCTCGAGTCAAGGTAAAGCCCATGGGCCTTTTGTGTTTAAAAGAAAAGACAAATGAAGGTTTTGATATATGCAAGAGCTTTCAGATAATGTTTAAAGAGTTTTTCTTGTTGAGATAACACTGCTTTTCATTTTTAATGTGGTATGTGAAACTAAGAACACTTTCTAATAGTAAAAGCTACAGAAACCTTTAGAAGGCAAGCTGGCCGCTCGTGCCTACGCATAAACTGTACATATGATCTTTTCCTTTTTAAGAACCTCAGAAATATAGCCTCTCCTTTATAGTACTTGGCACCTGATTAATTAGGTGCCCTGAANNNAAAAAAAAAAAAAAAAAAAAGGCCTATATATAAAATCAGGATATAGCATAGCAAAATATAGTTAAATTATCAAAAGGCAATAAAGCAACAAATTGCAAGATTTAACAATAACTTTTATTAAAGAAAAATGAAAGACAAACTTGTACAAGTCTAAAAGAAAGCAAAATAAATTCATATACAAAAGTTTACTTTTAATAACTCGTGATCAGAATATTTTTGCATGCATACCTGCATACTAAATTATATACCAAATATACACTGCAATATACATGAATCCTTATATACATATATCCTTGTATGCATAAAATAGTCCAGATTTCTTAATGATATTAAGCATTTTATAACTTTCCTAATTACTTTTCTAACACAAAACAATATTTCTCAATTAATTATTATTTTCTGTTTAGAATTTATTTATAAAATAAATCTTTCTTCACTAAGAAATCTATCCCAATAATTCCATAGTAATCACTCCTCTCCTGTTAAGCTATTTAAAAATAAAAAATGAAAATATTACTTAGAACTTTTTTTTTAAATCTTGTTAGAAATCTTTATAGAAAAGGGTATAAATTGAATTCCTCATATATTGTCATTGTACATTGATTACTCTGGGTTATTGAATTCAAATGCTGGTTTCATTTCCTTGCCTTTATGCATCTTTTGTTCCTTTTCTCAATTATCACTGTGATTATCACTGCATAATTAATGATTAATGATTAAGTCTGCGATTTTACTCTTATTTGTGCTGATTCTTTGAATTTGATTGGTTTTACAGCTTCAATAGCTTCTGCTAAAGATCAAAAGTCTCTTGGTTTTTCAGCCAGATGGTACAGCTTCCATGTTCAGTGGGAGGGACAGCTTTCAAAGACAAGCTGGACAAAAAAGCAGAGTAAGATGCAAATAGTAGGAAACGACGTCTTCAACATAAAATCTTCACAAATATCAAGACAAACAAAAAAAAGGGAAGACGTGAAGAGGTGAGCAATATACATACTTCTAATATGAGTTTTGAAATTTAATATAATTTTGATAACTCAGAGTATGTGTATTGATCTATAACATATCATTGGCCATCTTAACAGATGTAACATAAGTAACATAAGTAACATAAAGGTTATTTCATGATGAATAAAAGTATCGTTAACTGGCTTTTTATGGAGAAAAAAAAAAAATGGAGACAGAAACATCTATTAAATCATTGGCTGAGTTTACTTCTATTAGAATTATCAGTAATTTATTTATCTGTACCATGCACACTTTGCAATCCAGTATTGTCCTGAGTAATTGGGTGTGTCCATAAATTATCAGTGAGTTTACTCAGTGGGTGAATGGAGATTAACCTGCCTTTTTTAAGCTAATATTTAGCTTTATCTAGTTCTTTCTTACTTTCACTCAGTTGCTATTGTTTCCCCACCACACCCATTCTTTAACATTTTTCTGTAGTAATTGGGGCCATTTTGAATGTAATGTTTTTCAAGCTGTTATTTTATTATGCAGACTTTTTTTCTGATATAACATTTCCTGGCTTCCACAAAATCTAGATCAAATCCTTAACTCTCCTATTCAGACATGGGTACTTATTTCTACACAGATCTGAGTACTGTCACGTGCTATTGCAAAGAGAATGATGGATAGCTATAAAAGACAGCAGAATCAGAATGGTAAAGTCTTATGATATTTTCAAGAGACAGGTGATTCTTAAAGGTTACATGCTAATCATCTTTTATTTATTTTACTTTTTTAAACAATCCTATGAAGTACTTTTTTTAAAAAAATATCCTACAAAAGTATAGGCAAAGTGTATTTAGGAAGGCATCATTGATTTTTCCAGATTCAGAGATCTATATGAATGTAGCAGGAAAAGTATTTTCTAAGCAATTCACACTTCTAGCCATGGAGGAATAGAGATCATGCACTATAAAGCTGTGAAATTTCTATGTACAGAAAATGTATCCACCATTTGTCCAGAAAATGCAGCCATCAGTTTTTGTTTGTTTGTTCACTTTTGTTTTACACATATGTATATATTTCTCTTTGTGTCTGGGAGTGTGAAACTTCAAGCATTACAGCATTTAGCATTCTAGATAAAACAAAAGTAATTCCAAATAAAGTTCTGAGCAGTATCGAGTAATCCTAAAATTAGTTTCTATCACATTAAATATTCTGCAGGAATACAAGGGGGTTTTCTTTGTTTTGTTTTGTTTCTGGAAGCTATATGTTGATTGTCCATTACCAGCTAAAACATATCCTTAAAAAAGAGATTTTTATCCTTTGAGACATCATATAGACAGAAATCATATAGACAGCATATAGACTATACATATAGACAGAAAAAGGAGGATACAGTCGATCAATACATGGCTCCATGGCTGCTGTCACCGACACAATTTTGGTTTGTTCGGCAACAGGAAGCCTTATATGGCACCAAGCATGATGGCATCTAATGGTATTCATCTTTCTCAAAGAAGGAAGAAGGTTCTGCGTCATGAGCTAGCAGGGCTCATGGAGAAGGTTTTAAACTAGATTCGAGGTGGGAGGTTGGTATCATCACGGAAGCAGCTGATGAGGTAGGTGATGGGCTGTCATGCCACTCACAGCAGTCTAACTCCAGAGCCTGTGAAAGATGCCCAAAACCTGGAGAGGGAAAACAGTAAAATATGAGAACTGCCAAAGACACATGTAATCAAGGTAGTCAAGTTGAAGCTGCCCCAGCTTGAATGACAGGTACATTGGGAGCCCAACTCAAATGCCTCTATGTAAATGCAAGCAGCATGGGGAATAAACAAGGGGAATTGGAGATGTGTGTGTGGTTGCAGGGCCATGATCTCATTGCAATTACTGAGACATGGTGGGACAGCTCTCATGACTGGAACGTGGCCATGGAGGACTTCAGGCTTTTCAGGAAGGACAGGCCAGCAATACCAGGTGGTGGAGCTGCGCTTTATGCAAGAAAGCAACTGGAATGTATGGAGCTCTGCCTAGGCAAGGACAAGAGCCTGTCGGTGAGCATTAAAGGGCAGGCCAACAGAGGAAACACTATGGCTGGAGTTTACTACAGGCCTCCTGACCAGGAAGAGGAAATGGATTAGGGCCTCCACAGGCAAGTGCAAAAAGCATCATGATCACAGATTCTGATCCTTAGGGGGAACTTCAACCACTCTCATGTCTGCTGGCATAATCACGCAGCTATGAACAGACAGTCCAGGAGGTCCCTGCAGAACATTGCAGAGAAATTCTTGATGCAGGTGAGCCAACAAGGGCAGGGGTGCTGCTAGACCTGATACTAACAAACAGAGATGGTCTAGTGGGAAATGTGAGGGTTGGGGGCAGTCTTGGCCGAAGTGACCACGAGATATTGGAATTCACGATCCTGCATGGAGGAAGCTGGGCAAGAAGTGGGATTGCAAGCCTGGACTTAAAGAGAGCCAGTTTCGATCTCTTCAGGGAATCCTTGGAGGAATCCCCTGGTCCAGGGTCCTAGAAGGAAAGGAGTCCAGAAGAGTTGGACAATATTCAAACACCACTTTCTCCAAGCTCAAGGTCGGTGCATTCCTCCAAGAGAGAAGTCAAGCAAAGAGACCTGTGTGGTTGGGCAAGGAGCTGTTGGTTAAACTTAATGAGAAAAAGAGCATATACCTAATGTGGAAGAAGGGCCAGACCACATGGGAAGAATATAGGAATATTGTCAGAGAATGCGGGATGCAACAAGGAAAGCCAAGGCCCGTTTAGAATTAGTTAGCAAGAGAAGTCAGGGACAACAGGAAGGGCTTCTATAAATACATCAGCAGCAAGAAGAAGACTAGGGGAAATGTCACCCCACCTGCTGAATAGGGAGGGTGCCTTGGTGATAGATGATGCAAAGAAAGCTGTGTTACTAAATGCCTTCTTTGCTTCTGTCTTTACTGCTAAGGTTAGTCTCCATGAACTACAGAGCCTGGCGACAAGAGAGAGAAGCATAAGACTTTCCACTGGTTGAGGAAGATTGAGTTAGGGATTATTTAAGCAAACTGGACACTCATAAATTTATGGGTCTGAATGGGATGTATCCAAGAGTGCTGAGGGAACTGGCAGGGGCTGTTGCTCAGCCTTTCTCCATTATCTTTGAGAGGTCATGGAGAGCAAGAGAGGTGCTAGAGGACTGGAAGAGACCCAATATCACTCCAGTCTTGAAAAAGAGCAAGAGGGAGGAGCTGGGAAACTACAGGCCGGTCAGCCTCACCTCCATTCCTGGAAAGGTGATGGAGCAGCTCATGCTAGAGACCATCTCTAGGAATGTAAAGAAAAAGAAGGTGATCAGTAGTCATCATGGATTCACCAATGGGAAGTCATGTTTGATGAACCTGATAGTCAGGTTGATCAGGCTATGAATGACATTGGTTTGGATGTTGAAGTCAGTCAGACGGTATGACTGGCTGGATGGATGATGGGAGAGACGTGGATGTTGTTTACCCTGACTTTGGAAAGGCTTTCGACGCTGTTTCCCATAATATCCTCATAGGAAAGCTCCAGAAGTGTGGATTGGATGAGTGTACAGTGAGGTGGATTGAGAACTGGTTGGATGGCAGAGCTTAGAGTATCACATATCATAAGACTTTCAAAGTCAATGAAGAAACTATTTAAGCTCTATAAACTGTATATCAGTAATCTTGTGGGCATGCGGCTAATTTCCTATTCTGCTTCTTTTAGTAACTGGGAAAGTTATACTAAAGTATAGTTTAAAGATATGATGTTTCAATAACATTTCAATATTCCTGATGTTTTCTCTTGGTAAGTCAAGAAACATAAACATTTTGCTCTGTATAAGTATCTCCTCTCTTTCTTGGAAAAAAAAAAAAAAAAAGAAAAGAAAAAGAAAAAGGATAGGAGAAAAGAATGAACGGATAATGGAAGGAAAGTGGGGAAAGAAGGGAGAGAGGAAAAGAAGGAATGGAGAAAAGCAGGAAGAGAAGGGAGGTAAGCAAGAAAGGAAGCATGCAAGGAAAGAAGGAAAAAAGGAAAGAAAGAAGGAAGACATGGGAAAATTGCTCAAGAAAGGGGAAATTAGAGAAAAACTAGGGCCTGGCAGAAGTTATGGGATTACAGAGGCTTGTTTGAGGTGAAAGAGAGTTACCACTTCCAGGAATGCTGGTATTTATGAAATCTACTTCTCCACCATTCCTCTGCCCTCCTAGCACACACTAATAAGAGTAAATGAAGAGTGAAGCAGAATGGAGACACCATGGCCAAACTTTGCTGGATTCCCTGTGGAGATAGTAATCTGATGGTGCAGTTTAGCTAATCACTGAATGGAGGGTTGAGCAGAGTGAAGACACTGCGGTCAAACTCTGTTGTACTCCTTGCAGATGGCAACCTGCAGGTACCCTGCAGCTGATAAGCCTCATTGTATGGATAAGATATCTGGTGCTGGGCCAACAATGGTGGCAGATCAGTCCTTTCCAATGGACTTTGCTCAAACTTTTCCTCATTCTAATCTCCTTACAATACCAATATGCACCCTAATCCCAAAAGTTACCCACCTCCAAGGAACAACCACTCTTCACTGAATACTGAGCACGATATTTGATTGCCTCGGGAGACTTTTAAACTAATCAATAATGAAAGTATGACTAGAGTCACTCAAATTCCACCTAAATGTAAGAAAAAATATATATAAAAGGTGAACTAAGGAGGGAAAGGGAGAGAAGGAAGACTCCATCATAACTTCTTCCGTCTCCCATTAGTAGACGATTTGAATCCCTTGCCTCCCCTTGGGCCAGGACACCGCCTGAGGAGACTCATTGAGACTGAGAGTCCTTTCCCATCTTCTGGGGTGAGTGATGATTGCACATATGTACATTAGAGCTAGCTAAAACCCCACGCTGTAATAGAGCATTTCCTTCACTGACATCCAAAACCCTCTTTGTAAACATTGCCTTTGAATAAAACATGCTATTCGTGAACTCAGCTACTTGTTTTGAAGGTGATTGGACCTACAGTCAGAGCAWGATGAACCTTGATTCTGATACTGCCAGAGACAGGCCTATAGTTGATTGTACTATTTGTGAAAGCAGTTCACTGTTTTGAAGGCAATCAGACCTACAGTCAACAGACTGTTTGTGAATCCAGTACTGCCAGAGTTGAGCCTGTAATTACCACAGTATTTGGTATCCCTGTTAAGAGATGAGTCCAGCCACCTCCTGTCCTTTAACTTTTGAGGTTCAGCTGAAATGCAAGGGGATTCATCTCTTATCAAATTTTCCTCCCCCTTCAAACTTCAACAGAAGGAAAGAAGGAAGGAAAGAGAGAAGGAAGTTAAGAGGAAGGAAGGAAGGAAGGAAGGAAGGAAGGAAGGAAGGAAGGAAGGAAGGAAGGAAGGAAGGAAGGAAGGAAGGAAGGAAGGAAAAGAAAGACAGCTTGCTATATAAATGGCTTTCCATAGTCATAACACTGCAAGTATAGTATGGGATTTAGGTCTATGGACTTTTTTCACTAGATGAATGAAAAGAAAAAATATTGTGTGGTTTTATGCTTTAACAAAAAATGGGGTGTTGTCTAACTTTAAAAACCACACAAAATTAATTAGTTGTGTTTATAAAAATGATTGATTCTGTTTAGGAAACACACTTTTTGTCCTGAAAGAGAACTAGATGGATTGCTTTTCCTTCCCATAATAATTCTCAGACTGTTTGGATTTGACCACAGTCAAAAATAGATGCTGCCATGGGAAAGGAAAAGAATTAAAAACATTGAAGACAATAGAGTTGGGCTCTTTTTGAAGATATGTATGAAGCTTACTTAAGCTTCATAGAACTTTAACTACATTTCTGACTACATCTTTCTAAGAGATTTTTTGAAACTTTGCAGTAATTTCAACATATTTAGACAAAAAAAAAAAAAAAGATGAATATTGCATTAAACCTGTATCTATACCTCTAGGACTATAGGAATTATAGAATGAATCTTTATGAAAATAGGATTGAAAAAATGAATTCTCCTTACACAGTCTATAAACAAAATTTCACAGAAGGTGTCATTTCAAAAGAAAATCCAGTATGAATGTCTCAGAAAGCAATGCCTAAGAAATGGCGCTAATATGTGAAGTAACAGCTAACTTACTCAATGTCTGTGCAGACTTCACATGTGAAAACACTGACATGAGTAAAATGTAACTGTAGTTTCTTTCTGTAGTATGGACAAACTCAAAGATATCTAACAGATGCACCAAACAAAATCATTGGGTATTTTTTTAACAATTTCCGTTTTTACTTCTTAGGAAAATTCTGGCTGTGAATTTTGTAAAAGTATCATCTATATGTTTCCTGATCTTACCCACCATCAAGAGGTAGAATTCATGGTAATGCAAGATATTAACAAGTATTTACTTTCCTGGAATAAGAGTCAAATGCCTGGGAAGTCTAGTTAAGAACAAAAATGAAGTAAGAGGGTTCTGTCATCCACATCTCCTTCATGGTTTCTTTGCCTGTATCTTTGATTCACTCTCTTAGGACTTGATGTAAGATTTTAAGAAGGATTTTAAGACTGTATTTCCTTCTCTGCTAATCCAGTAAGCTCTTCCGCTTGGACTATTAACTTCAGTGACAGAATGTTCATTCACAATGCCTGAGTTCTATTTTTTTCAGAATGAGCTGATGCTAGTTTTCTAAATTTTCAYTTAACTTCCTAAGGATTTTTTTTTATTATTTTCAAAAGCAGAATAGAACCTGCTGTTAAGTAACATCTACTAGGGGAATATTGACTCATTATCTTACTTTTGACAGAGAGCAAGATGACCACTCACACTTATGTGGCTGTGAAGAAGACTCTCAGAATGTTTCCATTATGCTTTAAAATTAGCAGCAGATCTTGGGGTAAAATGGTCAATAATAAATACATGCTTTTATCTAATTTTCTAGATGGCATTAGACTTTTGCTCCAAAAACATAATAATAACTATAACTAGCTAACAATAGCTAACTCTCTAAACAATAACAATAACTTAACTCTTCATGCCTGTCTCTCCTTGTTTTCCCCACTGATACTAATAAGGGTTGTGTCTTACTCCTTTATCATTCCGGTCCTTACCATTAGGTTTGGTTCATTCTCGGTGTTTGCCTGCTAGCTTACCTGCAATACTTTTCTATCTGGTCAGGTTTTGTATGGTGCTCATTATGACCACTGGTCTAGTATAGACTATGAGTCACGAGACAAAAAATGCCAGTTATTTGTCTTTACTCAAAACCAGGACTGGTAAGAGTGCTTACCAGGAAGATCCTGAGAGTTTTCATTATCTCTCTATATATAAAGAGAACAATAAAATTCAAATATTAAAAAAGGACGTTATCATACATATTATGACACAACTATAACTGTCTTGTCTTTCTCTGACCATATTATCTAAATAACAAATCTTATGATTGATASTTTAAGCTGTTTCAAATTATATTCAAGTTTTCAGAGCTTTCTGGGAAAAAAAAAATGTTCATCAGTGTTTTTGTATGCTTTGCTTCCTCATAAAACTTAATTTTGAAGGACATTTTATCCAAATTTTTCAAATTATCTCTAAAATCTGAGGAAAATTGAGCACTACACTATTTCAGTATAAACACTTTAGTTATAGTTGCAATCCTGGAATTAGTTCTGTAAAGATATAAAAGATATTCATATAATGGATAGGAAGTAGGATTTTTGGGTTTTTTTTCTTAGATGGTATTGAATACAGAATGGATGAGGAATGAAATATCGCCAAATACATTAGTTGCAGCAAGAGCTGCAACTAATATGTTCCTTTCTCTTCCCCTTCCTCTTCTCTTTCCCTTCCCCTTTCCCTTCTTTTAACCAATCTCTTCTCTGTCTTCTCCCTATCACTATATTAATGCTTCTCACTATCATTACTTTAATACTATACAGTTATAACTGTACACATTTTCGTGGATAATGAAGATTTTTTTCTGTTTGCAATATCTATTTTTTAGTGTGTCAAACTGTGCTTATGTATAAAGCTTTCACTCTCTTGTTCTTTATCAAGTTATACATCAAAAACGAAAGAGGAAAGACAACACACCAGTTTTATAGGGCAAGACTTTTAAAGTATAATAGCTATTAAAAATATAATACTGTTCCTCTAATCTGGTAATATTGTATGTGAAAAAGAAAAGATACCATCTTCTTGGAAAAAAAGTCAGACTTTTTTTCCCTTTGTTATCAGAGATTAATTCCACTGAACTAATGAGACTTTCAGAATGATCTCTATTAAGTAAAGCTGATTTCAGGAACGCTGTTTATAAACATTTAGGAACCAAAACCATCATATTAAACCTTGAAAAGTGACTCTACACAAATATTGTCTGACAGTGACCTAATTAGAGTCATTTGCATACTAATGAGACTTTGAAAGAGATAAGCAATAGCATGCTTGTAATAGATAATTAATTTGTGTTTCAAAATAAGCTATGGTTATTTAACCACAATTCATATGACACATTGAATTAGAGGAGTTGAGCAAGTTATTTCATAAGAATAAACAGCTGTTACAGCTTTTCACTTTTACTTAAAATCCCATTCAACAAATTCCCTTTATGTTGAAAAGGTAAGGCTATTTGTCATGCTTTTGATTTTGAAGTTTGTTCTGAAAAAAAAAAAAATAGAGAATAAAGTACTTTTGCATATCATAAAAGCAGAAGAAACTATGCCCTAAATTGTCCCCCATTTAGCATGTATCCGTTTAGCATGTCCCCTATTTACATGTACACAGTCTCTACAGTTGATGTATGTCTATTGTTTCTTCCTAATCATTTTTGTCCAGTCATATTTTATTTGTCCAATGCCTGAGATATATAATAAGCCTCCCATTTTTAATTGCTTTCTAAACTTTCACTGCAATGGTAGGAAAAAAATAGTGGTTTAAACCTACTCTAAAAGCTTAAAACAGACACCAAGTTGTGTCTTTCAAAACTTTTTTTAAAAAGTGCTATCATCTTTAAAACTGTGAATTTTACCTAACTTCAGGGTGACAATACAGAAATAAGAGTGTTTTGTGCTGAAAAGCCAAAGAAAAAATGAAGTGAGCACTTCTGGTAACCTTAGCCCAAAGTGAATAAGTCTGTTTCAGGTTTTAAAATAGGTATTTCTAAAATACATATATTTATATGCATGTATGTGATATATAATGACATTGATGAAAGTGTCCTTGTGAAAGCTATTAGTATTTGATCCATCTATATCTATTTTTACTGTTCTGCAAATAACAAATTACATTAGTCTTTTTTCTGTTTGCTCCTATATAGATGGATGATCATCTCTCTGTATAGCTTGTTTTAAAAGATACTTTTTGTATTTCACTAGGGATAGAATATGGGTAAGTGATCAATGACTAACATTTATTAATCACTTTTAAATAAGTATATAGAAATGTAAAATAATTCTAACTATTATTCCAACCCTACAACTGTTGCAAATATGGTTTTACTTGCATATTAAAAGCTGCTTTGCCTTCTCTATGTAAACACTTGCTCAGATTACGCTGTAAAGTTGGTGCTGCAAATGCTTGAAGTTAGGTTACAGTTGGTAATACAAGAATTGGTTATGAAGCTGCCTTTTTCCCTTCCTCCCCGCCTTACTCTCTCTAGCTCTCC
Source organism: Nothoprocta perdicaria (assembly GCF_003342845.1). Taxonomy (NCBI): domain Eukaryota; kingdom Metazoa; phylum Chordata; class Aves; order Tinamiformes; family Tinamidae; genus Nothoprocta; species Nothoprocta perdicaria. The sequence continues at coordinate 157,821 of NW_020455556.1, forward strand.
CTTCCTTCTTCCCTCTCTCCCTCTCCCTCCCTCCCTTCCTTCCTTTTCAATAAGGGCAAGCTTGTGCTTTAACTGTTACTAAAAGTTGCATGTATGACCATGGTAAGGTGGATATCTGTAGTGTTTCAAGGAACTTTACAAGGGGATAATATCTTCCTGTGTACATGAATTCCCTTATAAACAAAAAGAAAATAAAGGTTACCTTGCAGCTATGCTTTATGCATATGGTAAAGTCTAGCTTCCTAACTTTTGTGCAGAACTATGAATAATTTGGATGAAAAATGCCTCATAAAAAGATAAAGTGTATCAATGTCTTGCATATTTTCATATTTCATGATGAAAATGATGAAGCATAAAGTAAGTGCTAACTAATTCACTGCAACTGAATAAAGAACTACAAAGGATTTACAATGATTTATTAAAATTCTTCTGTTAGAATGTCTTCCTCTTTGAGACCATCAATCTCTGTTTCATATAAAGCTGAGGCTTGTCTTTGGTTTATTTTCATAAAGTTAAGTCACTCTGCAGTAAAACATTGCTGTTAACAATTACAATATGCCTAGCAATGCTAAAAATATGCACTAAAGATATAATTGTGGGTGTGTAATTCATATAATAAAAGGACTCTACAGACAGAGTTTCAGACTTTATTTATCTTCTCAGTAGCTGAAAGGTCACCAACCAACAGTGACATTAAAGAGCATTTACAGCAATGAACTGTCTACCTTTGTAGTCACAAAGGTATCTACATGATTAATATCACATTTGAATCGGTTCACAGAAAACAGAAGGGGAGCTAGCTAAAAAAGAGTAGTGGTATGTAATGGCAGACTTTTCCTTAAAAGAATTTTCACATACAGTCAGTAAATAGTGGACTCGGTTTGAAAAGAATCACAGAATCCACAATCAGAGAATGGTTAATGTTGGAAAGGACCTCTAGAGATCATCTAGTCCAACCTTCCTGCTCAATCAGGGAAACCTAGAGCATGCGGCACAGGGCGGCATCCAGGCGAGTTTTGAAGACCTCCAGAGAAGGAGACTCCACAACCTCCCTGGGCAGCCTATTCCAGAGCTCTGTCACCCTCACAGGAAAGCAGTTCTTCCTCACATGGAGATGGAACTTCCTGTATTGCAACTTACATCCGTTACTCCTAGTCCTGTCACTGGATATATAGCACTAAGTTCTCAAAAAAGATATGTGGGAAAAATAATTCACCTTGATAGATCTCAAAAATCAGAGAAAAGAATCTAAGATAGAAAGTTTAAGAGCCTTGTGGGATTTTAGAAAAAAAAATAAACCACCAAGCAAGCAAACAAGCAAATAAAAAAAAAAAAAAAAAAAANAAAAAAAAAAAAAAAAAACAGATATAGGAGTGTTGCCTCTTGAAATAATTTAGTTTTCCAGAAATGCAATAGAAAAAGCAAAAATTAGAAAAATTTAACTTGACATTAATAAATTAAACTCTGTGCTATCTCAGTACATTGATGTCTTCCAGAAAAATTATAGTGACATTATTGTCTGATTTGAAAGGAAAATAAAATCCTGATGTTCTATTAAATTAGAATGGTTCTATTAAATTATAATATTTGTTAGTATTGTTTTTGTTGGAAATGAAATGCAAAATTGCCTCAGAATAAAATACAGCTATAATAATGCTAGATTTTTGATATAAGGTTTGTAAAATCAGGAATTCTGATGTAAGTTTAAGAAAAGTTATTAGTGCAGCTAACGGAAATTAAGAAATTAGAATTAAGAAATGTTTTGAAAATAGATAAAGGAAGTATACAGGAACACTGTAAGAGCAGTTCCTTCAAGTTCCTTCATGGAAAGTCCAGCTAATTGATTCTATATCACACTCTGCTGGGTCATGATAAACATAAACACTACTTTGAATTTAGCAACAGAGAATGTTCAATATTTTTGCTTTTTGGAGCAATTTTAGTACTGCTGGTCATAAAAAAGAAAAAAAAATTGTTTACTTAAAAAAAAAAAAAAGAAGATATGAGTTTACTTTCTTTAGACTATTTTGATCTCACTACCAAGAAATCAAGATACTGTTTTTACTTGGACAATCATCTAGAGGTAGAAAAGGAAAAAACTACACCCTAAGGCTTCTCTACTGCTGAAATTCATAGAGAGATATTTTAGTGAAACCTACTACTGAGTAGTTAAGATTCTTTTCTACACTTAGAATCAGAGATACCCCAGGTAATGAGATGATGCATTTTTGGCTCCCTTTAACAACTATAGTATGCGAGTAAACAGCAATGGCAAGAAATAGAAAGTCTCAGGGATAAGAAGATGTTTTATAATGATAAATATGCATGAAATTAATTCTTGATGAACTGTGAGATGTTTAACATACTGTTACATCCTGAAATGTTCAGTATTGTTTCACCAATTGCCAGTGATCATTAAGCCATTAGATCAACTAATCTGATGTCACATCTGCCACAGTTCATTACACTGAATTCTATTAAACTTTGAGGGATTTTATTAAACTTGAGGAAGATATTCCACTGGTCAAGGAGAATCATTAGGGATTATTTAGGGAAACTGGACACAAATAAAAATCTATGAGTCCAGATGGGATGCACCCAAGAGTGCTGAAGGAATTGGCAAAGGTTGTTGCTCAGCCACTCTCCATCTTCAACAGCTCATGGAGAGCGGGGGAGCTGCCGGAGGACTGGAAGAAAGCCAACATCAGCGTAGTCTTCAAAAAGGGCAAGAGGGAGATGCTGGGAAACTACAGGCCAGTCAGCCTCACCTCCGTCCCTGGAAAGGTGATGGAGCAGCTCATCAAGAGAGCCATGTGAAGGAAAAGAAGGTGATCAGAAGTAGTCAGCATAGATTCAACAAGGGAAAGTCATATTTGATAAACCTGATAACCTTCTACAATAGGTTGACTGGCTGGATAGACAAAGGGAGAGCCATGGATCTTGTCCATCTTGACTTCAGCAAGGCCTTCGACACTGTTTTCTATAACATGAGGCAGCAAAGTATCCTTGGAGCCAAGAAGGCCAGTGAGATTCTGGCTTGCATCAGGAGGAGTGTTGCCAGCAGGTGGAGGGAGGTAATTCTGCCCCTCTAATCAGCTCTGGTGAGGCCACATTTGGAATATTGTGTGCAGTTTTGGGCTCCCCAGCACAAGAGGGATGTGGAATTCTAGAGAGGATCCAGCGTAGAGCAACAAAGGTGATTAACGGACTGGAGCATTTATCTTATGAGGAAAGACTAAGTGAGGTGGATGTGTTTAGCCCAGAAAGGAGAAGACTGAGAGGAGATTTGATCAATATGTATAAGTACCTGAGGGGGGAATGTAGGGAGGATGGGGCCAAAATCTTCTTGGTGGTGGTCAAGGGGTAATGGGTACAAATTAAAAGACAGGAAGTTTCATCTGCAGGGGAAGAAGAATTCCTTTCCTGTGAGGGTGACATAGCCCTGGCACAGGCTGCCCAGGGAGGCTGTGGAGTCTCCTTCTCTGGAGATCTTCAAAACCTGCCTGGATGCCACCCTGTGCCCCATGCTCTAAGTATGCCTGCTGGAGCAAGGGGCTTGCCAAGATGATCTCTAGAGGTCCCTTCCAACCTTAACCATTCTGTGATTCTGTGATTCTGTGATTCTGTGAATAGTAAATAAATTACAAAGAAGCTGAGAATGTTAGGACAAAAGGTCTTCATGATACAGTAGCAATAAAAATTTTCTTTTGGAGATTGGGAAAAACACTTCTACTCCCATGAAGACATGACTTAAAATTAATCTAGTAGTAAATAACTAATGACATATGTAATGTAGACTGGAACAAAATCAGGGGAAAATAATATACATATTTTATAACAGTAAAAATAAAGGTACTTTCATATCAATTTCATTAGGTACTATTTCATGCACCTAAGTTAAGTGAAGGGTTTCCCTGATGCAATTTTGTACAGATTACTGACATTATTAAAAAAAAAAAAAAACTTCTATCTCACGCAGGAATAGGAATAATATGAAAGTTAAATCCTTTTTTGATTTTCAGGTGCATAGACTCTACAAGTGAAGACAACAGTTTGACCTCTAGAGATCATCTAGTCCAACCACCCTGCTACAGCAGGGGCACCTAGAGCACGGAGCACAGGGTGGGATCCAGGAGTGTTGGCCAGTCCACGCAGCTTGGTATCATCCACATACTTGCTCAGGGTGCACTCTGTGACCTCACCCAAGTCTTCATTTCAAGTCTTCAGAAAGTTGAGTAGTTTTGTTTGGACATACAAACCAGAAGGTGTTTTAGTGTTTCCAGAGTATGTCTCACAAGTTTTCAGAGTGAATTCTGACAATTATAGAAGCTTTCAAGTACACTGAGAAAGAATGCAGAAAAATTACAAATTACTTCAAAAACAGAAATTCCAAAAAGTGTCAGGTGACTGATAATGGAGTACAAAGTTCCTGTTTTCAGCAATAAAAATGATCTAAGAAACTGCTAGCGCAGGCTTCTTAAGTAGTCGTGGTATACCTTAAACATCTGTTTTACTCTGATTGTTAAAGAAACAATAGTAATTTTTAAGTGTTAATAGTTTTCTAGGTATTTTCTTTAAATAGGAAGTCATGGGCCCAGCCGATTTTCTATTTACATTTCTTTTCTTTATTATCTATAAATATCTGAAATGAGACTGATCAGTCAAGGCAGGTGGGGTTTTACAGTATGGCATTATTGGTTATATATCCTAAGAAAGCTTGATAGCCAAAAGACTCTCCATTGGAGAAAACTGAGAGGAAAGTGCATGAGTGATTCAGAAGAGATACATATAACCTCAGAATATGGGACGTGCAATTTTAGGCTATGTCAAAGGGGATAAAACTGATGGTATGAGGGCATAACTGAGGCAAAACTGAGGGCAACCAGGATGATTAAGGGAATGGAACATCTCTCGTATGAAGAGAGGCTAAGTGAGCTGGGCCTGTTTTCTCTGGAGAAGAGACGGCTCAGAGGGGATATGATTAATATGTATAAGTTCAGGAAGGGAGAATGCAGGGAGGAAGGGGACAGGCTGTTTTCAYTGGTGGCCAGCGACAGGACGAGGGGTAATGGCCACAAGCTGAAGCATAAGAAGTTCCGTCTCCAGGTGAGGAGCAACTTCTTTACTGTGAGAGTGACAGAGCAGTGGAACAGGCTGCCCAGGGAGGTTGTGGAGTCTCCTACTCTGGAGGTCTTCAAAACCCGCCTGGATGCCACCCTGTGCCGCATGCTCTAGGTGTGCCTGCTTGAGCAGGAAGGTTGGACTAGATGATCTGTAGAGGTCTCTTCCAACCTTAAATATTCTGTGAATCTGTGATTCTGTGAATCTGTATTATCATCATCTCCTTAGGAAAATGGTACCAATGACACACACACACACACACACACACACACACACACATATATATAACATATATATTTCTTGTTTCATAAAAAAGTATTTTCCCAGTGAGATTTTGCTTTGTTTATTATGCTAGCTAAGTAGCTGACAACTTTTCAGGGGTAACTGAAGAGCCATGTGTAGGCTAACAGAGTTTCATGATTTATAACATACACACAAATGTTTTATAGTCATCTTTTTTAGTTTTATGTACCACCCATCTCTCAGTCTTTTGTTAAATGTTAAATATTCTTCTTTTGTGGTTCACAGGGGAAGCTACACTATGTGGAAGACATTCCTATAATGCCCTTGAATTAGCTGATGATGTCTGTATCATCAGAGTGTCTGTGATGAGTCTGTAATATTGTTAGTCTGACTTTGTGTTGTTTCTTACTATCCACTGAGGTCAAATGGAATCCAAACAAGAAAGTTCCTTGCAATGACTAGAAGACACCAACTGTTTGTAAGAGTAAATATAAATGAATATTTTATTTATGACTGGTAGAGAATCGGCATGTTTAGTACTTAAAAAAGTGTTCCAAAACTACAAAAAAAAATGCATTAATCAATGGCAAAACTCTGCAAAATGCATTTTTATATCTATTCTCCAACAACCTCTTACTGGCAGATTTGCTTATTCAGCTTGGAATAAAGAATAATCCTTATTGATTTTCAAGGAAGTTGTGAAGTTAACTTTTCATTACTGGATCAAGCAATAGATTCTCTTTTTCACCTTCCCTCCAGTATGCCCCATAGACCTCTTGTTCTGTGGTCCATCACACTCATTATTTTCTTACTTGATCTCTATATCATTAACAAACAAAAAAGTACCTTTGCAAACTGAGGCAAAGTTAAAAGCAAAACAAAATTCAAAGCATACCTTATGAACATTGCCTAAAAGCTGTTCCTTGGGACTTGAGCCCGCTTAGTAAATTAGAGATAAGTGCTAGATAATATTTTCCAAAGGAAATGTGAATCTAAGAAAACCAGCCTAAGGGAAACAGCCACTCTACCATTAACTTTATCAGTATTGAATTCCTTACAAGATTTACTAAAACAATTTTCCTCTCCTCTCCTCTCCTCTCCTCTCCTCTCCTCTCCTCTCCTCTCCTCTCCT
>NW_020455556.1:164335-218385 GCF_003342845.1 Nothoprocta perdicaria
TTTCCCCTCCTTTCCTTTCCCCTCCTTTCCTATCAAGAAGCTAGGTGGTTTCTTTCTCTACTTTGTTTGTCTATCAACAGTGAAGCATAGAATTAATGACTTAGCTGGCAGCTAAACAGAAATCTCTTCTAGAACTGGCTTAAAAAACAAACAAAAGAAAACCCTTCAACTTCTAAATGTGATGTTTTCAAAAAAAAAAAAAAGTAGCTAAATCAAATCAATATATCTTTTTAAGGTAAATAATAATCCCATTTTCATTTCAGGTGGTTCTCTTTCATTTTTACGTCTGTAGACTGCACTAGTTCTTCCTTACAACTACCCATTTACATTTTTATGAGAAATGGGAATTTGGGAATTTTAATTCTCTGCTTCCCAAAATCACAGAATTATAGAAAGATTAAGGTTGGAAAGTTGGATCATCTATTCCAACTTTCTGCCCAAGGAGATGGTCTGGAGCACATTGCACAGGATCATGTCCAATGGGTTTTGAATATTTCCAGAGAAGGACACTCCACAACCTCTCTGGGTAACCTGTTTCAGCACTCCCACAGTCAAGAATTTTTTGTTGAAATTCCTATAGAACTTCTTATGTTTCACATTTTGTCCATTGCCTCTTGTCCTATCACTGGCTGCTGCTGAAATTAGTCTGGCCCCATCTTCTTGACACCTTCCCTTAAGGTATTTGTACATGGTAATAAGATCCTTCATCAGCCTTCCCTTCTCCAGTCTATAAACATGCTGGGCTTTCTCAGTTTCTCCTCATAGCAAAGATTCTCAAATCCTCTAGTCATCTTTGTAGCTCTATGCTAGACTCTTTCCAGCAGCTCTACGTCCCTATTGTATTTGGAAGCCCAGAATTGGACACAGTACTTCAGATGTGCGCTCATCTGGTCTGAGTAGAGGGGGAGAATCACTTTATTTTTCTCAGATCTCAAAATCTTCTTCTACAGGGTTAAGCATACCTGTGGTACTGGGTCATTTCTGCACACGGTTAACGTTTGTTCATTATAAACATCTGAAATCATAGTTTTCCTTTAGTGATCTTTCCTCCTTCAGTTTTCAGATACATCTATAGATTTTTAATCTTTTCTGTTTTCCTGTCATTTTCTGCTCTTATAGAATTACTTGTAAGCTAGTAAACATAGTAGTTGGCCAAAAAAGCTTGTTAATAGATTTTTTTCCATTCATCAATTACCCACTGTCTCCTTTATGCAAATAGTTTAGGTATTTACTGATGGATGGAATCATGAATTACCCCACTCCATACTTCTTCCAAGAGCCATTCATAAGGACTTAATGGGGCATTTTTACTAGTGTCCACACAGCTTCATACACTTTTTTTTTTTTTCTTAATAATTCCAAAACAAAAAGGCAGATGGAGTGGGGAATCTTTTACCAATTCCAGTGAAATGAGAAGACTGTTTAGCTGAGGTCATTAAGTCTATGCTTTTATTTATCTGTCCCCCCCAAAATATCCTCTTCTCCTAATTGCTAAACTGCATCCTTCTTCCTCGCCTCACCTGGATTGTAGCTTACATTGGTTTGGTATACCGCTCTGAAAATACTTCACAAAATTGCAGAATAAATGCTTTTGAACTAGAAGGAAAAGTCATCAGGGAAATACAAGATATGCAGCATTTTATTATTTTATAACACTTTCTTTTTCCAGCATTATGGCTAAGTGAAATGCAGGCACTTGTGTGTCTTGGGTTCTTCTATTTCTAAAATGCCATATACAATCACAGGAATGTACAAATAATAAAAAATAAAAATATAACCATTGCTTAGTGTGTACAGGTATTATACATCTATCAAAGCAAGTCATAAACTTGGCTAAATCTATATCTAAATCAAAAGTTTAGATTCTGCTAAACTGCAGAGCTCTGAGATGATGAATCCTGAATTCTGACCTAAATCAGATCTCAGGTTTCCCAGTTCAGCTGCAACTAGGTTTTATTATCTCACATTTCATTTTCCTTTCTGAGTGCAAAAATAAAGTATTTCTGTTAACCATACTCACACATCCCATGTGTACTGTTACAGAAGATTCCCCATTTTACAGCTATACGTTAAAAATGATGATATGTTGCCCACATGTAAACTGAGAAAATATTGCTCCAGTCATTAAGCAACTTGTAGGGAACTGCTCTTTCCAATGAATAACTATGCCCTGAGAGGTACTACATTAAAAGTCACCTTGGAGACATGCAATTGTACCTAGCAGCATATCACAGAGATTTTCTTAAAAACAAAGGTCATTTGTTCTGTTCACTCCAGATAAAAATAGCAGAGGCCTCCAGGACTGTTTTTGTGCAGCTGCTTCATGGCGTCTTAGTCTAAAACAGAGAGGCCAATTGCCAGATACGAGAGGTCCCATTCTCCTGAAATAATTCCATCTTATTTTCAAAATAGTCATTTCAATACTTCGAAACCTGTAGTTACCCCTGTTAACACTTCTCCTGAGTAACTCATTGCAATGGATTTTCCAGGCTGCTGAGTGAGTGTACTATGTGACAACTGATGGAAGAACAGGGGTTGAAAGTGGCTTGGCTATCATAAATGGATGAAAGAAGTATGCAAAAAGGCAAAAATTCTTTTTGCTACATAAAGCAGCACTTCAAAGGCAACAAACACATCTGCACCTACTACCTTGTGCATTAGACAAAACAAAATACCACAAAATGCAGCTGAGACTATGAAAAGGGGCATAATTAACCACCATTACACTCGCTTAGGCTTCATCAGTTGCAGACCCTCTTTGACTTCCTTTCCGACACATGAATATAATGGAGTCTAAATTGTTCAGGTACCTGGTGATCTGGAGGGAACTGTAATTAAATTAAAGATAGTTTTCTTTTCCATTTCAATATTCATATAATCTTTTTAAGTTGTTTTAACTGTTACATTTCTCTTTTCTGACATCTCAGCTTATAAATTACACTGTCTCAGATATGTAGTAGCAATTTGATGGTAATACATAAAAAGTGTGTAAACGGATTTTAACAAGCTCTAGCAACTAATTCTGCTATAAGTCAATTAGGTTGGTGTCAGTAGAACTGGAATTTCAGTGGGTAACTGAAAGAAGAATTTCATCCAAATCATTTGTTGACAAGGTTGACATTGTCAATAAATTCTTTGTGTAAATCTATTGCATTTAAACAACAGTTACAGCATTACTTTACTTTTTCAAAAAACTGTTATACAAATTTATAAACTGACAAGAACTAATGAAGCTACTATTCTATCATGGAGCAGCACTGGTTTCCTAGCATAAAGAAAGCATATGCCCACAATGATTTTCAAGTCTGGATACAAAAAAACTGTTCTGGTATGCATGTACCATGCATGTAGGCATGATGGTAGCAAATTTTGAACAAAACTATAAGCTAATATATCTATACCTCAGGACACGTAATTGAAGGAAACATTGGAAAAAAAATGTAGCATTATGAGCTTCCTGCTGTACAGTACAATGTGAATTCTATGTATTGAATGTGTATGAGGAAAGCTTTAATCTGTATGCAGAGTTTTGTAACTCATTATAAAAAAAAGGCTAGAATTCTATGAATATAGTGTCCTGTGGAAATCACTATCAGCTTTTTACTTTTTATTTATTTATTTAGCTATTTTTCTGTTTGTGTTTTCAGAGAATGCAATCATTAAACTACGATGACAAAATACAAGACATCTTTTGCAGCTTCTTGAATAGAGATTTTCATTAATCAATTATGCAAAGGCACATGGCATGATCTTTTCCCAGACATTAATCAGATAATAGATCAGTCAGGCGCTAATTGAAGCTGGATAATTTTACAATTTACCTAATATTCCAAGAGATGTCCTTATACACTCATGAAGGAGACCTGAGGGACCTTAGTCAGACTTGCCATTTGTCTCTTGGATCACAACGTACTCTCAAGCAAATTACTTCCCTGTACTGAGACCCGAATTGCCATCTGTAAGATGAGATCTCTGATTATTTTCTCCATTTTAAATTGCTTGGACTGTCTGTACCAAGTTGATAAAAAGAAGAGTTTACTAAAAATTGTATGAATAATGACCACTCCCATTCTGTTCTATGGATTATATTCTGTTCTTAGTAACCTATAAGTGTTTTAGGATACCCCAATATGTATGATTAAAGAGACAGTAGCAAGAAAAGGTGCATAAACACACATGCTGTCATTAACTACTATTCTGGTAAAAAAAAAAAGTATCTTTTTTATTTCATGGTTGTTTTTATATCACTCACAATCAGCATAGATGTCTACTATGTCTTTTTGTACTATTTTAAGATCCATTATAGGAAAGTCATGCTCTTGTGACTATTCTTTTTCTGTCTTTCATTCAGTCAGAAAAAAAAAAAGGGAATATTTTGTATTCTGATTTTTTTACCTAGCAATTATCTTTGTTTCTAAAACATTCTATGGAGAAAATTTACAGAGCACATAAATTAATATTCTGTGTTATACTACTAGCATTCAGATAAAATACATATATGTCAAATTAAGTTATGTATCATCAGGGAGGTGTGTAGATTATTCAAGAGTATGCCTGAACTGTCAACATTAGTATGTAATATTATTAAAGGCTTATCTGTGAAATGCAATGATCATATAATGTTAAAGTAGATGTAATGTAATACATTACATACAATTAATGTAATACATTACATTACAATGTCATAACTATATAATTATTTTGTTTTCTTGATATTATGATATTATGCCAATGAATACATTTAAAATCAAATATTTTAGCTTTACCTAACAATAGTCTGTTCCTACCAACTAATCAGTCACTTTTTTTTTTTTTTTTGCTTTTCCTCCTTTGTATATTTGCTTTTCTCTTATCTGTTTCTTTCTCTTCTGAACAAAAGCCGTTACTGAAAACAATTTCCTTTTAGTTTATGTTTTGATTATTACTACTGTTTCTTGTAGGTCTTGTAGGGTAGAAAACCTGATAGTCCGTATTAAGAGTTGATCAGTTTGTACCAAAGAAAAATAAAAACGCTGCCTTGACAAGGCAGAATCAACATGTAGCTAATGAAATCAGATGTTCAGAGCACATGAACATAGCAAGAATGTTATAGGCAGTAAAAAAGGATATAGTCTGAGCTTTATGTTAATCATTATCACACATTTATCTGCAATGGTCAAGGCTTTTATGAGCTTTTTGAAGAGATCTGAAGGCAGAATTGAAAGATAAAGAAGTGAATTCTTTCATGAATGAGAAAAAAAAAAAAAGATAATATAACATGTTGAAGTATTCAACAAGCAGATAACTAAACAGCATAACTGGTGAAGGATCGTCAGGAATCAATGTGGCCGTTGCAAAAATAAAATAATAAGTAGGGTGAACACACTCTCCTATTTTTTTCCTATGGCATAAATATAATATGTCTCCTCATAAAACTGTTTGTTTCTTTGTTTGTCTGTCTTGTCTTGTCTTCAAATAAACCCCTGGACATTCCTAGTACAGGAAGATTTCTTGAGCCCCAGGCTTCTACTGCCATTAGGCCTTTTTCTTTGATCTCTGACTTGTTCTGTCTGAGCCAAATGAGACTCTAAGCTCCACAGGGCAGGAACAGTGTATAAAGAACATTGCTCAGAACCAATAAATACTAATCACCTATATGAAATAACTTCAATAGCTTGCATTTAAGATTTAAAATAAGATTTAAAAAACTAATCTATAGAAGGTTGTGTGCTATAGTGTAAAAGGCCAATTTGTGCTTTTCTGGATTGGCTAGATTGGCCAGATAGGCCAGATTGGCAGCTGAAAGCCTAGCAAAATACGCTCGTCCCAAAAAGATAATATGCTATGAGTAATTAACTGATGTAACTGCCTGAATAACAATTTACATCAATTTGTAAACAAGGTGAGAAACAGATACCATTCTTATATGAAACACATAGAGAGGAAAAGTGACATTTAAAAAAGTATTTATGAACATCTTTAATAATTTGCATTTGTGTAAGAAAGACGAATGTGAGAGATATGTATGTCTATGTTACTCTAAGTTGGTAAAAATAAGCATTAGTTTTATTAATTCCTCAAGCTGAGGTTAGCAGAATTTACGCTTTATTTTTTATTTGATATTTTGCAAAATTAATTCAAACAATAAATTGTAGCTCCTCTATTCAACTTTTCACCAGCCTACAATTTGAAAATCTTCATTGTAGTCAGGAGTTACTTTCTCACATCTTTAACTAAACTGAAGTCCAAAATATTTATGCATATATTTTAGTCTAAACATGAATCCCACTGACTTCAGTCATGCAGGCGCAAAATGTTAAGCATATGGAGAAGTCTTTCCAGGATTAGAGCATACATTTTACAGGTTATAAAACTGACTCAATACTAGGGAGATAAGAAGAAAATATTTCTATGGTCTAATTTTTGTTTCCTTTTCAGGTTGAATAAAGTTAGCTATGTTGAAGTAAATGTGGATTTAGTATTTTATTTTTATAATAAATGTTCTTCCTGATCTGTGACTATCAGCTGTGTCTCTCATGATCTGGAAATGTCTTAAATTTTGCTTTGGAGTCAAAAATGTATTGTCCAGCAGAGAGATTGATGTTGTAACTTAGTTGGAAATACAAAATAGTCTTAACAATTTATAAAGAAGGATCAAATACACCTTATCAAGTGATCCTGTTTATAATATTATAAGAAGAAAACTCCAGGGGAATTTTAAGCCTGTTGTGAGAACAGACTGGTTAATCAGCCATAACTTTAACAGAGTAGCAGTTTTGACATCCAACCTTGATCTGTTTCAATTATCTTTTAGATGGTACAAGACTAATTGCTATGGACAACATGAGAAAAAAAATACTATTTGAGCTGGTTGTGTATGTTAGAGGCAAAAGTAAGACTTCTTAGTGTCAGCATGCTTGTTTCATAATCTTAGCTATATGACCATGTGAAAATAGGAATATAACCATATATAATCCACCTAAGRTGCATAATAGGTATGACAATATTTCAAGCAAAAACAAGTTAGCAATGTTCATTCTCCTTCAGTAAATAACTTTTTTAAACTCAGCAATTTAGTAGTTAGAGTGGTAGTTATTCTGAAATCAGGTGTAAAAATATTATGGAAAGGAGATAATGGCTTTACCTGATTGATAAACTACTTTCAATTATCCTCAGAAGTTATAATGTTTACTTTTCTATGGTGAACAGTAAGGAAAGGGCATGCAATACATTTACTTTGCCAGGCTTAGCTTTTCTTAGTGCTAAGCACTATAGCAATCCTATATAGTGATATACAGCCTCATGGTAACACTAGTCAGCAGGCTGATCAGGCAGCAAATGAGCATAGGATGCTCATGAGAAAGAGGATATAGTTCCTCTTTTTTGACTTATGGTCAAAATAATTAAAATTTAGCATATTTGGACAATTTGAATGTCACAGAATGACACATGTTCTATGCTTAGTTATCTCCTTAATTACTGCTGTGATCAGACCCTAAACGCATAGGATTGCTTTCTCAACTTGGACAGAGATTAATTTCTTCTGATTTCTGTGGTAATGACCTAATTGGATAAATAGAGTACTTCTGGTTTGTACATATTTTCCATCCACTAAAGTCTAATTCTTACCATAAACTTCAGAGTTCCAAATTTGCTGAAAGCATTTTGTATCACCTGCAAATTAGATGTGTTTTATAACTCAGCAACCGCTGTGCAATAGCAATGATTTCACATTCTTCTAAAAAAAAAAAAAAAAAAACCAGCAGATGAATCTGTTGTCTTGTTTCGTTACTGTAGTAACTAATTCCTAGTGCTTTAATCATGCTGATGGAATAAACAGTTTTTAAAGAGGAGAAGCACTCTTTATTCTAAGGATAAAGTTTCAAAGTGTCATAACTGTAACTGGTAATTAAAAAAAAAAAAAAGTGTGCAATCTAGTATTTTTTTAAGTACTTAATCTAGCAAAGATTTCTTCCTTTAATATAGACCTATAAAAATTGCTTACCTCTTGTTATAAAGGTCCCTAGCAAGAATTCTTATAAGCAGAGCTCATCAGTTTTATTTTAAGCATCTGTGATACACAAAAAGCTCAGTAACTCGGTATGGGAAATTAAATACTTGAAAACTCTTTGCAGCTATTAGCAAAACCAACAGATTTGTTAGTACCCAGTTTTATTGGTTCAAGATGTCTCTGATCTGCTTCCTAGCCATCAGAATCTTATTCTTCATGTGTACTTCAAAGCTAAGTGATTTTCTTAAACGGAGAATCTCAAGAGTTTGCAATATCTTTCTCATTTTTTATTTGGGTTGCTTTCTTAATGCCGGACAGCCCAAATGGCCTACATGTCTGTTTATTACATAGAAACATAAAAAAACACTGAAAAAACTATGGACTGCAAGTTTGCAGTAATTAATCACCACTTCTGAAGGGCTAACAATTTCAGAAATCAATCCCCTTTTATCTTCCGAGTCTTTTATTACCTATCTCTGTTTGAAGCTCAGTGTTGCCAGCAATTATTTCCAAAGATGGATTTAACTGTGGGGAAACTGCTGCTGACAGGATCTGTTTATGTTTTTATTTCTTGTTTGGAATGGATTCAACCCATCACCTTTTCTTAAGCAAGCCTCCTGTTGATAAAATAATACTGAATATAACCCAAAGGCACAAATAAGGGAAAGAGAAGTTATATATGTATTGGTTTCCAGGATTGATATACAGGGAGAAAAGTGGAGGGACAGTTTACCTCAAAAGCACAGGAAAGCACCCAAAATATTTCTTATAGCTCTGAGCACTGTATGTAAATGTAAAATGTACATTTTTGATTTTTTTTTTTAGGCTTTAATAATAGCAAATTGCCAGTATATGGTTCACTTTAATTCCACATGAGTAATACTGGACTTTAACACTGTAATTTTATGAGTTGAGTTTTACAGTTCTGTAAGAATGGAACTAATGTACTTCAAAACCTCTTACTTTTGATGAAATTATATATATATATGTGTATATATATATACTAGAGCTAATTAGCAAAATCAGCAAGCATTTTAACTATTTCCTTTTCTCATCCTTCTTATACTGCAGAACCCAATATTTTGCTCATCCTGTGAATGTGCTGATACTAAATAGTCTCCTAGCAGGGGTCTTTCATATACTTATCAGCACCTTCAGGGAAAATAATCATTGCACTAATGACAACTTTTAACGTAAATAGTATTTCTATAAAAATCAAAACATCAGCATTCCTGTAGGCTAGAATCTCGTTTATTTACATCAATAAAATATGCACCTAGGACATACTAGGTCACAGTTGAGTAATGTATTGCATTTTCCAATGTTTTTAGAAGGAATGAATAATGACAGTGGAAATGCTCAGGTTCATTAAAAAAAAAAAAAAATCAAATTTGGAGCAAAGGAGACCTTTATTTAGAAGGAGCTTGTTATATGGCTTGACAGTTGCTTTGCTTAGACAAGTGTCATAGTTTTATTTCATTGACCAAATTTTCTGATGGCAAACAAGGCAATATTATTTCTGCACGCACACTGGATAAATGATAGCATCAACAGGAAAACAATAGTCTCTGACTGAATTTTTGGAGAAACGCTCTGAAGCAAAGAATTTTTTTGAAAGGAAGAGCATCCTGGATGCTATTTGAATTTTCATTGGATACATTCTGCCAACCTGATAGCTTAAAATTGCTTTCCACAGTTCTGTCTTTCCTTTTTAATTATAGTTTCATTCTGCAGATGTCCCTTATGTTCACAATCTTATTTGTTCTTAAATTGTGTCACTATTTAAACATTCAATGAATTGTGTTCCAATACCAAATAAAAGCATTCTTTTCACTTCTGTTTTCTGCAGATCACATTTATGGGCCTCTTTACGGGCCTACAGATCTGAGTCCCAATGTACAATTTCCTCTAGTGTAAAGCAGTATCTTACTAAAAGAGATAAAGAATACTTACTAAAAGAAATAAAGTGTTATGGAAGGAGGCAAAGACTGAGATTTTAGCAGTAGAAGAAGATGAAGTGGAAGGGCAGGAAAGTATTTCAATAAGGGGTTTACTCAATAATTTCAGAAGTGGAAGTGTTACTGGTGTTATGGTATAGGTTTAGAAGATAGAACCAAGTCTTCTGTCTTTTTATAGTAAGAAAACTTCCTCTGAAAAAAACAGTTATGATTCTTTCTTCACCTTTGGCTTGATTCAATGGCTGCTAATGCTCTCCTAATCTCCAATGTGAATTTATTCATAGTCTGTAAATATGCTTCTTCATGTGCCACCAGCATTTACTGTCTAACACAACTGTTTTCCTTCCCTTCTCTTGCTGCACAGGATGTTTTCACAGACATCTGCACTTCCTGTCTCAGATACTACTTAGCTTTGCTAACCATGCCACTATCCCTTATGGCCTCTATACTCTGTGTCTTGCAGCGCTCAGGAAAGATCCAAATAGTGGAAGCAAAACAAGAATGGTCTGGGCCATCTACACAGTCTGGGTCACATAACTTCTCAGCTTTAAGTGACTTCTGTTCAATTTCAAATAAGTAGTTCTGGACCTAAATTGCTCCTGGTACTGCCTGATACTGCACCTGAGGTCTTCTCCATTTGTGTTCATTAATACCCTCCCATTCCCTTACTAGAAGCATTTTATCTACACATCTTTGAATCTGCACACCTTGCTCACAACTTTCTGCAATTAATAGTTAATGCAGACATTATTTTTCCTTCCTCTCTTAACTAATGACTATGCAATTTCTAGCAGATATATTTCCTATCAGTCACTTTATTCTATTACTTTGTCTTTGGACTATGCCAACTATTTTGCCTGTAGAACTGCGCTTGGGTCATTTAACTCATTTCAAAAAAATGAATACAGGCAATAAAATGTATGAATACTTGTATGAACAAGTATTCATAAATTATTATCAAATATCACTGTATCTATTACTATATCAAAAGGATTTTTTAGCAATGTTTATTCTGTATGAATTCCTGCTGCTTACTGTTTATTTTAACATGCAAGATGTCACTTTTTTTCTTCTAAGACTTATTACTTTATTTTACAAAGTCCTGAAGTTATGTTTTCCAGGCAATGTTTCCAATAATCTGTTTGTGTATGAAAGATGTTCTTATCTCAAGAAACTATTATTTTTTTCTTTCCCTCTATATCCAGACTTCAGCTAAATCCAGTTGCTTTCCTTCCACAAGATTGAAAAATAAATAAGCAAAATAAGAAATAAAGAATGTAATGGTAAGGACAGATGCATCCTTATCACTTTCTGCCTTAATTTCTTCTTGTGTTATTGCATTCAAATCCTACATTTCAAAAATATCTTCCAAAATAATCTTTTTCTCTGACAGTTTAAAAATATCTATTTCCTCTCTTGAGGGCATTTCAGTACTGCCCACAACAACACCGAGTAGGAGGTAAATTGCTTGTCCTTTTCTTACAGATTTTACAATTTCTGGCTGCTCTTGACTTTCTTGCTCACGCAACTTCTGGCATACCCAGACTGACCACTGAAGACTATTTTTATGCTTCTCTGGTTTTCCTTCTGAGTGATTTCTGTTAATGTCCATTTTGGCACACACTTTTGGCACACCTCAAATCTTTGTACATGAGCCTTCTATTCATGTCTTTTCATCTGTAACAAGTAAGGAGAATGGGCAGATAATTAAACTTTAATTAAAAAAAAAATCAAGCCATCAAAATGTTTATGTCTTGCTTACTGCTAGAAGCTACCCAACAGAATGGTAAAATCTTGGAACAGGCTTAAAGAGAAATTTCCTGCATTTGTTTGCTTTCATTTTAATCTGATTACAGAGAGATCAGAAAAAACTACAGTGTCTCATATGCTAGACCAAACATTCCTCCAAGATACCCTCCCCGAAGTTATCATAAGATAAAGAAAACAAATGTACATTCCTATTCCTTTTGGGACAACCACCTCAATAAGCTACCTTTCAGGCCATTCTAGTCTGGTGTGGTCCGGTGTGGTCTGGTCTGGTTTGGTCTGGTCTGTACAATAGATACCTATAAAACCAAACCAAAAAAAAAAAAAAAAAAAAAAAAAAAAGCTGAAACAACAAAATGGTGCAATGAACAACTGTCTTCATCTCAGTGGTTCTGAGATTTTTCCTTCTCTTCCCTGTCAGTTAAAGAATGCATCTAGACTGTATTTGATGGCTCTCCACATCCTTCCCCAAGAAGAGGATTATGAGTTGAGATCAGTTCAGGCATCAGTAAACACTGAAGTAAACGTCCCAAATTGTAATATCTCAGGTTTTATGTTTGCCAGGTTTTCTCAGTTTTTACTTCTGAAGTTGAAAATAAAAAGTGTTGCATTGTATGTTGTTTTTAAATAAAACAAGCCATGTTATATTTATAAAAGACATTGTTACCTTCCTTGATGGTCCCTTTGCGTCCCTTTGTTCTGCCTACAAAAGTTCCTTCCCATTCTTCCTCTAAATCAAACAAGACTTGACCCAATGGGAAAAACAAAAAACAAACAAGCAAACAAAAAGCATGCAGTAAAGCTCTGGAGCTTAAGCTGAGCCCTCAAATAAAATTTGGCCATACCAATCCACAAATATCACTGCAAGGAACTGGCTTAAACAAGGAGAAACCTCTACTGTACTCAGTGTATTCCCTCATATGTACTGTATTTTAAATTCCTTATTGCTTCTTACAATCAAATCAGCAAGAAAATACATCCAAATCACTTTCCTGATATGCAGTATTTTACCTTCAACCAGCATCTTTCCCCAAATCAGATAGTAAGATCATTAATAGAAGTTTTAGAACATTACTGTTTTTGTAATAGAATAATTTTCTTTCCTAGTAGTATCTTGCTTGCAAACCCCTTATTTCCTACAGGGAAAAAAAAAAATATATATATATATATATATATATATATATATATATATATATGAGGTAGAGATAACATATACAAATAATTTACAAAAAATCTTTATCTTTTCATAAAAAAATCAAAATGAAATCAAAATGAAATTAAAATATTCAGTATGAGTTATTTTTTGTGTCTTCAAATTTGCAATAATATGTTATTATTTCTATTCTATATTGAATGGTAATCAAAAATCTTAAAAATATCTTTATTTTCTTTCTTTTTTTAATTTTGAAACATCCTGACAAGTAATCAAAACATTACATTAAAAAATGACAGACAAACAAACAAACACTGAATCACATATAATTTGGAGTGGGAAAGGACCTCTGGGAAACATCCAGTGTTCAAATTATGGTCAGCTAGAGCAGATTGCCCAGGGCTATGTCAAGGGATAAAGATTTTTTCTTCTTTACGTAGAATGCTCTGTGTTTCAGTCACTGCCCATTGCCGCTTTTTCTGTCACTGGACACCATGGAGAAGGTATCAATCCATCTTCTTTACTGTCCTATCAGATATTTACACATTCTGATGGAACCAAGCCCCCCCCTCCCCGCTCTGCCCCAAGTCTTCTCTTTTCCAGGCTGAATAGTCACAGCTCCTCTGGTTTCTCAGCCATGAGAGATCCTCCAATAATGTCATCATCTTCATTGATGATGAAGGTCCTTGAACTCTGTCCATGTTTCTCTGTCCATGCCCATGTCCATGTCTCTCTCGTACTGGGAAGCCAGAGCTGGACACAATACTCCAAAACATAAGGCTTCACCGGGGTTGAGAAGAAGAGAAAGATCACCTCCCTTCATCAACTGTCCATGTTCTTTCTTGCACCACCATAAAGCTGTTTGCCTTCTGGCTGCTGGCTTATGTTAAATTTGTTGTCCGTGAGGAACTCAGAGGCCTTATCTCCAAAGCTTTTTTCCATTCAGTTAGTCCATTCAGTTAGTCCCTTCTTTCCATTCAGTTAGTAGGAGGATTAGTTTATATAATATATTAATTACATACACCTGTGTTTGTATGTATGACTATATGGAAAAATAATATTAACTGGGAGAATATTTGATTTTCTTTCAAAATGTATTTGGACAATGAACTACACTGATTAACAAACTGAAAAAGAAAAAAAAAAAAAACAGACATTTATTCTATTGCATCTACAATGGTTGCTCTGGGTGTTTGTATTTTGTAAAAATCACATACTTTATTTTTTTACCATATAACATTCTTTTCCTTAAGCATATTTCCAGGTCACAAAGATGTATTTGCAGTCAGTCTCCTTTCCTAGCCTCAACTCCTTGACCCTTCCAATACTGCATGACGAGTAATTGATCAGTTGCACTTAAAAAATTAAAAATAAATGCTGACAAAGAATATTGAGGGGAAGTGTGCACCATTTCCTGGAAAGTTTTCAGAATCAAAAATACTGCCGTTACTATTTCATTTATTTTTATTAAATAACCAAGTAGAATGTACCTGAATGCAAGAACACCAAAACTTTACATCCCCATCAAAAATATATTCAAATAAATGATGGCATAGAAAAGGTATTCTGAAAGTTAGTTCACAACAGATCACGACAGCCTAAGAAGATCCTTGAAATTTTAAGATAAACTTCAGAAGTCAATCTTTAAATTCTAACACTGAATTGTATTTCACTCTTCAGATTCCGATCAATATCATCAAGAAAATAAATAGCAAAAAAGCCTTCAACCTGAACAATGCTGGCAAAAACTTCAAATTTATTTGTAGAAGTTTGTGAATAAAAGTCTACTGAAAGTGATTATTTTTGATTGTCCTTAAAAAAAACCAGATGTGTCATATTCTACTTCTCAATAAAAAAAAAATAATTACCAAGATCAGCTCTAATATTAGCACAGACATTATTATCAGGTTTTCAAGTACAGGAAGGACAATGAGCTCGAAGAGTCCATGCTTTTCAGACAGTTATATAATCACTAGCATATATTTCTGGAAATCACTATACCTTGAATAACTTAGCTCATGAGTCACTCATAATCAAACAGAGCTTTACACTTCACCTCAACCTGTTGAACCTGGGAAAGGACAACTTTGTATCTCATTTTATTTCTGCATGCCTGACACTTTGAAAGCTATGATATGAAATACAAATTTTATTGATCTTAAGTCTGTCTTCTAGTATGGACATTGGTACAAGATTTTTATTTAACTCTTATAGAAATGAGGAAATTTATTTTAAAACTTTGCCACCTTCTGCTCAAAAAAAATCACTGGGCTTCACAAGTAGAAAACAGTAGTTACATACACTTAAGTGAGCCATATTTAAAAATGGTATTAGCAAATAGTTAATTATTTGAGAGGGAAATATGATTAATGCATTATTAGAATGTGATCAGAAATTACATATAGGTATCTAAGTTTATGTTACTTTAGTAAAACTCAACAAAACTAAAGGGATACCTTTTTGTAAATACAAAGCATTCCTTTAAACTAAGAAATACTGACATACTTCCAATATTTTGTCTATTAAAATCTCACTGCTATTCAAAATGATTTTTCCCTGTGACGATTACAAAATACCACCTGTATTTTCAATTCCAATTTTTTTTTTTAATATTACCTGGGGGTTTAAAGGGTCTTTTTTTTTTTTTGCCAATATTCTAGACAATCAATATGAGATTGTGCAGCAGAGAAATAAAATCAATTGCATGGAAATTAAGGTATCAGGAGGCTTTAGTTAAATGAGAAAGGCAAGACTAAACAAAAAAAAATTACACATATCCTAAGGGTAACTTTCTCTTTCACACACAGCCAGAAAACTCTACAATAATTTATTTTTTATACATGGAACATTGCCTTTCGTAACTCAACAATCAGCATAAATTAAGGATGTATAACAGAAGTTTTCTTCTCTCTCACTAAACCACTTTTTTTTTTTTTTTTTTTTTTTTTTTTTTTTTTTTTTTTACCCCTAACCTAACAAAGAACCACCTTCTCTTAACAAAGAACTTGTGAAAAGTCTTCTTATTTGTGGAGATTTGTTTTCTTGAGGAGGAAAAAAGACAGAGAAACAGGCAGTTAATGTTAAGGTATTGGTTATATGGCAGATTATATATACGTTATATAGAGTAAATGAGAGCAGAATAGATCTGTTCATGGAAAGGGAAAGCTAGAAAAACAAGTCTGCAGGTTGTGGTCAGGATTGGGTGAGGAAATGAGTGAAAGCCCATGGAGTGCTTTCCAAGAAGGTTCTCACCCAAGGAGGTTCTCACAGCTCCCCGTGTCCTAGCAGTCTGCTCCCAGGTTAGAGGAGGACCACATTAGATTTGTCCTCGAGCATGGTCAGGGAAGATGTTCCTCAGGACACAGTGGGCTGCCCATCATATCACCCGCAAACTGCACAGGTTAGGTCAACCTAATCTCTGAAATCAGGTCATTTACATGACATAATCTTACTCTCAGCAAAAGGTGAATAAAGTCTTTTTACATTGCAGAGCTGCCCTTCTCTCACTAAACTGAAATTTTGCTTCACTTTCAGCTCTGGAAAATGATACTTTTTTTCATACTTTATATTTACACTGATCCCTCCATATTAACAATCACTTAACATATAGTGACTGCATCTCCACTCTGGCTCCCTGATGATTTGTGTTACTTTTCTACTGAAATAAGCCAAATGGGACAAATGGACACAAGCCAAACAACTATGATTCTACAAAATGCCTACAAATCTCTGAAAAGCGATGTTCACTAAACCACCCAAGATTTGGCTGTCCAAACTCTATGCAGAGCTCTAGCACTATCTCTAAAGCCTTGTAACCTCAAATACTCTCTCCCAACCACATCACATCTCAGAGCAGTCAACATGTGTCTTCCACATCACGGTCACACTATTAAATGACAATTGCCCAAACATGATTCTTCTAATCATTCAAGAAAAAAAACAAAAGTAAACATATTTGGAGCATAAAAAATAAACCTCACAACAAAAAAATAAACCATCACCACCCAAGATCAAAAAGAGACTGCAGTCAAGTGCTCTGTCATGCGGATATTGCCAGTCAATCCTGGATTGTCAATCCTAAAGAACATTATCCTGGATCAGAATCAGACCAAGCCACTTGGAATTTCTTTTTCTGGGTTCTCAGAGAACGTGTAATCGTAGACTACACGTTGAACTGGCGTTAACACGTTGAACACGTTAAACATTGACGTAATGTTATGTTGTCCACAGCCTATACTGGCATAGCCTTAGAGCTCCAGGTATTTTAAAGCCACTGCCTGAATTTGCTATTCTCTGTTCCAAACCATGTTCTACCACCTCAAATGCATGTCTTGGCTTCTGCATCTGACTAGTGTGTGCCAGCACTATTCTGTCTATTTGACTTTACTGGACACTGACATATATGACTCTTTGCCCAGACAGAGTCTGGAAACATCATAATCACACTCTTCTATGTCTAATCCACTCAGATTTGTCTTCAACGTAAACTCTCTTTTCCACACATTTAAGCAAACTAAGCCATGTTTACCTGTTAAATACTGTATCATACTTAACTATTTTCCTGACTGACTTCATGAAGATAAATACATACATCCACTCACCTAATTTATCAAATTAAATAACCTGATCATGAAGGATTTGAAGCAGACCAGTCAAGATATTTAACAATATATTACTTGATCTTTTCATTATCTTTTTTTCTGCTACTACAAAAACCAGAAAACTCTTTTACTGTGAAGCACAGCTGCTCTCTATTTAGTGATTCAGATGCCTGTCTGGGGCCTAATACACACTGGAAGGCATGCAAATCCAGTTACTGGTGTTTTTCCCTAAATTACCCTAAATTAAACATGAATAGAGTTGATTACATGCTTATTTATTACTCCTCTAAAAGGAAAATGTCATTTCCAGTGTTCCACTGCCTGGATGACCTGGGAAAGAAAAGGTTCATCCTGCTGGGACACTTGGTCCAATCTTGATTGATGTGTGTTAGGTTTCTGGACCAAACCTGAAAATATAAATATGTTCCCCTCCTCTCCTTTTTTTTTTCCTTCTGTTTTTAAAGAAAATTAATATTTTGTCCATAAAAAGAATCCATATATGCAAATGGATCAAAACACTGGAAACAAGTCTAACAAGAGGACTACATTCATCTTAACTGCAGCTACAAATCACTAAGTAATCCAGGTTTAATCTAATATCATCAACTTAATATTGATCTCCTGGTTGCTGTCATAGGATAAGTTAAGGTAAGGTAAGGTAAGGTAAGGTAAGGTAAGGTAAGGTAAGGTAAGGTAAGGTAAGATCTACCATTTGAGTTTCTGTTTTTATATTCATTTTATATATATATATCTTATTTACATGGGCAACTCGTCATGCCTAATTCTAATTATCTGCTAATTTTAATACCTACATTAGATTTTGTTTGAAACTTCCATTGAGACAACTAACAAAAGCCACAAAAAAAAATCATCAGTTTATTCATTTTTCCTTCTGGACAGTATGCAGAGAGGAGACAGTGAAAGTGAGAGGAAAATGACCTGAAACCAGGATGTATGTGATTTATCTCTCAGTCCTTTTTTTTGAGTAGTTTATGAAATCTTTGACATAAGAAGCTGGAGGAGAGTAAATTTCATAAAACTGGTGTTGTGCAGTACCTTTTCTAAAACGTATGTCTCCTATTCTATGTTTAAGACATCAGACTTCTCTACAGCCAACAAATTTAGTAGAATTTAGTAGAAAAAATGTAACAACTGCAGTTGCATGGCAAAAGTCATCAGTCTTTCATGAAATAACTAAACAAAATTGAATAATTGATTATCTCCAAAATTTGGAACCTGATTGAATAAAAAGATGCTGTTCTGATCACACTTAAGCCTGATCATCTTTAACCCGCCTTTGTGATTCAGTGGTAGTCTATTTAGATAATAAACTCGCACAGCACAGCACATAAATACTTGTCTTTTCAGAGGCTAGGCAAACAATTCTATGGCAATAGAGGTTTTCATTGAGCCAATAATTTAAACCATTCACAGTCTAGTTAATGGTAAGAACTAAAACTTCACATCAAATGAAAATATTAATCAATTGTATGGCAATAAAGTCTTGCTAGTAAATTGACATCTAAGGTTTTTATTTAAGGTTTGTATTTAGTTTACAATGCCTATGATTGTACTGTTTATCTTAAGACCGTGGAGATATCATCCTGATATCTCCTAAATCTCTGAATTCCTGATCATATGAATAAGAGTTCCTGCAATAGTATAGCATATCAGCATTGAAAGCTAACCACAAAGTTTTTCATTTGCTTGCGTCAAGATCCTGAAACACTATTTTCTCTGTAATGCAATTACATAAAATCACATATTCAGAAGACAGCAAATAACAGGATCCAGACCCCAAAAGACACTTACGTACCCAAATTCAAGCAAATTAAGCCAATATTAGGTATCTGAATCCCTTTGTGAATATAGGACTAAACTGCTTTCAACTCTATTCTAACAGCTGAACAATCAATAACAGTTTACTAAAGACCTTGTACCATAGACTTAACTATTTTCACAGGAAATTTTTTTGCTTGATACTGCATATTGAATTTTACCAATGGGATAGGTTGTAAAGAGAAAGAAGAAAGAGCAAGAACAAACTTAACTGTCAGTGAAAAAAAAAAAAAGAAAGAAAAAAAAAAGAAAAGGAAGGGAGACAGCAGCCAGCAGCAAGCTCAGTACCTTGCAGCACCCACAGCGAGCACTACATGAGCACCAGCAGTAGCAGAAACCTTGGCTAATTTAGTAAAATAATCTTTAGCAAAATAACCTTTAATTTTACTATTTCATCTTCCTATATAGCAATCTTTTAAGTGCTGGAGGTGGGGTTGACTGAGGTGCAAATGGAATTAATAGAAATGAATAGGCAGCTGCTCTGCAAAGTGTTTGAAAGGACAAGGTTGCTTTGGCAAGAGGGGAGGGTGTCCTGGGGAGCAAGGTTACAATCCTGCTTGTGAAGACAGTCTGAGACCACTGTGAATGTGTGAGCAGCTGCTTGCATTGAAAGGCAGGTCATCCGTGGATGACTGACTCAAAACCCCGATCCAGACTCTATCTACTGATTGAAGTATTGTAAACTGCTTTACACAGGAAGAAGCAGTGCAAAGGGTACAGCCACTCAGGTATACATCTTCAGTAAACTGAGCAAAACATTAGCTTTTAGGCTAGAAAGATGCAGAAAACTAATTAAGATATCAGGAAGAAAACAAACTAAATCTTCATTAGCACGAAAGTTTACTCTAGAAAGTTATGACCTGAGATGCAGAGTGCCCTATTCTAATTCTATACATAGTGGTTAATATGGCAGCAACGCAACACTGTGTTCCTGCACCTGCACTTAGAGTTCCTCAGCATAGGCATATTTTGGGTCCCTGATTTCACCCACCTACCTACCTATTAGTACAAGTGAGTACATTTTGCACAAAGCACCTGTCTTGACAAAGAAAAGTGAAAAAAGAAATTAGATTTTAACAGTTAGAGTTTATAAAGACATCAACTATAGCATGTGTGTTTTATTCCATACTGACCCAGTGGTTTACCTGAAAACCTCACTTTTTTTCCAAGTATTAACCACAAGGGGAAAAAAAAAATCTATCTTTACCATCAATAAGGGAGTTAATGGTGACAAATTAGGCGACATGGCAAGTACAATACTCTTTCAGAGAACAGTTGTATTTTATGGCTCCTTCTAGCACAAAGCTATTACGTTCCAGTCTACAACTCCATTGAAGGCTATTATAAAAAGAATTCCCCCATGCAACTCATCATATTGTAACAAGTTCTGTGCCCAAAATATCCTGTTACTAGTGATTCTGTTGTATTGCTCCCTGCATGAACTTTGAAAACATGGGTTAGACTTATCCACATTTCCTAGTTCTAACCTTGAGGGTGTCCCTTAGACTGAAGAAAAAAGACCTACATCCTGCTGTACTTTTGCAACTGTAACTTATGACCGGTCCTCCATTCATTAAAAAAAAAGAAATTGCTTCCTGAACTCAGTGTTCCATCCTATTATTGTGGAAACATTATGGCCCTGTGATTCACCATTAGTGCTTATTTACAGAGACCTAATGAAGGCAAACAGATATCTGTGTTGTCATTTCCAGGATTCTTCTCTCGGGCACACTCATTTCTGCAGCACTTTGATGTCCAAAGGCCATATGGAATATATGACTGACTATCAAAATTTACTGAGTCTTTGTGTAAAGTTATAATGGCATACTAAGAGAGAAACAAGCCCTTTGATAGGAATAAAAAGAAATCCAGTATTATGGCTGAAAAACCTGAAACTCTGGCTTCATTCAGGAATCAGGTCACAACATAGCAGTGGCAGTTTTAATGGATTATATAATAACTTGACAACCTTGATAAGTATGAGCAAATTTGGATTCTAACAAGTTCTAAGGTAACATTTACATTAATAATAGGTTATACCTATTTAGCATTTCATAATCAAATTTGTCCTCATTGAAAGCCAGCATAATAGATAACTAAGAACAGAGTGGGGATCTTGTTTTTTCCAGATCTAAAAATATGTGTGTTACAGTTAAGGTCATGTTATGAATTTCAAAACAAATTAACACAGCATAACACTAGATATCACTTTGGTGAAGCTGGTAATCAGTAAACTGCTACCACATTAATTTAAATAGAAGTTGGATTTCGTTACCCTCACTACAAAATTTTGACCATAATTCTGACTTCTTCAGTAGTTCTACTACAAAATATTACTTTTTAAGAGAGTTTAATACAGTTTAACATAATCATCTTGTTTATTAGCAAGCCTTAATCATCATTCTGACAAGAAGTATGAAGGGCATTCAAGGATGTATTAAATAGTTATCTAAACTGTTCTCATATCCTATGTTTCACATTTCCCCTCTGCAAACATCAGGGGCAGAGAATTTTACAATAATATTGAACCTTTCAATGTAAAAACTTGAAGAATCCTAAACATACATTGTGAACTTCACCAGATAGAGAAATAGATTGTCATTTGAATGGACTTTCATCATTTCGGATATTAATCTTAGTTTGTTTAAAAACTTTCAGAAATAACATCTTAGTCCTTTCTAGGGGTTAAAAGGAAAGACAGATTTTTTTTTTTTTTTTTTTATCTCATGGAAAGTAGTCATGGATATAGGAGCCTAATACTATTCATATAAAACTCCTGAGAATACCTAATGGTACCAGGCTAATAAGTGTAGCTAAATTTTGTTTGTTTTGAAGTTCATTTTTATTAATTATTTAAACTGAAACTGAGATGAGGGAAGGATTACTCAGCCATTTTTAGCATTGACAGCTTGACAGTAATGTGGATTATTTTAATATCGTCAAACTCTAATTGAAAAAATTAAGCTGCATCTCTGTCCCTGTTTTGAACATCTTGGTAAAATAATTTTTTTTTTTTTTTTTTGTTATTTATTTTTGGATTGTGGCCTTATCTCTAATACTTCCATATTTCCAAGAAGCATAGTTTAACATAGACAGGTAACCAGCCTAATATTTCACCAAACTAAACACTTTCACTGGATTCACAAGGTGTACATAAACAATTGGCTTACACAAGTTTGGCAACGTGCAAAGAGGTGCATAATTTTGCCCTCCACTTTTCATATCTTGCAATAGCAAAAAAAATCTAGAAGCAAATTTTAAAGATTTGTTATTACAAATATTAATGTGCTTGCCTAAGATATTGACACTAGAATTAAAAATCACTATGAAGTATATTGCTTTGACTTTCATAGTGGTCTGGAGACCCCTCTGAAAAAATAAGATTCTGTTTCCCATATATATCTATAAGATTTTGGACACATAATACATTCTTCTCAAATAAAAGGAGCTCACTTCATAGCTTACTTCAAGTACCTATAGGGCAAAGGATACATAGAGTTCAGTGTGGTTCATCTGCCCATTCACTCATCTCCTCTGGAAAAAAAAAAAAAGAATTTTGTAGCCCTTCATGTTTGAAGTTTAAATTGTAATCTGTATATTTACTTTGTTAAAATCATTCACATTCTCGGATTATTCCTTTCCTTTTTTTTTTTTTTTTTTTTTCCCTTCAGTAAAAGCTCATAAAATATCAAGAGTCATAGAATCACAGAATCACAGAATCTTCAAGGTTGGAAGGGACCTCTAGAGATCATCTAGTCCAAGCTTCCCGCTCAAGTAGGCACACCTAGAGCACGGGGCACAGGGCGGCATCCAGGCGGGTTTTGAAGACCTCCAGAGTAGGAGACTCCACAACCCCCCTGGGCAGCCTGTTCCACTGCTCTGTCACCCTAACAGTAAAGAAGTTCCTCCTCACCTGCAGACAGAACTTCCTGTGCTCCAGCTTGTGGCCATTACCTCTTGTCCTATCGCTGCCCACCAATGAAAATGGCTTGTCCCCTTCTTCCCTGCATTCTCCCTTCCTGAACTTACACATTCCATCATATCTTCCTGCTGGCAGATTGTGACACTTTCAGTCTAATCTGGAATGAAATCAGCTGAAACACTCTTTTGTCAAGAAATGTTAGAGGTGATTGCCATGTTACTGAGGAAAAAAATAAAGAGACTTTATTGCTTCAGCTGGCAGATTGTCCCTAAGTAATGCTATACAGCTCTCATCTGATTGACCAGCAACTTAGGTACAGCCAAAAAAACACATTAGAAAAAATTCCTTTCTGTAAAAGATTACACAAAGATTTCATTACATTATGCATTATATTTCTAAAATGACAATCCAAAACATTACCCAAAGAATAGAAAGGAAAGAATTAGAATAGTGCACCTTTTACTGGTAAGTAAGAAAAACTATTAGAGTAAGTGCTTGAAAATGTCATTTCATGAGCTTTCAAAATTATTTTATTTTATTTTATTTTATTTTATTTTATTTTATTTTATTTTATTTTATTTTATTTTATTTTATTTTATTCTCTGTTCATGTGGAGGAGAGGAAAGGGAGGAAGCTGAGTTAATTATAACACAAAAAAAGAATCCCAAAGGATAGTTTTTTCAAAACTTAATGTTTGCATGTGCAACTCTGATATAGCAAGGAGAGAGGCTATGCTATGTAGCATTTTTTTTTTTAATAATTCTTACATTCTGCATGCAACTTCAACTTTTGTATATAAATGGCCATAATGGAAACATGAGCCAATTTCTTTCTTTTATTTTTTTTTCCCTCTTGGGCACAGCAAATTATTCCAGAGATTAATTAACCCATTATATTTTTTCTGGAAGTCTGCATTTGGAGATTTTAGGATGAATTCATCTAGTAGCTGTAGCTGCTTTGTGTCTCTCTGTAGAGCAAAGCAGCTGTAAGTTCTCTTCACTGGTTGGCTTCACAGCTGCTTTATGTTGCCTGTGTGACACAAAGCAGCAAGAGCTTCCTGGTAAATCTGGTCTATACCAAATAAGCCTTGGATTAGATATATATCTTTACACATCGCTGCTCAGGGCTTTGGCAATTTAGTTTACAGACTATATGGTATAATGAGAAGAACAGACAGACAGACCAAGGAACTCACTGACTGCTTTTTGTTAAAGAGATAGATATACCTACATTTCAAAGCCTTTAGTCCAGGCATTCTTCATGTATTTCTCAAGGATTTATATGTTGAAGGTACAGGGCGGTACAAAGATGCCATGCTTTCTCATTGTCTGTGTGAAGACCTAGCTTTAGAGAGATTTTGATTAGACCTTGACTAAATCATAGCACACACTCCTTCCTTCCATGAGAAAAACTTTGTTGTTGTTGTTGTTATTGTTGTTCTTTTACAACCATAACTGTTCATCTGATGTTTTGTTCAGTTTACATCTTATTTTTATTTTCCTAATCTGTTAAACATGATAATTTTCATGAGTAAATCTAACATGATTACTTAGATTTTCATCTGTGTTGTCATGCTCTCATTGAACCCAGAAGTATCAATTGCCCTAAGGACCTTGGAGCTCAAGAGAGGAAGGTGACTTGTTTCAGGCATTCACAGAACAATTCCGAAACCACCAATCCACCTTGATTACTTCCAGCTGTATCATAAATCCTGCTTGAAGCATTTCTAGGCTGCATCAGGAAGAAGAGACTACCTTTGAGTGACTTCAAACATAGTTAACTGTAGTATCTTTTTTATATCAGAAAGAACAAGAGATCTTCACAGTCTGTGGTTCAAAAATCTAGGTATAAAAGTCTCCCCCTCTCCCCCCCCCTTTTTTTTTTTCACTTTAACAAACTAATAGTCATTTCAGTGGAACAACACAAAGTAGACACATAATAGGCCCTACCTACTCCAAGTCTTCAACAGGCTTTTCTTTTTTTTTCTTTTTTTTTTTTTTTTTCAAAACAGACTTTCAGAATTATTATTGTGCTGAGTTCCAGACTACTATGTATTTCCAAGAAATATTCCAGACATAACTATTGTAGTCATACAAACAAAACTATTACGTGAGGCTGGATAATACATGTGTATCACATAACGCATGTGTACTGTCTGTGGCATGAATTCAGAACTGCAGAACTGAGTGTTGTTATTATAGCACACTGAAATAAAGCATTCAACCACCTCTACCTTCATAAAGCCAAAAGAAGAGCTTGTGTTTATTTATTTGTTTGTTTGTTTGTAAAGGGAAGAAGATTATCTGATCTTTTTAAAATAGAAAGATCTATTCACAGTATAGATACCATGGTCTGGGCAACCACTGTGTTTAACATAATGAAATTTCAAAATAGCCTTCACTTCTTACCGAGTGATGATTATTGAAAATGCTCTTCACAGTGAAGCTGGAGATAAAGTTAACTGATGATAAAAATTCAGCAGAGCCATGACTATAAAAGCACACTTTTAAGTCAATATAGTTATATCTATAGAGAATCAACCAAATTATGAATATAGATATAGACACACATAGAAATTTATGAAGCACAATATTTTTTTAGCTAAAACTATACCCTGTATTGTTTTGCAAACCTAAAATTCTGTTTGTCTTTAAAATTGGTCCAATTCTGTTATTTCTTACAACTTGAAAGTTTAGTTTAGACCAATTTGTCTCAATACTGGTGTCATTCCCA
This sequence comes from Nothoprocta perdicaria, assembly GCF_003342845.1. NCBI lineage: Eukaryota > Metazoa > Chordata > Aves > Tinamiformes > Tinamidae > Nothoprocta > Nothoprocta perdicaria. The sequence goes on from NW_020455556.1 coordinate 190,299, forward strand.
AATCTTTGATTTTGCTTTATTCTGTCAACACTGTAACATTAAAAAAAAAAAAATCATTTAATATTTTAGGGGTTTTATTTTATTTCTTTTTTTTTTTTTTTAATTCTGGGCTTGATTTTATTTTACTGTGCTTTTATTGTTTTTTTGATGTGAGCAAAAGCCTAGTAAATAGATTGAGAATCTTTGCTCTAGAAGGAGGATCAAAACTTTAGCTCTATTCCTTATGATCTCTGGGTAAGGATATAGTTGTCAGGAGTATTCCTCAGATGTCTGACTTTTTGTTTTGTTTTTCCAAAGTCAACATCAGGAATGAAGTCTGCTTCACAAGAAAGGAATACATGCTTATTCCACTGTTGGGAGTTTGGTTCTTCTAAATCACAATGTAAATCTCTATACCTGAACCAAGGCTTTCTTTATAGGCAGTGAAGAAAAAGACATTTTTAGGACATGAATCATCTGCACTATTTTTGAGAAGAACTACACCCTTGAAACACCTTTTTTTTTTTTTTTTCCTCTCACTCTCTCTTGACTGTAAAGAGAGATGAGGGCAAGTAATCTGGTTATAAATGTCCAAATGCTGGCGGGTAAGTGCCTCCATAGGTCTTTATCCACTGATAAGCTCAAGCAGGTGAGACACATTACATAAGACACAGTCAAGTAACAGTCCTGTGCCCCCTGAAGGTCAAATTTGAAGGTAAACAAGAGTTTGTAAAATACTCTAACCCACTTACTTTTTGGGTGGAGCCAGAAGGCTACTGACCCAGACTGGCACTGCTTACCTAAGTCTCCTGCAGCCCAATTTCAGGCCTATCATTCAGAGAGTTGCATGAATATAAGCACTTTTTTAAAGCACATTTCTAACTTGACCAATTCAGCTACCAGTTCTAACCAACTGATCAGCTACCCATATAAAGAAACCAATGGTATTTCAAAAACCTGTGAGGGTGACAGAGCACTGGAACAGGCTGCTCAGAGATACTGTGGAGTCTCCTTCTCTGGAGAACTTTAAAACCTGCCTGGACAATGTCCTATGTGATGATGCTTGAGCATGGAAGTTAGACTAGATGATCCCCAAAGTTCCTTTCCAATCTCATCTATTTTCTGATTCTGTGATACACATTCCCTTGCCGTATTTGCCAGATGCAAATGGTTATATCCTGTTGGGGTTAATAGAAGTTCATCAAAATGGCAGGCTAGCAACTTCGTTTGCACTCTCAGAACCAAGGTATAGCAGAGTTAAATTAAGGGCAAACCTCCTCAAAAATGCACTTCGCAATATCTCATACCTCCTTTATCCTTTGACAAGAAGTCTGGAGGTTGGAACATTCCTGGCATGACTGGACTTGTTAGAGGTAAGCCTCATGCAAGTTTACCGATTTTTTTTCATCCTTTAACAGCAACTCAAGATCACAGCTGAATTCAATAGTAAGATCTTGGTAAATTAAGTTTAGACCAGCTAAAACAATTCTGAATTTGTATTCAAGACAAACCCTTAAGAGGCTGAGATTTTCACATTGCTAATAGTCACATGGGCTTACCTAAAACAAATAAAACATCTTTTCCACTCAGTAATTACAAGTTCAGACAGTTAACTTTAGCTGATGCGTTTAGCAGACCTCAGTGAAAAAATAGCCCAGCTTACACTTTTGTTGAGAGCCAAAAATAATTATGTGTTCTTTTAGAGTATAATAGTTACTGTGTAATTACATGAAAATAAAGAGTGAATTTGGTATTTATGTATCATAATTTAAATGCACTGTCAATCATACTAATGACTGAATAAAATAAACCTGCTAAGCCATAGTAACCTGTTTTAACATGTAGCTGCTTAGAGATATGATATTGGGAGGAAATAAAAGCATAGATCATGATGTTTTGGTGCTTATTTCTTTTTTATTTTTTCCTCTTTTTAGGAGCATACTTGCTCTTAAAAACATACTTCCTTTGCTCATTAAAAAAGCAGAAAAGCCTATAAAAAAGTACACAGATTTCTTCTCCTGAGTGGATGTGTTACATCTGAAGCTAAATATAGGTTAGCATTGAGTTAAGGTGGCCAGCATATGTCTTTTGAGCAGCATGTGGCTTTTAAGCAGTTCCAGCATTTCCCCACAGTGGGAGTACACCATGTGTCCAGCAGGAAAGTTGCTGAGAAATCTTGAGTCTGCAGCTGTGGGAGGAAGTGAGTCAGCCAGCGCTGCTGAGGACACTGCTGCCCTGTCACCCCATGGTGCAGACGCATGTCTGTCCAGCCCCATCCCACATCGGGCTAGCAGGATTTGGGGGATGAATACCATGTCTCATCATCTGTGTTTTCCCATAGCATGTCTTTCCAAACTGCATAGTCTGTTTCTCTCGATTCTCAAAGAACCTTCTGATTCTTGGAAAACAAGGAAACCTGACAGACTCTGGTACACATTGATTGTCTTACAGCTCCATTGATTGGAGCTGTAAGATAATAACAGCTTATGTATGTTTTTGTATTGCATTCCTGAGAATAATTTGCTTTTATAATTAAGGCTGATAGGCAGTGAGAGTACTAAGCTTACAGCACAAAGATTTTTCCATATTATTAAGAGAGCTTTTCCTGAAGAGATTAACTGGCTTGTTTTCTCTATTTCTTATGTTAGTCAGAAAGTAGCTGCTCATGATTACAGAACTGACAAGTCCGAGAAAATAGCCCAGAGGTGTTCAGCTACTGTTCTATATGTCAATTTTAACATACTAATTCCTAAGGACTCCTATGAGTCTTGTCTTAGTCTTGTAAATAATGACCAGTACTCCTCAAATTAAAAAATAATTTTGCCTTCATAAAACAATACTGTCAATGACTTCTAAAAGGCGTGAATACACATAATATTTTATGGGGCATTCTCGTGCTTGATGTTAGAGATTCCGCATGGACCATTCTCTTGCTGGATGGCTGGGAACAAGAGGCCTCTTTTACTGTTCTCTGTAAAACCAGTGAAATGGAACCAATTGAAATATTGTGCACAGAGTCATAGACACAGGATAATAGTACTTTCCTGAATGGTAAGAACACAACAAAGTGAATCTCAAGAGCTTTGTTTGTATGGAGCAGACCTCTCCTCAGAATGCACTGTCTGAAGAGGCCTTGCTTAATGCACTGTTTAATGGCATGGCTCTTCAAGTTCTTCCCACTCCATTATGACATGTGTGTTACTGCTCCTTAACTATGAAAACAAAAGCAAAAAAACAGGGAAATAAAAAAGGCTTCTAAACATTAAATTCTGTGCTAACAAAAGTTTCTTCATATTGTGGAAGTGATAGGATTTTCAATGTCACTGGAAATCAGAAAATGCTTGTGATGGTAATATTCTAAATGAGGTAAAAATTGAAAAGTAAAAGCATATCTTGTTTTGTTAAAGTTTTGCAATCCACCTGCATTAATGCAGCCTGGTATACATAGATTAAATTGGATTTAGTAATGCTTGTACACTCATTTGTACAGCATTTATTTGCATGCTTGTACGCACTGTGTTCTTGAATATCTAAGCAAGATTTGAAAATATAAATACTTCTAATAATTGTGGGCACTGCTTATGTAAGCACACATTTTAGCTAAGATTACAAATTATATGGTACAGTGAAGTGGTGAGTACCACTAATTATATAGAAATGCCTGTCATCTATGAAAAAAAAATGTTTTTATTTGCAAAAAAGAATGACCAGGGCATGAGGTGAAGGAGATGCACAAAAACATTGTGATAAGAGGGAACTGTACTTTGCTTCAAGAGACTTCTACATTTTCACAAACAACTCAGACTGCATTAGGGCAGAGGTCCGTAAGAGGTTATACAGAGCGGAAGAGGTGCCGGAGGATTGGAAGAAAGCCAACATCACTCCAGTTTTGAAAAAGGGCAAGAGAAAGGAAAGTAAAGGCCAGTCAGCCTCACCTCTGTCCCTGGAAAGATGATGGAGCAGCTCATTATTGAGAGAATCTCTAGGCATGTCACAAGCACCCAGAATTAAAAAAAGATGGATGGAAGGGACCCCTAGAAATCATCTGGTCTAACTCCTCTGCTCAAGCAGGGACCCCTAGAACACACGGCTCAGGGTCTCATCCAGGCAGTTTTGTCACCTCTGTCACCCCCACAGGAAAGAAGCTCAACATGAGTAGTCAGCATGGATTCACCAAAGGGAAGTGTTGTTTGATAGCCTTCTACAATGGGAGAACAGGATGGATGGACAATGGGAGAGTTGTAGAGGTTGTCTGCCTTGACTTCAGCAAGGCATTTGACACCGTGTCCCACAATATCCTCATAGGGAAGCCCTGGAATTGTGGATTGGATGAATGGACAGTGAGGTGAATTGAGAACTGGATGGATGGCAGAGCTCAGAGGCTGGTGATAAATAGAACTGAGTCTAGTTAGAGGCCTGTGGCCAGTGGTGTCCCCCAGGGGTCAGTGCTGGGCCCAGTACTGTTTAGTTTCTTCAGCAGTGGCTTGGATGAGGGGGCAGAGGGCATCCCAAGCAAATTTGCAGATGATATCAAACAGGGTAGGGTGGCTGACACTCCAGAGGGCTGTGTTGCCATTCAGAGGGACCTGGACAGGCTGGATAGTTGGGGAGAGAGGAACCTCCTGAGATTCAACATGGAAAAGTGCAGGGTCCGGCACCTGGGGAGGAATAACCTCAGATTATTCAGTACAGATTAGAGGCTGACCTGCTGGAAAGCAGCTCTGTGGAGAGGGACCTGGGAGTGCTAGTTGACAAGAAGTTAACCATGAGGCAACAGTACCTTGTGGCCAACAAGGCCAATGAGATCCTGGACTGCATGAGAAGTGTTGCCAGTAGATGGAGGAAGCGGATCCTGCCACTATACCTAACTCTGTTGAGTCCACATCTGTAATATTATGTGCAGTTCTGGGCTCCCCAGCACAAGAGAGACGTGGAGCTTCTAGAGAGGGTCCAGCATAGAGTGACAACAGTGGTTAATGGACTGGAACATCTCTCATAATGACGAAAGACTAAGTAAGCTGAGCCTGTTTAGCACAAAGATCGGACAGATCAATATGGATAAGTACCTGACAGGAGAATATAGGAAGGATGAGGCCAAATTTTTTTCGGTGTTGGCCAGTGACAGGAAAAGGGGCAATGGGTACAAGTTGAAACACAGGAAGCTCCATCTGCATGTGAGGAAGAACTACTTTCCTGTGAGAGTGACAGAGCCCTGGAAAAGGCTGCCCAGGGAGGCTGTGGGGCCTCCTTCTCTGGAGGTCTTCAAAACCCACCTGGATCCCACCCTGGATGCTCTAGGTGACCCTGTTTGATACGGGCACTTTTACTAGATGATCTCTAGAGGTCCCTTCCAACCTTAACCATTCTGTGATTCTGTGTGATTGGTGTGTACATATGTTTATTTCTGTTCACTTCTACGATATGTGTAAAATCACATTACTATAATACTACTTAGTTGACATAGAATTTAGAGTATTACACATTAGAAATTTACACTATCCCTAGAATGATTGTTATGATTTGGGAAAAAGAGGGTTGAGTTTGACAAGTCAGAATAAGTAAAAGAATGAAAACCTGATAATTTCCTTGTATTTTCCATGACAGAAGATCATTTGGCACTTCCACTCGCTGTCTCCATTTCTGGATTGTGTAAAGTGCTTCATGTGTATGCAAGTTTTCCTACAGCTTTGTGGGGCAAAAAGAAAAAAATAGTCTGTAGCTTTTTCAAAGGAATAAAAAGCAGTTGAACCGATGTGCTCTATTTCCATTGTATGTACATGTACACATGTTCACATAGTTTTTAGTAGCACATATCTATTTATGCAAATGCAAATAGCATCTATTAATTGTTTGCAATCTATTAATTGTTTTCAAAGAAAAGTCTGTGCATACAGTGACACATGGAAGTCACTTGAAATTAATGCCTGAGGAGATACTAAAGTTAGTGTTTAAGCGCCTTACAAATGAGATCTAAATTAGTAATATTTACGTACACAGCTGATGTCAGTGTTTTAATACAGCTCAGCTAAATATTCTATTTATCTCTTTTTAACAGAAAATAGTAAGAATTTAGCAGAGATCAGGAAAACTATCTAATATTTTAACTCAAAAGGAAAGATTATTTTCTTCCTCATACAAGTATAGTTTTCTTTTCCATTTAGGATTTTTATCTTACTTATGCTTTATTTTGGTTCAGTGTTTAAAAATGTAACATGTTAAGATCTTCTTAAAACTGAACTATTACTCTTGCAGTTGTCCCCTGCCCCTCGGTTTGTATTCTTCTCTTTGTCTTATGATTCTCAGACTACTTCTGCTACTTTTATCTTCGCTTTTTTGTAGCCAGAGCTGCTGACTTCAAAAGAAAATCATAATAAAACGATTTTCACTTTTATTTTTTTTAATCCAGGATTAGTAGGCTGCATTGACAATTAGGAGCAGTTGGTATTCTTTCTTTTCTAATCTGTGGATACTCTCCTATTGGGTCTATTATCTTCCCAGCCTTTGTTTTACCGCTTAATACTGTTAGCAAATGTCAGTGTTCATCAGTATCACAGTTTCTAGTACTGCAGGAAATTCATTCAGTTGAATAGAAATGATAGGTGAAATGCCATTAGAAAAACATTGTTAAGTGCTGAGAGTCAGTTCTTCACCAAGATTTTATAGCTCTCAAAGGATAGTTTCTTCCTGCTAGATTGAAAATGGAAATTTTAATATACAGATATAACCCATTTTCCCAGTACCTGACTCATATTATCTCCCAAGGGAGAGATAGGCTGCAAAAGAAGAACCTTCCCACAGCACATCTAACCATAACATAGGAAAATATGCTACTGTTCTTCAGCTTGCCAGAGGCTCTGTGGTAAATGCACCAGTGGGAATAATCCATTGCCATTGTGTATAGTGTATGCTATATCACTACCCATAATTTCTTCTAAATGTGTCAAGCCAAGAGACGATAGACTAAGGGAAGGGAAAGTGAAAGGGAAAGTGAAAATAAAGCACATTGTGAACACGTCTTTCACAATTGCTGGGATAATATAGTTGCAGTTAAATACAAAACAAAAATATTACATTCAGCTGCCATTCCAGAATGTTCCACTCTTTAATAATGTAGAGTCAGATAGTTAGTGAATATTCCCAGTGGTGGATTATCTTCTTGTTTCCTAAATTTTCCTGTTCAGCTGATCAAAATAATAATGTTAGTCAGATTTTCTTTTACCACTGGTTACTGAATAGGGATAATTAAGATTTCAAATTTAGATTCACTCCATTAAATAGCAGTTCCTCCCCATGACCTGAAGTTACATATCAGTCTATTTAAACTCCATGGCTTAAATCACAATTCTTGTTAGTTTTTCCTAATTGCAAGGTTAGCTATCTATATGATTGCTTTTGTGAACTGCATTGATGAAAAACCTAATTTTATCTAGCTATTATATACATAAATGAGAAGTTGGTCATTGCAAAGTTTATTCTGAGTAAATATAAAGTTGGTTTATGAAACAAGAGGATGCAAAAGGCTTAAGGAAGTATTTTCAGCTTAAGTCTAGGAAAGTGTGAATTGCTAATAAATAAATATTTAAATATCTAAAATATTAGACAACTATTATGAGTGATACTAGGATTTTAATATTAGTTATACAAGGAGTGGATAAAAAAATGAGGTTAAAGGGGAAAATATATGTTTGTGTTTTATACCAAATGCAAATATTTCTAAATGGTGCAGCTATTTCACAGCAAGCAATTTTTTCCCACCTTGTACCAAAGTGGTAGTGAATGTCAAGCTATTTAATCATAGTCTATTTTTTCTAACTTGTAACCTTTTTCCATAGTTTTCCTTTGCACACTACCTCAATCTCCATTAAAGCTACACAGCCTGCTCAAAAGGTAGAACTTGGTAAAAGCACTCATGGGAGGGTCAGCGTGTAAAATGCATGTAACAGTTCATTATTTTCAGGAATGAATACAAGCAGCATTGTGAGAATATTTTAAATTAGCAGTGAATAGACAACACAAGCTACTACATGCTGTTCCTTATGTTTCTGGAAAAGTTTTTATTTTTAATTACTATTTTACTTTGTTTTGGTGGACCTGATTGTGAAATTATTTGTGAGACTGTATAAGCTGGTTTCTAACACAAAGCAGTAGAGAAAATTACATAGAAAAACAAATAAATAAACATGTACAATCATATCTTGGACACAGAACAGCACCAGTCAAAGTGAATAAACTAGCAAACTATTTTTAGATGCTATGTGGTATATATTTTATGAATCACATTAAAAAAAAAAAAAAAGAAGAGAGGCAAGTCATTTGCCCACCAAAAAGTATCTATTAATGAGAATTACCTTAATGAGTCAAAATCTCCCTCAGAGCAAATTGTTCTATATGGTATGCGGTATGGACCTACCATTTTTGTGTTATATCTAGCTATTTCTTACTTACAAAAGCCTTGTGAACAGATAAATAAATATATGTGTGGAAGTTCCAACTAGTGTTTTTGTTTTCCTATTTTAATTAAGCTTATATACTATGATATTATGGGATGAAGTTCGCTAAATTAGATGGAAGCAATATATCAAAGTAGTAGATAGTAGCAATATATCAAAAGTTTTTCTTTTTGATTTCTACACGTGGAAAAATAGTCCTAAAGAACAAAAATAAATGTTGTCTAGATGTTGTCCAGGATTAATGAAGACTAAGAGGTAGAGAACAAAAATAAGGTTTAACAGGTTTAACAAAATAAGATTTAAAATCAGATTTAACTTTCACAGTTAATAAAATAGTAAGAAACAAAATAATATTGGAAGACAATTGGGAAAAAAAGCAGGCAGTTATTTATTCATGTATAAAAATAACTATTCATTTTGTTCCAGAGTTGGTCCATGATTTTAGCTTCACAGATGACAATTTACAGTCAGATTACCAGCAAACTAACTAAACTATGGTATAAACACTTCCAAAGGGTCTGTGAAAAACAAACTCAGATCTGTCTATATAATATTGCAATATGCTTTAGGATGTGGAAGACATTGACTCAGGTGCAATGCTCCTGGGAAACAGAGATATCACTTCAAAACTTGTGAACCCAGTGCTGCATCTGAGCTAGTAAACCTTTCTGGACGTGAGCATACTAGAAAGCAGAGACATCCAACGTGGCTTTGTACAGCAGAGCAGAGCTGGCAAAGTTATGATATTGTTCATGTTTTTCTTTTGTTGCCCCAAAATTCCTCTTCCATAAATGGTGGTAGTTGATAATATGGGTTAGGGCAAAATGATATTTTAAGGGGATTTCCTTACTCCCTCTGCTCTTGTAGGCAATTTTCTATGTTTGCTTGGAAAAAGCAAAATGTCCTTTTCTTATTCTACTCATATATTATCATTATGCTGTTGCTCTAAAAATGACAATGATAGCAAATTGAACATTAAAGAACCTACCAAACTCTATGCTATTGTTCTATGTTTCTCTTTAAATTCCAACATGAGAGCAAGGACTATAACCTAAGTATCCTCTTTGACTCTATGCTCTCCAGAGCCTCATATTCTACCTTGTTGTCTACCTTGACTTAAGCAAGGCTTTTGACACCGTCTCCCATAATATCCTCATACGGAAGCTCCGGGAAAGTGGACTAGACGAGTGCACAATGCGGTGGATCGAGAGCTGGTTGGGTGGCAGAGCTCAGAGGGTGGTGATAAATGGGGCCAAGTGCAGTTGGAGGCCTGTGGCCAGTGGAGTCCCCCAGGGGTCAGTACTGGGCCCGGTGCTGTTCATCAAAGTTTGATGAACAATCATTCGTTGATGAACATCACAACAATCATTTGATGAACAATCAAATGATGAACAATCATTTGTTCATCAATGACCTGGACGAGGGCACAGAGTGCACCCTGAGCAAGTTTGCAGATGACACCAAGCTGGGTGGAGTGGCCGACACTCCGGAGGGCTGTGCTGCCATCCAGAGGGACCTGGACAGGCTGGAGAGTTGGGCAGAGAGGAACCTCATGAGGTTCAAGAAGGACAAGTGCAGGGTCCTGCACCTGGGGAGGAATAACCCCAGGCATCAGTACAGATTAGGGGTCGACCTACTGGAAAGTAGCTCCACGGAGAGGGACCTGGGAGTCTTGGTTGACGCTAAATTAACCATGAGTAAGCAGTGTGCCCTCGTGGCCAAGAAGACCAATGGGATCCTGGCCTGCATCAGGAGGAGTGTTGCCAGCAGGTCAAGGGAGGTGAGGGTCCAGAGAAGAGCAACTAAGATGATTAAGGGAATGGAACATCTCTCGTACGAGGACAGGCTGAGTGAGCTGGGCCTGTTTTCTCTGGAGAAGAGACGGCTGAAAGGGGATATGATTAACATGTATAAGTTCAGGAAGGGAGAATGCAGGGAGGAAGGGGGCAAGCTGTTTTCATTGGTGGCCAGCGATAGGACAAGAGGTAATGGACATAAGTTGGAGCACAGGAAGATTCGTCTCCAGGTGAGGAGCAACTTCTTTACTGTGAGGGTGACAGAGCCCTGGAACAGGCTGCTCAGAGAGGTTGTGGAGTCTCCTTCTCTGGAGGTCTTCAAAACCCGCCTGGATGCCACCCTGTGCCACATGCTCTGGGTGTGCCTGCTTGAGCAGGAAGGTTGGACTAGATGATCTCTAGAGGTTTCTTCCAACCTTGAATATTCTGTGATTCTCAGATATTCAGGCTGTCTAATTTTTGTTGATTCATTCTGCATAATAGACATAAGATACTATACAGATCATTTGTACTGATCTGTCTATGAAGCCAAATCTCTCCCTCAATCCACATCACCTCATGTCTTGCTTATTGCAATGTCTTTTTCAGTCTTGAGAGTGGTAATTTTGCCTCACTCAAATGCAAAATGTTGCTGCAAGGAGTATTCCCCTAGCTCACTTCTTCTCTCTTTATGCCTTTTCACTGATTTCTGTATCTCATCAAATATACAGTATTTGTCTTTATTAACAGGTACCCTAATGACAAATCCTCTACCTATCTATCTAATGCTTCTGTTTTCTTTGAGCCTCCGCTGACTGCTCACCTTCATCACTCTTGTTACATTTCACAGCAAGCAATTTCAGGCTTACTCTCATACTGCCTTTCATGCCTGGAAGGCATTTAAAAGCCCCCTTGTCTTGTAATCTACCATCAATTCTCTCCCTAAAATTGTTATTTGACATGATGCGTAAAAGAAACCAAAGCCCCTAAGCAACTGGTGCACTAAAGCATAGCCTATAAGGCAACCCAGCATTTGTGTTGTGATTTCCTCAAACTCCTCTGTTTGCATTCTCCACTCAGCACTGAGATTGTAAACCTCAACTGGACTGAAAAAAACTCACTCTCAGCATATGCAGGTTCATTATATGGATTTCTAGGCATTTCTTTAATGTAGGTGATCCATTAGATGATCCATAGATGATCCGTTCTTTATAAGTACCCCTTTTTCCTTTTTTTTTCTCTTTGTGAAATAAAAATAAAAAACATAAAAAGTATATTGAAACATCTAATTTGATTGGAATAGGTCAACTTGCCAGAAAAACTTGCATTTTAAAATGTGAAGTAGTTTTAAATAATTGGATAGACAGGATCCTTCTCACTGTGCTATAAACATCAACATCTAAAGTAGTCTCTAAACACACTCAGTGGGAAAAGAATGTTTTTGAGCTCACATAGTCATGTTCTAAAAAGTTCCTGTGGCTATACCTTGACTACAAAAGAATCCCTGTGTGACTTAGATGTTAACAAACATCTAAGTTAAATTGGATTTTAGGCATCCTTTTTCTTTACTTTGTATGCCAAATATGGTAATAAGTTAAATAACAGAGAAATAGCAAAATTTAAAACAAATATAGTGTATTTGCATCAACACTGGCTGCAAGAATTCAAATAATCAGAATATTGTGCCAGCCTACTTGCTGACATGTAGTTCTCGCCTTACTTTGGTTTCCTTTCTACTGATGGGGGAAAAAGGCTGGTATGTATTAAGACCTTACCTCTTTGTGGTGAGATGATGCAAGAAGCATGAACTTTTATCTTGCAGCTAGGGAAATCTTGTACATTATCTAGTTACCAATGAAACCTCTTCAATTATGCAATCAATTATTCAATGCAGTATTTTCTGGGAAAAAAAAAGGGAGGGAGGGAGGGAGGGAGGGAGGAAGGAAGGAAGGAAGGAAGGAAGGAAGGAAGGAAGGAAGGAAGGAAGGAAGGAAAAGGAAGTAAGATCTACATGATAATTTTTTTTGGCAAGCAATTTTGAGGAAATGAAAATTTCAGGAAAAAACTCAACCTAAAAACAAGTACCTCAAAGGCAATAAATGCCTTTATTACATTTATTGACAACAACTTGTTCAACTCACAATTTCAAACTTTGGTGAGATGTCTTCTGCTGCTCCACAAGGATTTAGTTGCATGGCTTGAAGTATATATCACTTAAACATCTGTCACATTATACTTTATAGATGCCATCTTCCTTTTAAGTTTCTTCCTTTAAGTTTCTTTTAAGAAAGTATATGCCACTTGCAGCAGAGTCAGAGTCCATAAGATAAGGCTTCTTGGATAAGATGAATGGGCAAAGGTTTCACTTAAATCACTTGAAAAAAATATATACCCAGGACGTTATTATATCTGTCACAGATGAGGAAACTACAGTTATGCATCATTTATCTATTCAATGGTTTACAGCTCACACTGTTCCAGGGAGGTCACAAATCCACAGGCTATCCACTATAACTAGATTCTATATTTTGTACTGTGATTTAGTGTGGAAAACTCCATAATGTCTATGTAACCAGACAGTTGGTTGCACATCTGAGGCAGCTGATGTGTGTAAATAAAGTTTTTTTCAATTCAATTGAAACTTTTACTCCTTAAAATAATTCAAGATTGGCATTTTTATATGAAAATATATCTATTATGAGAGCCTAAGAAATTAACTTGATTAATAAATGGAAGAGTTGTGGTGCTTTTGACTGATATCAGTCTACTGTGGAAGGAAACAAGAAGACTGTAATTTTTACTCTCTAGTTATGTTAGGCGGATCAAGGGTAGGGGAGAAATAGAAGTCCTGCTATGTGAATGACCCTATATATTCGCAGTATAGTATATATGGACAAAGCTTATGACTACTGAGGTAACTGGAGAAATTCTACTTTTACTAACTAGCTAGCTCCTGGAAAAGAATATGCATTATTTATGGAAAACAATTTCCTACAGGACGTGTAAATGTTATTTTTTTGTTGGTTTTGTGTGTTTGTTTCTTTTTCCCCATTAAGATCAGAATACCTAAGAGTTTCTTGAAGGCTGTTTAAACTCATCTGAGACTACCCACTTAGTCATGATGTCAATTGACCTCCCTTCTACAAACTAATGAACTAAAAACATTCATATCAAACATAAAGAACACTCTCTCTCTAAGAAATACCTTTAGGTATTCACAAAGATTTATACTTGTGGCTTCAATGTAAGATTTCTTATTTTCAGCATCTGATATTATTACAGATATTATTTTAGATTTAGGTATAGATACTATTATAATTACAAATATTATATATATGATATCTGACATTACGAATTAGTATTATTTTAATCAAAGACATCATCCGCCAATCCTTTACTGTATTCTTAAATATCTGGGAGAGGGCTAGATTCAGATTCCAGACAAAATTTTAAATTATTAATTTTTTATTCCCCAAATGGTGGTTTCCAGTGCTAAGGCAGCATCCTTAGACTGGTTCAGTGGCTGCTCAACTGCTAACTAATGGGAAAATGACATATCAAAACTAGGTGCCTTAATTTTTGTTACTTAAGTGTCGCAAACTTAGAAGATTCATACTTAGCTCAAACCCAGTGAAGAGTAACATTCAGTACATATTTGGAATGACATAAATTCCACAGACAACCCAATAAAATGGCTATAYAGCCAGATACAGGGTTTGTGACACTCCAAATTACAGCTGAAACAACCTCTATTTTTTAGAAATGGATCAAGGTGTAGAAAGATCAATAGTTTAACTACTGTGTGGAGGCCAAGAGGCTAAAACACTATCTAACCTGAAGTTTAGATTGTAGCTACCTCTTAGACAAAAACAATTGAAAACCGAGTTCTGGGTAGCACATCATACTCACTGGGTTTCAGACTACATTTTCTAAGGGAAGAGTTCAAAATTACCATAACTTAACTTTAAGGATACCCATTTTCTTAAATCATTCATTATCTAATGCAAAATTCACAACGATAGCTGCATTAGTTGACTCATTTTGATAGTGTTTTACACCACTTGAAGGGCCTAACTGGCCCTTGGAGTACTGTGTTCAGTTCTGGGCACCCCAGTATAGGAGGGACGTGGAGCTTCTGGAGAGGGTCCAGAGAAGGGCAACCAGGATGATTAAGGGAATGGAATATCTCTCGTATGAGGAGAGGCTGAGTGAGCTGGGCCTGTTTTCTCTGGAGAAGAGACGGCTCAGAGGGGATATGATTAATATGTATAAGTTCAGGAAGGGAGAATGCAGGGAGGAAGGGGACAAGCTGTTCTCACTGGTGGCCAGCAATAGGACGAGGGGTAATGGCCACAAGCTGAAGCATTAGAAGTTCCGTCTCCAGGTGAGGAGCAACTTCTTTCCTGTTAGGGTGACAGAGCAGTGGAACAGGCTGCCCAGGGAGGTTGTGGAGTCTCCTACTCTGGAGGTCTTCAAAACCCGCCTGGATGCCACCCTGTGCCACATGCTGTAGGTGTGCCTGCTTGAGCAGGAAGGTTGGACTAGATGATCTCTAGAGGTCCCTTCCAACCTTAAATATTCTGTGAATCTGTGAATCTAAGTCTCTCTGTGCATTGCTCTGTCCCTCTGGCATAGAGATAGATTCATCTGTTGATGTCAAATGCCTAGGTATTATTAAGAAGGGAGATTATTTAGATTTTCTAATTCTATAATTAAAAATAAATTAGAATTAGATTTTCTAATTCTTTACAAATCTTATAAATAGACAATGGGAACCAAAGGAAGACATATATAGAGGGGAAAGTGAGCTTGTTTAACTTATAGCTAAAAGTAAATGAAATTACAAAGTAAAATGAGTTTATAGTTATTCTGATTCATTTTCTATTAATAAATCTTCAAAGCATGTATAGAGTATGCCCAATTAAAAATAATATATGAATATACTTAAGAAGCTAAAGCAATGATATATTCACTATCACATATGAAGTGTACTAGACTGTAAATGTATGTTGCAACCCTTACTACTGCAAAACTGAAAGGAACAAATTCAGAATATTTACAGACGGTCCAGGGATAGATAACCTCAAGTTCCAGACCATGCTTCTTGTCTTGCAACTGTGAGAAAATGTTTCCCATATGTGTTACTACCCCGTTATCTGGTCCTTTTTTGAATCAAAATAGACCTCAGAATTCCACAAAGAATCCAGTGGACCATCAAGATATATTCCCCATACAAGCATCACTCYGCTAACAATAAATTTTTCCTTTCTATCAGCTAAGCAGCTTCAGTCTGTTCCTTATATCCTTTGCCTGGATTTAAGGTGAACTTCTCTTTGCTGCCATATGCCACCATATAGGTAATAAAATTATAAGTCACCAGAGAAGGATGTAGCTCAGAGGAAATCACAAATGCTCTTAACCAGATGCAGGTGGAGCAAGAAGGCTTAGTACCATTGTACTGTTTGATCATCCAGAAGCAACTGCAAATCTAATCAGATCCCCATGTTGAGAACTTTACAAACAAAAACCAGGCACACACGCTCAAAGCAGAGGAGATGATATAACCTCATCCAAAGCCTCCTGTTGCTTTCCGCATCCCACAATAATCATTTAAATCTGAACTGTATGAGACTAAGCCAGCTTGCTCTCATCTGTGTCTTAGACTCATCCAGGCACAGAAAAAAAAAAAAAAAATGACAGCTTTCTGGTTGGGGTGAAATAGAGGTATAAAGATTGGTGTCAGGATCATGCTGAAAGAATAATATCTATAGTTCCATTTTCCTTTGCCACAAGGCAAAGGAGCTTTGTGTCAAATTTCATTACATTTACAGATTTTTTTCTGACGTAGTTATACCTAACTTTAACCATCTTTATTATTGGGAGAGTCCCAGTGCTATCAATAAATGATAATGGGAATATTTCTCCAGCTAAATATTTAAATTCATGACTTCATGGGTAATTTGCAATACTGAAGATGAAGATATTAAGCAATTTTTTTAATTAAAATATTGTTGTTGCTATATTTACTTACATAGAATTGCAACTCTAAGGGTAGCTGTGAGTAATATATTAGTTTGTATGTATCAGTGACAACAAAGGTATGCTTTATTATGGGTACCTATGCCTCTCATGGAAGAGAAATTGGATAAAAGGAATGAGAATGGTCATACACATCTCAGAGCAAGGTACAGAAATCAGAAGAAATTAGTAACAAACTACCATGGGGAAAAAAAATCTTTCCTACACATAGAGAAGTTGTCTTTAAAGCGCTTTGCAGCTCACCAACCAAATCTGTGAGGCATCATTAGTTTCCATCAGTGCAGTAGATATTAGCCTTGAAGAACACTGACTTCCTACATATCCACACATCACTAGGGAACTAACTGAAAATTTTAGACCTATAATTACGTGATCAAAAAAACTCTAATGTTGCACAGAAGAGAGAAAGGATATTGACTGAAGTCAGCGTTATTTGAAACAAGAAAAAAAAAAAAATCTTAAGTTCATAAACAATTTAGAAAGCAGGACAAAAGATGCACTTCTCTGAGGCATTTTTCTGAGACATGCATGTTTTCACAGAATCCCAGAATGATTAAGATTGTAAGCGACATCTAGAGATCATCCAGTAAAACCTCCCTGCTCCAACAGAGACACCTAGAGGAAGTGGCAAAGGGTGGCATCCAGATGGGTTTTGAAGACCTCCAAAGAATGAGATTCCACAATCTGTAGTCCACAATCCTGGGCAGCCTGTCCCAGCTCTCTGTCACCCTCACATGTGAGACACAGGAAATATTCTGTTCCCTCACAGGAAAGAAGTTCTTCTTCACATGCAGATGGAACTTCCTGTGTTGCAACTTACAACCATTGCCTCTTGTCCTATCACTGGCTACCACCGAGAAGAGTTTGGCCCCTTCTTCCCTATGTTCACCCTTCAGCTATTTATTACGTATTGATCCGATCCTATCTCAACCTCTTCTCCAGGCTAAACAGGCCCAGCTTGCTTAGTCTTTTCTCATAAGATAGATGCTCCAGTCCCTTAATTATTTTTGTTGCTCTCCGCTGGACCCTCTCTAGAAGCTCCACGTTCTTTCATACTGGGGAGCCCAGAACTGCACACAGTACTCCAGGTGTGGCCTCACGAGAGCTGAGGAGAGGGGCAGAATCACCTCCCTTGACCTGCTGGCAACACTCCTCCTGATGCAGGCCAGGATCCCATTGGCCTTCTTGGCCACGAGGGCACACTGCTGACTCATGGTTAACTTGGTGTCAACCAGGACTCATAGCTCCCTCTCTGCGGAGCTGCTCTCCAGCAAGGCAACTCCTAATCTGTACTGGTACCTGGGGTTATTTCTCCCCAGGTGCAGGACTCTGCACTTGTCCTTATTGAACCTCATGAGGTTCCTCTCTTTCTGCTCTCTCATTTCTCTCAAAATGAAGTTTTACTTACTGAAGTTTGAACTACCTAGACTAGCAATTTTACATCTCCTATTAATGATGTTTCACTGTTTCTCAAATGCAGCATGAAGTTTTATTTATGTATTCTCTAGTCACGGGGTAGAGCTACTTCTAACTCTTCAGTTGACTGGAGCTCCTGTAGTACAGTCTAATTGATGACTGAAGAAAAACATTTGAGGACGTTCTTGCATCCAACCTCACACAGACTAAAAATTATAACTTAAATTCAATCTTAAAGYCCCAACAATCACAAAGATTATGTATATAGTAATAAATAATTAAAATAAATTATTAAAGTAAAACTAATGAAAATTTGGTCTTGAGACCAAGTGGCAAAGCATACTTTAGTGTGCTCTTTGTGGTCTTTTTCTCTCAGAGATGGGGAATTTTGACCATATAGCCTATTGTGGACAATCCCTGACCATGTTACATACCATGCCTGGAACTTCTCCAGATGAGGGCCAAGATGGCACAAGCCGAAAGTATGGAAGAACCACATTTGTAGTCTGGTTCTCATGGGCCATGCTCTTAACTGGTTAATTAGTAACATGTCTAGAATATATTGGACTAATCTCTAAAGATGATACAGATAAATAAAAATTACAGAAAATAGGAGCATTATAAAAAGTGTTTATGTGTATAAATGTTTATATGTTTCTTCCCTTCAAGTACATTTTTGGTTCTTCTATGCCTTCCAGAATACTTCTTCAAGGATAACAGCACCTTTAAGTGTGGAAATGATTCAGTTTCATTCAATGATGTTAAACAAATCTTCATTAGATAAAATTCACCTGTGATTTATCTCCCCAGAAATTAATAGAGCTGCCTCAGCGATGAATTCGACCCAATCTTTTCAGCTACTCCTAAAATAGATTGGATGAAAGAACACTTTAGTAAATGGCAATACCAGAATAAAAATTACTTAAACCTAAAGGAGTGGAATCAAACTGCTAGGCAAATTAAAATAAAAGAAATCCATCTTCACAAATATAACTCTGCTGGTACATTGATCGTGATCTTGCCTCCCTACCAGTTTGCAGTCTATGCAACTGCAGGTCTCCAAATTGACATAGTTTAAAGAGGCAACATGTTCTGTGCAATGACACAGGCATGCTATCAGAAAAATTATTTTAGTGGGAGATAACATCCTATGGGACATTGATTCTGATTTACTGTAATAACACCGTTGTAAAGTACCAAATATGCTCTTCAACTATCCTTTGAAGATTGAAATTCCACTGCCATTTTTGTTTCATTACCTATTATACTTGCCTGATTACCTGAACAAGGGATTATGATCCCAAAAAACTCTTTATTGCCTGGTCGAGAATAAAAGCACCATTTCTTTCAAATCTTTTCACTTCTCAGTTATTTAAGCAGTGAACTACAAATTACGGTCATGAACACATACCAATAGCTAATATTCCAAACATTGCATTGTTTTACCAATCCTCATCTTCCCCCTTTATCTTTTTCACCTTTTTCTTGTTATACAAGAGAACACTTTCACAGAAGCTGTCTGCATATTGAACTTTTGAAGAGACTAAATCACCTCAGACTAAATATGCTGAAAGTGGAGACTCTAAAAATCTAGGAATAGACAGCTTAAAAAAGGTCTTTTGCTTCCTTATGGGGTGAGTTGAGAGGGAAGGGAGTCTCCAGTATAAATATACAGGAATAGATACTTAGATCTCTGAAAGGATGCCATTACTCGCAAGGTTTATATTACTCAGCATAGAAAGAAATCATTGCAATCTCTCCTTTCACACTTACTCCTCATTTGCTTTATCCACTGTTTGTAGGGCTTCTTCACCTGCATGTTTCCTGTTTTATGGAGGTAGACCACAGAAGTGATTCACTTATTGCTACCATTGCAGCAACTAATGCATTATAGCTAGCATCTTCCATCATAGTCATCTATTCCCAGTAGCCCTTACTTCCCATTTATTCCTTCAAAAATTCTAGAAAAAAAAAAAAAAAATCCTGATTTTGAAATGTAATAGATATTTCTCATGGACCTGATGGTACAGAGATGCTCTTATTCTACAGGGCATAATCAAAGATAGGGAGAGAAATTCTAGATACAACCAGAGGACACTGTGTGACATCCTTCTCTTGAATCCTTGATCGAAACTCATAGATGCTGTCAAGTTTGAACTCTGGCAAGCCTTTATATCCTTGAAATTAGAAACAGTCCTTGTTATTAGAAACAATGAATCAAAATCTTCAAATTTTGATTCAAATACAAATCAAATCCAATACAAATCTAAAATCTATACAAATACAAATAGAAAATCTATCAAATACAAATGATTAACATACTACATATGATCAACTTTGTGACAAGGTCTGTGGAAATGTAGCAATTATTATAGGTAGTCAGTATTGCATGGTGTTGATGTTTTCTTTTTTTTTTTACTGAAGAAAGTAAAACTCTGCTTCAGCTACAAATGTGTTTTCAAAGGCAGGTCAATTTGTTTGTTTATGTCCATTCTTGTAATAGCAGTAGTAAGGGGATACCTATAAACCTACCCAAAAGAAACTGATAAAATGTGCCTTTTTGTAAAAGATAGGGTTTTTGATAATATGAATCTGCTAATAAAAATGCATTTTGATTTACTAAGTAATAATAATTCAATATCTGGGAAAATCAGATGTTAACATCAAAATGTTAATTCTTTTTTTTTTTTTTTTTTTTTTTTTTTTTTTTTTTTTATGATAGCATGTTTTCTCCATGGCAAAATGGAGTATATGACTAAAAGTATAGCAAGTCAAAAGTTCAGAAAGTAAAAAATGTGTGTCAACATTCGACAAATCTAACCCATACAGAGAAGGCAGAGCCCACTTTCAGGCATTTGAGCTTTCAGATATTAATAAATATTACTTTTTTTTCTCCCCAAACTGTTTCATATATGTAAGGAAATCCAAAATGATGCTGCAGCAGATGTCTTCCATCTTAGCTCAGACTCCATATTCACTTATTAGTGAATGAAAAGGTTGAATCAAATCACCAGTGGCCTCTGAGCACTGTAAATATGGAAAGTCACTGCTCTTCATAGCAGTATGATTTTTACACTGCAATGTGCTTCTGAACCCAAATTGTTTAATCCATTCCTTTGAGAGCACTGCCAACAACAACAATGTTTTGCTGTGTAATTGACTGTCAGAAAGAGGTATAGTATGCTAAGAAGAGAAAGCAGGGCTGGGGAAGGGGAAAAATCTGTTTTGTCTCAATGTCATTTGGCAACTTGTTGAACACTGAGAATTTTTCAAATTAAAACTGACCATACTTAGAAATGTTTCTTTTCTATTTCTTAGAGCAGCTTGGATGGCAAATGGGGTATTATTTCTATCTTTCTGTCAGACAGTTATTATGTAGTATGTTTATAAATCTACCACCAGACAGATTTTGGTTAAATAGTCTTTCAAAATCTCCTTACCTCCTTGAACAAGCAGTACCAACTAAAGTGTCATGAGGTGCCAATATATATTAAATTGAAAGTTCCCTTGATGTTTTACTTTTTCCAGAACCATTAGCTACTCTACAGTATCCCTGAGAAGCATATTTTCTTTAAGATTATAAATGCCAAGAGTAACAAGTATAATTTTATGTGGGATGCAAGACAATGATATGGTTTTAATTTGAAAATTTGTATCCTCTCACCAAAAAAAATGCACCTGTGGTAAAGTTTGGGGGAGAAAGAAATATCAGTGTTTTGCTTATTAGTGAAATTTTATCTCTCTATAGGGTATTTCCACCTACCATTCAGGCTTAACCTGAGATCTACCACAATAATATACTGTAGGAGTTCCAGATATATTGCTTTAAAAGGAAAAAAAAAAATTGTGAAAAATTATAATATTAGTATATTGTCATTTTAGAAACTAAAACATAAGATCATTATTAAGATTTTCAGAGATTAAAGAGGGCAATACTTCTGACATACTACAATTATGATACCAGAAGTAAATATATTGTGCTCCAGAACAGAAAAATCTAATTTGGGCATTTCTTAAAGATCGAATTTGAAAAGTTGACAGCAAATGCTAGTGTCAAACTGAGTTCTGTGCTATGATCCAGAGATGAGCTATGATAAATTGTGGTGAACAGATCCCTTAGAACTTACAGAATTTCTGCACTGCTAAGTGAGCACTTTAGAAAAAAAAATATTTTTAAGATGAATAAAAAAAAGAGGCTTTTGAAAATTCTTTTATAAACCATCAGTAAATCCAACATTAAAGACAATGAAATGCATGGCATATGATATTTTTAATGTTTAAATATGAGTTATGGCATAAATCCACACAGCTAGTTTTCCATGGGTATACTGCTGTTTCACTGAAAATTTAATAGGATGTTTTGAAAAGTGGGAACATGGGTTTTAGCTTTTGTGACAGATGTAGTCTTTTAAGCAGTTATGAAACTTCTATTAGGTATGGCTATCTGAAAGCAAGCTGACAGAGTAATTGCAGCAAAGTTCTGARGTCAGAAGAGAGGAATTTTCTTCATGCCTTGGATATATTGGAGCATATTGAGTGGTTGCTTCCTTCCTGAAAGGTAAGGAGAACACTATAATTTTGAAAATGTATTTATTACATATTATTAAGTTACTGCCCCTTGCTTCAACTAGTTATATCTCCAGCCAAACTGAGGACTGTTCTGTAGAGATGTCAGGATTTTATTTATTTATTTATTTATTTATTTACCATGACATCAGGGTATCTCTTCCCTTCACCTCTGACCTGTCTAACAATGAAACAGATATTTTACTTCCAGAAAAATCAAACAAGCTATTTTCTTATCACTTATCTATGAGTTCATACACTGAAGTGATTATGAAACAAATCTGTTTGGATGAGCAGCTAAATACTGAGTAGAAAAGCTTGAAAATACTTGTTACTGAGGGAGACACTAAAACTAACAAATTCATTTTGTAGACATAATATGGGCAGTTATGGATGGATTGGCTTAGAGTGCATGTATTTTTCATAAGATTAGCTCCTTCTTAGAAAAGAAAAAAAAAAAAAATCTGAGGGCCAAGAAGGCTGGTGGGATCCTAGCCTGCATCAGGAGGACTGTTGCCAGCAGGTGGAAGGAGGGGATCCTGCCCCTCTCCTCAGCTCTGGTGAGGCTGCACTTGGAATATTGTGTGCAGTTTTGGGCTCCCCAGTATGAGAGGGGTGTGCAGCTTCTAAAGAGCATCCAGAGAGACAAAGATGAATAAGGGACTGGAACATCTCCTGTATAAGGAAAAACTAAGTGAGCTGGACCTGTTTACGGTAAAAAAGAGAAGACTGAAAGGAGATATGATCAATATGTACCTGAAGGGTAAATGTAGGGAGGATGGGGCCAAACTTTTTTCGGTGTTGGCCAGTGGCAGGATCGGACAAAGGGCAATGGATACAAGTAGAAACACAGGAAGTACCATCTGCATGTGAGGAGGAGCTTATTTCCTGTGAGGGTGACAGAGCTCTGGAATAGGCTGCCCAGGAAGCTTGTGGAGTCTCCTTCTCTGGAGGTCTTCCAAACCTGCCTGGATGCGACCCTGTGTCCCGTGCTCTAGGTGTCCCTGTTGGAGCAGGAATGTTGAACTAGATGATTTTCTAGAGGTCCCTTCCAACCTTAACCATTCTGTGACTCTGTGAGGATTTTAGTTATATTTAAATGCACTTTTATCCAGTGCTTTATCCCATCTGATAAGTAAGAATGCTTTGTTTCAAAAGCATGCAATCTCATTGTGAACAAGTTCCCGAACGAAAAAAAAAAATATATGTATATTAAATTAAATAGAATGAGAATTAATCACAATTTCTCTCCAGATAGTTTATCCTTATGTGGAACACCTTCTTACTCTTTTCTTTATATCTCTGCTGTCCTTAGATGAAAAAAAATATATAAAATCAAAAACAAACAAACCAAACCAAATTTATTTTATATAAATGCCTTTTACAAACCCAGTGTTTCTCTGAGTTGTTAAGAACTCTGTGTGGACTATAACAAGTAGGATTCAACTGAGCTTCACTTTATATATCTGTGTGTTGGTGTGCACTGACTCAGCCTGCTCTTGACATATATGTGGTAAAAAAGACTGAAGAATGAACCAGAAACATCACCCCATTCTCATTCATTACATCTAGCACTAAGCAAATTGCGTGTTGAATTTTAAGTTCTTTTGTGATAAAGGAAAGGAAATAGTGACATCACTTATTATCCCTCTAAAGTGAAATGCATTCCTCTACAATATAAATGTTCATAATATCTGTGTACTATTACAGTTTTCCTTGCTCATACAATTAGTAAGTAATTAATCAGTTTAGGACATTACTTATCCAAATATGATCTGTAAATGACCAGCAAGATGAACAAGACCAATACTAATTACACTACAGACAAATGGAAAACCTTATAGATCTGCAGCAGGGAACTGTGCTGCTGCTTCACAAAATGCACAAGATGGGGCAGATAGATCCTGATGTGACTATCTGTTCTTTCATCATTTCAGTCATGGGGACAGTGCATCCTAGGCACCACAGGAAGGTTGATGAGACCAGCAAGGACTGCTCCTGGAAGAGGTCTAGGAGGAAGGCAGTATTAGCCCTGAGCGCACAAGCTYCCACTCTGCTTCATCCACCACCACCAAAAACCTCTATTCTTCATTTTTTATTGCTCATCCATATAATTGAAAACATCTACTCCCCTGAGCAAATGGAGGGAAATGTGACATCATTACCAGTGATTCAAACCATGGGAGATGGTGATTGAAGTTCCTACAGTCATCCCTGTATCTCGAAAATTATTAGATGCTAAAATATCCATGCCTACATGTACAGGTTATGTCTATAGAAACTCCATCCCACAGAACTCATAAATGGATGATAGCTGAAGAAATATATGAATAAAACACTCCCATAGACAGAGAGAACTGAGTGACAATAGCATGGCTATATTATTACATGATTATAATTTATATCCAGCCTCATGAAGATACTTATTCCACATCCTCATTTTTTATCCTTACTAAATCAGTCCCACACATTGTTGCCATAAACAGTGCAGATACAAATTACAGATATTATATATTTGAATAGACATCTATTACCATATTACTGAAGTTAATTTATATAAAAAAAATCTTCTTTTTTTTGAAATTTGTAGGATTCATTTCTTCCAAAATACCGCAAAATATCATTTTTTGGTTTCCTTTGCACAATTCCTGAAATACTTACTCAACGAATACGTAGCAAAAACAACTGTTCTAACTCAGGACAGTCAATTATGAATCATCCTATGGATTTGAAGGCATGAAAATACAACTTATGATGAAGGAATTTGGATGAAGCTAATGCGAAATGCTCAGAGCAAGATTTCCTCAGACACTTTATTACAATCCTAGCTGCATTTGTCTTCCTTAAGTAATGTATTTTATTTTTCATCCCAAATCCTCCTCAGTTTTGGTTGGCCTTTCCCAATACCCATGAATCCTGAAATATTCAGGACAACCTACTATTTGGAAATGAGAAATCAATGGCTTTATAAAACTGCCATGACCAATCTAAAAGAGAAGTAGAAAGTAATGTTAAAGAGCAATGTGAGAATACCTACCTTAATTAGGTACTTTATATTTTTGGTGGAGCCTCTGGAGTTCAATCATAACCCTTAGGGGCTCCGAATCACTCCTGGAGTGCCTCACTGACTATATAAATAGCACAGGTTCCTTATTTCAAATACTCCTACTAGGTGTTTAAGTTCCTTCCTCTCACTTGACCCTTTTTTTTTTTATTTTTTTTTTGTTTTCTATCTCTCCTCTCTATGAATATTTTTTAATATGAAAAAAGAGTAATCAGTGAAATAATATCTTCCCAGAGGATAGCAAATTATCATATTTATCCTAATGGATTGTTAAATACAAAACTCTTAGTTCTCCCAGGTCAAGAGATTCATTGAGAAGCTTTGTTCCCAGGGGTTCCTCACTACATCCTCCGGCATTGAGTCATTTTCCTTGCTTATTCAGATAATACTCATAGATGATTAACAGCTGCACAATATTACGCTTACTCCCTCCCTTGCCTCCCTACATGGTATCAAGCAACGCATTATTAGAGGTATAAAATAAATACAAATATAAATACAGTTGTGTTCTCATTCTTTTATGACAACTTTTGAAAAATATAGTTCTCATTCATACATTTTCAGTCATGGACTCTGCTCATTTGGCAAAGGTCATCTCTATAATGGGTACCAACTTTCACAAACGTAGCTAGGTATGCATTTATCTATTTTGTTAAATATCTCATCTCTCCGGTGCCAGTGTTGGCTTGTAGTCCTCTGATAATCTGTGATGAATAAGTTAGTGACTCTTCTGGACTCTCCTTTGGAAAGAAAAAAATAGTTTATTCTGTAAGAACCCTCAGTTGTGAGTCAAGAGGGAGTTCACTCTGCAGACTGCCTCAGTCTGCAGCTTGGATGAGATTGCATAGGTTTTATTTCATTTGCTTCTTTCAAGCCCTTCTACATTATGTTGCAGGAAAACACACTGAGTGCATGCACTCAGAAAAGTGAGTTTTGCCTGGTAGGTAAGTTTGCCAGTTTTGACCTGGTAGGTAGATTTGCCAGGTAGGTTCTGCAGGAAGTTTCGTTAAACTATCACATCAAAAATGAGAAAAGTACCAAAACATGTGTAAAACTAATAAAGATTTTACTTTAATTGTATATATACTACATACTTCCTAATATAATGAACTTTTGATTTTTATAAGCAGTAATATTAGCTGGTAAATTGTTCAAAAAAGAAACCAAGATGTTTACTAATCCACCATAAGGTTCAACTTTTAACATAAAAAAAAAAAAATAAAATAAAATAAATAAAAAAAAGGCTCTTTGGGTACAGACAACTCTTGTCTAAATTTTATGAGCAAAATTAAAAAATGCAATGAAATAAACAGCATCGATAAGAATCAAGAAAATCTATTTAAAATATTTGAACAGTTCCATAAATAAACACTCTTCATAATCGCACAGAGCCTGTAAAAATCATCTTCCTGTCTGGCATCAGTGTCATTTAATTCTTCCTGATTCCTTAATAATTTCTCAATTAGGTAGAAGGTTAAAGATAAAAAAGGTTAGAGATGAATACACTCTAATGCAACACAGAAAATAAAAGACAGTTTTATAGTGAAGACTCATTCCTTGCTAAATCTAGTTAAAGCTAAAAACCAAATGTTTTCCTGCTCAGTTAAAAAATGTAAGCAGCTGCGTACATGGAGTAGCTATTTTATTTTATTTTATTTTATTTTATTTTATTTTATTTTATTTTATTTTATTTTATTTTATTTTGTTTTGTTTTGTTTTGTTTTGTTTTGTTTTATTTTATTTTATTTTATTTTATTTTATTTTATTTTATTTTATTGCCAGCCCTTGACAGAAAAATTATGTCTGGGAACTTGAAACTCTTATAACACTATTCACATTTACCTAATAAATAATGACAGAGAACTGGGTAAGCCTAGTGGCTTACATGTCTGAATAATATTTACTTAACCAGAACATTTATGCATCACTTTTTCTTTTTTTTTTTTTTTCCTTTCCCTGAGCTGAATGGTTTATATAATACAATTGCAACAGTCATTCTCTCAGCAGCACTGGAATTGCCATTTAAGTGCCATCTGCGAGGCAGTCGAAAACTGGCTGATTCTGTGCCTTTGTTGTCCTGTGTGATGTTATGCCTTAGTTAATAACTGAGAACTCAGGCACAGAGAAAGATGAATCTCTCTGATGTCATTCCCTTTATTGTGTTTGAAGATCTGTGCCCCACCACCTACCAAGCTTCCCCTGACTGACCCGTGTTTACCTTCTGTTGGTGCCACTTCCCACTGGGTTATTGATGTGCTTTTCTGCCCAGGACGCCGTCTCTCTCAATGCACTTTGTTAAGCTCAGGCCACGGGCACACACTGTTCTTTGTTGCGCTGTATATGAGGAATGTTTTTGGAGGGGAGCTCTGATGATATCAACGATTAGGAGCTGAACTGTCTTCGAAGGCACTGGAGCAACACGTATTGCCAACACACTGTATCATATGGAATAGACTTAAAAGCTATTCAAATAAAAGAAAGGAAGGTCTTTTTTAATTTAATTTTTAATTAATATCTAAGAACATCTTATTTACCTAAAAGAAAACAGTTACTTCTGTATATACAAATCGGGTATTTTTCTGATGCTGTTTGATTTTCTTCTCTTTCTTCTATAGTTTTCCCAATTTGTATTCAAAACCACCCATAAGGGGACTCAACAGTTAACATCAGCTACTCTACTGAAATAACAAAATAACAAACTGGCTGTTTATTGACCAGCAAAGAAATTAGATGTGAAGGCAAGGTATGTATCTTTTGTATCTTTCTGATTTGGTGCCTTTTTTTTTTTTTTTTTTTTT
>NW_020455556.1:218770-259069 GCF_003342845.1 Nothoprocta perdicaria
TTTTTTTTTTTTTTTCTCCTTTCATTTTTCTCCTTTCTTTTTTTTTCCTTGTGTGTAGTTGATCTTTCAAATTCAATCGATGCTGGCTATGTCAGCATGTCTACAAGACATGACAATTGTAAATTCTGATCTCAGTTAGCGTATCTCGGGGGGAAAAAAACTCCAAAACACAAGTGGCACTAGAGGCTTGATAAAGCAAAATGATGAAATCATGACTACGTTTAATGAACACTATGATTCAAGGCATCTAATCTTCGGGAAAAAAAAATACCTAGAGAGTTTCCTTTTCAAACAGCCACCTCACGTGAATTCATATTCAGGCTGTGACAGCACTGCTAATTTTCTTCTCTCTTCTGAAAGTGAAGGTTGGTGCTGTCTTGTTAGCTATGCTCTTTGTACCATAAATGCTGGGTTGTCCTAGAAGGCAGATTGTATTAATAAACATATAGCGACATCAAGGGGACCAACTGCTGCTGATCTCTTGACAATGGACCAAGAGAAGCCAAAAGCATCATCAGATCCTGCATATTCTGAATAAAAGCATCCATTATCTAAATCACATATATTTAAGTACATATATTTTAATAATGAAATTGTTTTCTATCTTTACAATAGTAATAATTCTATTAATCTTTATAATTGCAAGCGAAATCAAAATGCAATATTTATCCCTAGTTTCTCTATTTTCTTTTAAAGTAGATTCATTAGTGATGCCAAAAAACTGACATGATTTTAACATTTTTATATCACCTTTGCTTTGTTCTAAATAAGGAAAAATAATAATAGATTTCTGTGAATTTTTATATGTGTTACATACCTAGTCTTGGAACAATACAAAATGTTCCTCAGAAATCTTTTCATTGTTTCTTTTTTTCTTTGTAAATCATCTGTCATCTATCAACTATATTATTTTATGGTTTGGATTTTTTTCAAAACATCAAATTTTATAGTCAAGTGCTGAAATGGCCACCTTATATATATTCTCTGAATTTACTGTAAGAGCTGTACTTCAAAAAGGAAGGCCAGTCAATGCTAATTTTATGGTGTTTATTACAACACCATTAAACATTAATGTTTTCTTTTGCTAGTCAATCTGTGGCAATACTCAATTTCTCTGTAGAAATGTCACTGTAATTTACCATGGCTCAATGTCATTTTCACATATCTAATCAACGGTTTGTATTCAAATTCAAAAGTTTAAGGAGCAAAGAAAAAGATTTGATGTTTTCCTAACCATAAGGTCTAAAGAAAAGTAATATTTCATATCTGACACTGTCTTTGTCTTTATTGATCATTTGGTAGAACAGCAGAAAAGATTGCAGATGTTGCTATTGCTTCTTTGCTTCCCATTTTACCACTGATAATACAGTGCTCTTTTTGGAAATAAATATAGTGGAACCAATATCCTGAAATCTGGCAAAAGTGTCCTATCAGTTCTAGTCTTCTATTTAATTTCTTTACAGACCATATATGAGATATATTGTAGAGGCTACTTACTAATTCATTTTCCATTTGCATGAAAATATGCCAGTAATTTAGACCCAAATGCTTTAAAATAGAAGCAAGAGCTCTAGCATTCTCAAAACACAATTATATTTTCTTTCCTCTAGTCAAACAGCTTAAAAAGCTATGTATCTTTTCAAAAGAAAAGCACTGTTCAAATCTTCTGTAAGTAAACAGCTACCTTTCTTTTTTTAATTAGTCTATGATTAATTAATCTATGATTATAGATTAAATTGCTTTGAAAAGAAATTTAAAAAAGAAGAATGGACAACTAAGGGATGTTATGCTGCTATACTCCAATTTTTTTTTATATATATATATAATACAATAAAGGTGTTTTTAGTATAAATTAGCAATTTGTAATAGTCATCCGCAACATAGACAATGATTGCAAATACAGTGACATAGTAAATCAAACCCACTTTATATGGATTCATATCTCTCATAACAAGTCATAAGGCTATGTGGCCTCCATTCAACAACACACATGACAAACATACAATTGCATACTATATATTGTTTGGAGAACAAAAATATCCATTCTTTTCATCTGTATCTCAGCTGCAATGTACCATAGAAAGATCTTTAAATGTGAGCAATGCTTTATAGAAGATATGACTAATCTAGAGAATTTCCATTTGAAAGAGAAATGAGTAATAATTGATTGGCCTAGATCCAAAGTCACAGTGGGGTTCAAAAAGCTTGTAAGTGCCCTCATAAAAATAGAAGCTGTATCAACCAATTGAATTTAATTATATGTGAAGGTGATGAGGGAGCTAAACAGCCTGTAATTGGAGTCCAATTACTCAGCTGGTCTTCCATAAAATTAATTCATCTGAAAGTTTGCCATTGTCCCATGCTCCAGGCCTGCCGCTGGTTTAATTAGTTAACACTGAGGAATCTTGAAACATTACATTATTTTGTCTTTATTGCCAATTATGGGTTAAGGAAAATTGTATATAAAATATTAACATCTGCTTCCAGCACAACTTGGAGAGGGCAAAGGCAAAATATCTTTTTCTTAATCAAGTTAGGAAAGAGAAAATGTGTTGAAACACAGAAAAATCACTCTGCTAATCATGGCTTATAAAATTAAAAATTATATGTAATTTGAATGAGAGATAATACATAAAAAATAAAATATAAAAATATGAAGTATAAAGTTTTATCTAGTGCATTCTTGTAAAAAATCTTTTAACTGTGCCGGAAAGTTCATAAATCACTTGGACTCAGAGAGTATCCAGATACTAAAACTGTTTGAGTTGATTCTCCGTTTACTCATTTAGTGAATATTCTTAGTATCTCTAATAACATATTCCAAGGACAAGTCCAATAGCACTCTCCACCTTCCTCTACTACCAAATCAGAGCCACATACTATTTCATTCTAAATAATAATATTGAATAATAATATGCTTATTGAATACGCTTATTGAATATGCTTATTGAATAATACGCTTATTTTAAAGTGTAATTCTGTCAGAAAGGCTTGCCTTAACTCAATGAAAAATTGACAACTTCCTATATTTAGGAACTGTTGTATTTAAAATCAATAGAAAGGAGATAGAAAGTATCTATAATGACATTTTAAGGACAAGAATATTGCATTTTTTTATGTTTGCTTCAAAACTGTCTGCAGATCTTGTAAGTTTTTCCACTGTTTTAATGAGTTTCAGATCTGGCTACTGACTGAACTGATATCTTTTATTCTTGCTTTACTTTCAGGAATAGCAACTACAGAGAGAGCTGAGTACTATTTAGTATGAAGTGTACATTATGTGTTACATACCTCTAAAGCATCTTTTGAACATCAGATAACCAAGGAGAAAAAATAGCTGATGTTTCCCTGGAATGGTTCTCATTTATTTCCCCAAACACTCATAATATCTACAGTCAATTACAGTAAGACAAATATAAAAACTTCCAGTTTAGGAAATGGGGGAAATAAATATTTATTTTGGTGTATTTTTTTCCCTTATTTTTTAGAGACCTCATTTCGTGAATAGTACAGGTTGAAGTAAATAGCTCTTGTAAAGACTTACACTAACTGTATTGTCTATTTCTAAAGTTTTCCCAGACATAAAATAAATAATTTTACTATAGCACCATTGAACATATTTAAGATAAATTGTCATTATAGTTCTTCTAGAAATAGAATTACTGAAACCATTTGCCTTTTAAGCTCCCTTTATTCAATCAAGAATGTCAAGATAAATCTATACTTACCAGAGTAATATTAAAGTCAGACTTCTAAAACAAAATATACTGTATTGGACACTCAAAATATACTGTATTTGGACACTCAAAAATCTATGGGCCCAGATGGGATGCACCCGAGAGTGCTGAGGGAACTGGCCGAGGTTATTGCTCAGCCTCTCTCCATCATCYTTGAGAGGTCCTGGAGAGCAGGGGAGGTGCCCGAGGACTGGAAGAAAGCCAACGTCACTCCAGTCTTCAAAAAGGGCAAGAGGGAGGAGCCGGGCAATTACAGGCCGGTCAGCCTCAGCTCCGTCCCTGGAAAGGTGATGGAGCGGTTCATCCTAGAGAGAATCTCCGGGCACATGGAGGAGAAGAAGCTGCTGAGGAGCAGTCAGCATGGATTCACCAAGGGGAAGTCATGTCTGACGAACCTCATAGCCTTCTATGATGGGGTGACAGGCTGGCTGGACGAGGGGAGAGCCGTGGATGTTGTCTACCTTGACTTCAGCAAGGCTTTTGACACTGTCTCCCATAACATCCTCATACGGAAGCTCCAGGACAGTGGACTAGACGAGTGCACGGTGCAGTGGATCAAGGGCTGGCTGGATGGCAGAGCTCAGAGGGTGGTGATAAATGGGGCCGAGTCCAGTTGGAGGCCTGTGGCCAGTGGTGTCCCCCAGGGGTCAGTGCTGGGCCCAGTGCTGTTCAACTTGTTTATCAATGACCTGGACGAGGGCACGGAATGCACCCTGAGCAAGTTTGCGGATGACACCAAGCTGGGTGGAGTGGCCGACACTCCGGAGGGCTGTGCTGCCATCTAGAGGGACCTGGACAGGCTGGAGAGCTGGGCAGAGAGGAACCTCATGAGGTTCAATAAGGACAAGTGCAGGGTCCTGCACCTGGGGAGGAATAACCCATCAGTACAGATTAGGGGTTGACCTGCTGGAAAGCACCTCCACGGAGAGGGACCTGGGAGTCCTGGTTGACACTAAGTTAACCATGAGTGAGCAGTGTGCCCTCGTGGCCAAGAAGGCCAATGGGATCCTGGCCTGCATCAGGAGGAGTGTTGCCAGCAGGTCAAGGGAGGTGATTCTGCCCCTCTCCTCAGCTCTGGTGAGGCCTCACCTGGAGTACTGTGTTCAGTTCTGGGCACCCCAGTATAGGAAGGACGTGGAGCTTCTCGAGAGGGTCCAGAGGAGGGCAACTAGGATGATTAAGGGAATGGAACATCTCTCGTATGAAGAGAGGCTGAGTGAGCTGGGCCTGTTTTCTCTGGAGAAGAGAAGGCTCAGAGGGGATATGATTAATATGTATAAGTTCAGGAAGGGAGAATGCAGGGAGGAAGGGGACAGGCTGTTCTCACTGGTGGCCAGCGATAGGACGAGGGGTAATGGCCACAAGCTGAAACACAAGAAGTTCTGTCTGCAGGTGAGGAGCAACTTCTTTACTGTTAGGGTGACAGAGCAGTGGAACAGGCTGCCCAGGGAGGTTGTGGAGTCTCCTACTCTGGAGGTCTTCAAAACCCGCCTGGATGCCACCCTGTGCCACATGCTGTAGGTGTGCCTGCTAGAGCAGGAAGGTTGGACTAGATGATCTGTAGAGGTCCCTTCCAACCTTAAATATTCTGTGAATCTGTGAATCTGTATATTTGAGAAACAGAAATAGAACACTCTCACAAGTGCTAGATTTCACTATGCCTCAGAAAGGAAGAAAAAATGTCAGTGCAAAACCAACTAATCCTCTAACTTTTAAAGAAAAATAAATACAAGGCTTCATTCTTGTAAGTTTCCTAAACTTAAGAAGGAAACTACTGGTGCTGTAAACATTCTTTTAAGCCACAGAGATACATTAAATTTCTTTGAATTGAATTGTTTTTGTGCTCTGGCAGTTTTGTGAAGTATAAAGAGCCAAAACAAAAGGAAGCTGTTGAACAGTATAGCTATCAAGGAAAGGAAATTCCACTAAGTAATGCCTGTGGGCTTCCTGACAAGGGAGTGTCTGCAGCTTTATCATAAACATAATTAGAAATGATCTAGGAGATCTGGTAAACAGACTTTATATAAACTTTACTATCTATAATTATAATATAGGATTACAATATCATGTATGATAATAAGCTAAATAGTGGATGATTTATAGGGTTCAGTTTCTGTCTTTTCCCTCCCATTCTTTGACAAAGCCCTGGGAATGGCACAGCACACAGGAAGTTAGCAGTTACTGAGGCTATTAATACAGAAGAAGAGATATTGAAGTGCTCCCTATTGAGAAGAAATGGCAAGACAGGACCATTAAAAATGCCAGCATTCACTAAAAGGAAACAGAAGTGCTAATGTCAACCCTTTGGTACTAGTTTGAGTGCTCCTCATCTAAATAAGTAAACTCATCCACCAAAGTACGAAAGTGTTTCTCAATGTACCTTCTGCTGAGTCAAAGTAATGCATTTACAGAGAAAATATATCAATGTATTATTATCTCTTCTCTCAGTAAAGCCTTTACAATACATGCTTCTTATAAGATCAATTGTCTTTAGATTATAAACAGCACCAAACATAAGATTATTTCCTTCTCTTGAGA
Organism: Nothoprocta perdicaria; assembly: GCF_003342845.1. Classification (NCBI taxonomy): domain Eukaryota; kingdom Metazoa; phylum Chordata; class Aves; order Tinamiformes; family Tinamidae; genus Nothoprocta; species Nothoprocta perdicaria. The sequence goes on from NW_020455556.1 coordinate 225,046, forward strand.
TGGAAATTCTTGAGTAAAAAGTAAAGCCGCTTTTAATTCAGCATAGGCAGTGAGCTTGATCGTTTTCTTTATATTTATTGACAAGGTGTATTCTGTTTCTCCTTCCTACTTAGTTATAAACATAAAAAGAAAACCTATGATTCTTCTACAAATTATTCCTGGCAGTTCACAAGACGCAGGGAAATTTCAGTCCTGCACAGCTACCAATACTATAAAAATCAAATAGATCTGTGGGCTCTGGAATTAGTGAGTCTGGGGAATTTTACGGGTCTGTGTCTTATGCATGACTGGTTTACAGACTTAGTAAAGATTTGGATCCAAACTTTTCTCTGAATTGAGGGAATTTTAAGGAGTCTTTCCTTTGGGGATCCTTTGGAGTATTATTATGTAGGAATTCATGTTTTAACATGTTCCTTTCTCTTTTTTTCCCATCACCCTATCCTCTTGAAATTTCAAAAAAAAGCAAAAGAATAGAAAAAAGGACAAAGTTCAAGCTAAGTAAAATAAATCTTCCTAAATCTAAATTTAAAATTAAGGCTTTAAAAAGGCACTTAGGCAAGATATGAAGCCTCATCTGATATGGTGTTTTGACTGGCATGGGCACAAAACTTCACTTTCCTTGGTAAGCGACTAGTGTGGAAGACAAAAAGCCACACATTCTGTGTGATTGACTATAACTCAATGCCCACTGACTCAATGACAAAGCTTTACTAAAAGTATTATTAAAGCTTTTATATTTAAAAAAAAATAATTGTAAACGTTTGAAAAATACCTACTGCACTCACTATTCTCAGAACAAGTATCAACATAATAGACGAAAATAACTTGTGCTGCATTTTTCACTGCAATAATACTTTATTTGGTCATTTGATTAACTAGCTAAGGGTGTTTGTATTGATAGCCATTATAACAATAGCAATAATATTGCTATAGACTCCTGCAATCTCAGCTAAGCATTTGCTGCTGCCCAGCTGTGCTGTGCTGTGGGGAGCAGCACCAGAGACCCATGGATTCAGGGAGCCAAGAGAAGCTGAGCACTTTGAGGAGACAGTGATAGAGAGACGCTAAGATGGCACTTTGCTACCTTCATGCCACATTGCTACCAAACTTGTGTTTTTTTATCTTCAACTGATGATGTCTTCTTGCAGCAGTGTCTATTTCTTTGGAGTTTTCATTGTGCTGCTTCACTGCTGGTCAGAAGTCATTTTCTCACAGAAAAGGAGTAAAAATAGGTATATAAATATAATGTCATTTCTTTCCTAACACTACATTAGGACACAATCTGAGGTCCTTGTGTGATATCTTATCAGTGAGCAGCCGAGAAATGTTGCATAGGATAAAATCCAATGGACCATTCACTGTCAAAGTGCTATGTCTTCATAGATGAAGGCTTACAGTAAAATATGGGCAATGTGTTCTTGAGAACCACTTGGAAGTCACTTAGTGACTTATCCAATGAAAATATCAAAGCTCTCTACAATATTGTGAAATATGAAGATTTCAGTATGCTGGTGCAGAGCTCATTTCTGTGATATCCAGACTTGCAGAAAAAAAAAAAAAAAAAAAAAAAAAAAAAAAAAAAAAAAAAAAAAAAAAAAAAAAGAAAGAAAGAAAAAGAAAAAGTGTTTCCTAAAATAAATACTATGGTTTTATACAGATGCAAAATATTGTTTTCAGCATTTTGACAATTTCAAAAACTAAACTTTCACTTCAAGTAGAAAAGTTTGATACAGAACGGTTTATTTCATTTAGATTGTGATGATGTGATACAAATGGATTTTGAAATCAGAAATGATTTCAAATCATATAAGATTCAGTTTTTAAAACATCATTACAAAATATTTCTTCTCCTCCATTTTCCTGGAATAAGAAATTTGTTGAAAGAAAGAAAAAAAAAAAAAGACAATAACAAAATATTTCTGTCACTATATTTGTAATTTCATTGGAAGAAAACAGTAGAATAATGAGCCTGAAAAGTCAGAATCTGATTCTTCTGTCAAATAAAAATTGTTTTGCTTATATAAAAAAAAAAAATCTAAGGCAAAAATGGACTCTGCATACCCATCTTTTGCTATCATATAAACCTATGCCCTTAAAATAAGTCAGCAAACGAAGATGTTTTTAACCAATAGGATCTGCCTACATTAAGGTATTTACAAGACTGGGAAAAAAAAAAATACATATTTTCATTTCATGTTAATGATCTGCAGTTTTTGCAGATCATTTTATAGATGGGAAAACGTCAGTCATGTCTAATTTCAGTATTGAGCATCATGCACATCAACATCTTAACTGTGCAAAATTAATATTCCATCATTCAAAGAAGAGCTGAGGTCTGACTACAAAAAAAGTACTGCAGGTGAAAGAGATAAAAAATGAGCTGGGAAGGAAATTACGTATGCATCTAGGGTATACATAGCTAAGTGCAGTGGTAGCTGTAAACATATATTCTAGCAAGATGAGTATGTATTTTATGTCGCAAGTCATAGGATTGCAAACCTTGCCAACCCTGTGAAGATCTCCAGAGAAGAGAGGCTCCTTATCCCTCCCTTCATAAATTATATAAATATATATAATTTTAAAAAAAAAATCCCTCCTATCTGCAGTCTCTGTGGCCAAATGGGTAACAGTATTTTTTTCCCTACTAGAAAAACTGCTTTAACATGTAGGGAAAGATCCTCTAGTCTCATGTAGAATTCTTCATATGAAATTTTCTTGGATAAAAACATTGCCAAAAAGAAATACTGTGGGTTTGTTTGTTTGTTTGTTTGATTGATTGATTTTTATCTGCATTTCAAACTGAGGGTCAGTCTCTATGGCAGGAATAAAATATTACAATGTATATTATTGACATTTAATATGGCTAACAATTATTACTCTGTTGTCACAGAGAATAGTCTTTTAAAATGAGTTTGTTGGAAGAGGGAGGGAGGTTTGCACCAAAATATCTTTAAATACATACATGTATGTCTATATATGCATCTGAAATAGCAGATACTTCACATAATGTATTTCATTTTGAGGAGAATCAAACTATAAGTAACTTTTTTTTTTTTTATGTTTGCTTGGAGGAAACCATAAGTGAAACGGTTTTTATTCCTACTTTCCTGACATTGACTATATTTTATAGTTTGTTTGCTTGCTTTTTTTTTTTTTTTGTACAGATTCAACCACATATCTCATTGCAAAACAATTGCAAAATACTGTTTTAAAATTACACTACTATTTAAAATTAATGCCAGCTTCAGGCTTACTTCTGAACCCCTCATAAACACAACACACTCATACGTGACTTAGGATCCGGGTTTGAAGCGTTTCTGCCCACATAATTGACTTGTGTTCAAAATACTAAAAGAAAACTCACATAAAGCTTGATTCTGATAGAAATTATTTTAATAATATAATTATTTGGAAAAAGAAAAAGAGAAAGTAGGCACTTGCCTTACTATACATGAGAGAGATTAATATTCTCTTATTAACTGGAGCAAGAAGAAAATCAGATCCATTCCTGTTGGGACTGCATAAGGATTGTAATAAAATAAATATCGTAAAATCATTATGTGCATAACACTAAGAAACATTTTATTTAACAGTTGAAATATTTATATGTGACATTCTATATGAAAGGGAATTATTCTCCTCAATAAGATATTAGGGAAAGCAAAAAGTTAATTTCACCTTATTTCTCATCTATCATTTCAAAAGAAATAGGCTTCCCTATCCCACACATCCCAATGCCATACCACTGTCCTTCCAGTTTCCATAATCCAAACACAGTTGTGGCTTTTAAATGTGAATATCTTTCCCTACCTGTATTACATGGCTGAGCCTGGACTAGAATTAAAACAAATGAAAGAATCCATGAAGCAGGTTAAAAGGAAGCAAACATAGCATCTTTCACCATGATACAGCCCTTAGCAGTAGCAACTTTTTGCAGCGGCTCTCTGATACACATAAACCGTGCATTTCCCCCCCCCCCCCTAAAATGTTCAAATGCTTAAGGCCTGATCTGAACTTTTCAACTCCCATGTAAGCCTCTTTGATGAGGTTGTGCATCTGCTGCTGGGCTCTGGCGGGAGCAGCTCTGCCCACCGACCCACCCTCTGCATCCGTGTTTGGATACGTCTGACTAGAAGCAGCTTCGAATCAGCGTTTCTGCAAATGAATTTTTTGATCACCAGCTGTTTTTCACTGCTGATGCAGTTTCATCTGTGCATGCAGAAATTCTCCCACCGTCTCTTGCAAGCATACATATGCAAAGCTTTAGGCCTTTAAGCTAAACAGCAGGATGGGTTATTTGCATAGACTTAAGTCCAAAAACATGCCTGCTAGAATGGCAAGATTTTGCTGAATGACTGGCAATAAGAGAATTAAAAAGAAAAAAATCCCCAAACGATCCCCTGTCTATGAAGGCTGCAAAAAGTGACTCGGATGAGACCAGCTCAAATGAGAAAGGCAAACAGAAGCCCTCACCCGCAGAGATTGCACTTATGTCAGCATGTTCACGTCTCTCCTCTTAACCTGAACACTTATCTGAACAAATCTGTTCAATGCTATCATCTGGATCTTTCTTCATCTAAATGCTCTTGGTTAAAACCCTATAATCTGTAATATGAATGAAACAATGCTTTGTGGCCATAATAGTAAATCCATGGAGATAATAATTATAGCATTTAATCAAAAAATGAATCTTTCCTTTATATTTTTCAAACTATTCTGTAATATTATATGCAAAATACTATTCTCACCAATTCTCTTCTTGTTCACTTAAGAATTCTCTGTAACTGTTAGGTCATTTCCACGTAGCTGTTCCTAAAGAAGAAAACTTGCATATAAATAACATCTACTGCAGAATGTGCTGGGAAAAAGTTTCATAATATGTAATCCACTACATTAATATAAACCTGATCTAGGAAACAGACGTGTGGCTGTATTTGAATAATAGCCGCATTGCCTGCAGATGTATCTTGTAAATATTGTGGCATGAAATTTCATACAAAACCTAACATTTTAGCCATATATTGGCAATTTTGAGAGCTAAAAAACTATTTCAAGATAAAAATAAGAATGAAACATAAAAATGTGGAATGATCCTATAAAAACTGAGATCTGCTTAAAATAGACATAGCAGGCAAGAAGACAGATCATGAGTTTTCAAAGTAGTAACATCACATGCATACACAAGAGCAGCTTTGTTTTATCCCTTCATTAAACTCAAAAACTGAGACAAACTTTCACGTTTAATTACCCTATAAGTATACTATTTAACTGTCTAATACCCTATACCGCAATGTTGAACTCTGTTCAACATTGCCATTAAGATATTTATTTTATGGATGGTTTCATAAAAGCAGATGGCAAATCATGGAATATTTTATGACAATGGTTTGCAAGCGGTGGTCTCTAGACTTCCAGGTTGCCCACAGAACTTCTTCTGTCCACACAGTGAAGCATCTGTCATTCAGCAAGCAGTGACACTTACCATTCATTGTAGTGTGGGACTGGTTTAAAGTTTCCAGCAGGTTTTATAACCCACTATAGTAAAACAGAACAAAATAAAAAGTGCATTTCTGCACACTTATTCTTATTTTTCAGAAAATCTAACCATGATCAAACTTGCAAACAAGTAAGAAATAGCAAAACTGTGAGCTGTGCCATGAACTGGAGAGATTAATGGGAAAACTAACAGATACAGAGCTCTTTTTTATCTTAATAACTAATTGCAGAAGGTAAGTTCTGATCTTGAAAATTAGAGCTATAAAAATTTCTCCTTCTAGAAACGGAAGAGTTAAAAAGTATTTAAAAAACAAAACAAACAAAAGCAAAGCAAAGCAAAACAAAACAAAACAAAACAAAAACAAGGTCTGGTCTTTGCTGGAATGAAATTTCTGGAGCTGGAGTTGGAATGAAATTTCTTCTCAAGTAGTATTAAAACAAGTATACTTTCATCTTGTTTTCCTGAACATAGCTGTCTTAATTTTAGGTAATCTACACTACAGATATGACAGGAAAAGTATGGAATTAGAACTGTAAGAAGTGAATAAAAACCTGCAGATTTATAAGCAAAACAAATATTTGCCTTCTATAGAATTTTCTGAATTTATAATTTAAATGTTCGAAGATAAAGGAAAAAAAGGATACGTTAAGAACGTATTGTCACTCCCATTATATACTAAATGGTCTTTTTACTGATATGTACATACGCAAATTATTTGATCTTTTACGACTACTTGCAAAAAATTAGGCACAATCTTTGAAAATGTAAATCATTTACTCATTTCATTTATTTTCCTTTCTTCCCTCCCCCTTTTTTTTTCTGGAACATGGAAGTGAAAACAAAGAAATAATCAGAATGAAACAAAACAAAAAAATCATTCTGAAACAAAATATAATATTTGCAAAAAAAAAAAAAACAAACATAGTGCTGCTAATATCTATTGTCTATCTTCTCTTCATTGTACTCATTTTTTTACAAAAGAAGCTCTACACTTTTCCTGGAAATGCACACATTCTTTTGATAGAAGAACATTTTAATATCACCTCATTAACCACAAAAAAGCACATTTTTAAATCATGTCCCCGTTTACGATCTAATTACATTCTCTATTACATTAAATGGAGGCTGCTAATGTATAATATCCAACTTTGTTCCCCATGGTTTCTGACAAACAGAATCACTACTGTATTCACATTAAAAATAAATCAAAAAAATTATTTTCTGTATTGTAAAATTATAAATTGCCACAGTCCCCTAATGGTCTTCAAATGATAGTATGAAGAATGTAACATTCAAAAAATACAGATAGAGGAAGAAATGTAAATGGCATTATAAAGCCACGGGAAAATATGTTTTACTCATCTTCTTTACAAACCTTCTTCAATATTGCTGTTAAAATGTCTCTGGTAACAGCACAAGCTCATGAAAACAGTTGCATAAACACTGTAAAAGATGAAAGTGTAGCTATATAACTTCTCTTCTTCACACCAGCAAGACCCATATATATTCTGTATAAATGCTGTATATTTCCTGTGTTTTCTCTTTCTAATTCCATATATATTCAAGAAATTGTTCTAATATCATTTGGCTTTTTGTTGCTTTTGTTTTTGTTTATGCAAGAACATTTTGTGCTGTAATGCAAATTAATTTCCTTAGAAGTCTTTGAAATATGAACTCTCTGTTCAGTTGTTAGGTATACAGGACATACTCCCACAAATGAAGCAGATTTTTTTAGTAAAATATCTTTAGTAAAGGCCACAAAAGTCGAGACAGTCTATATGAACTCCCACGGCAGTCACTATCAGAGAGAAGAACAGAGATTGTCTTTCTATAAATATTTTCAAGGCCAAAAAAAATATTCTGGTTAACTGGGTTTCCAATTGTACTGAAGTATTTTAAAATCTTTTTTCGGCTATTCACTTAATATTATTCCCTATGCACGCAACCAATCCTTGTTCCCCAGAGCATGATACAGAATAAATGTGCACATCACTCAGTGGCATTTTTTATTTATCTTTCAATTACTGAATTCTGACGCCTAGCTTCTGAAAGCTTCTGAAAACGTTCTGAAAAAAAGCAGTCATTTACGTGAACCCAGAAAGCTGGAGGAGTAGAACGGCTCTGCGGAGCTGAAAAACAATTTGAGGTATGTGATTCCTGCTTTAGCTTCGTTATCTTGTTCTCCCTCTTGYGGCCTTATGCAGCAAGAGCATAACGAGAGATCACTTCAACGTAAGCCATGACTGTGGCTGCCGTAATTACTAAAAATTACAGGGGAAGAGGCTGCCTCTGTCCATCCGGGAGCTCTGGGGCGATCAGCCACAGGATCCAGCTGCTGCCCTGATGCTGGAGGTGCCTCTACAGCATAGGGGACTGATGACATCCAGAAGATGATGGGGAGAGCTGCCTCTACCCGTCCCATCGGAATTTCCGCATCACTCCCCGGCCTCACACCTCTGTCGGACAAAATTAAGACCTGCGGTTTTCAACTCAGGGAAATAAAGGTTGCAGCATTAAGGATTTGACAGCGGGCTTTGCTATATTCACCGTGGTCTAAAGGATATCAAGGTAAATCAAAAGGCAAAGCTACCCCACTTCTGCTGTGTAAACTCGTTCTTTTTGCCGTACTTTGAGTAATAACACAAACAAACAACATGAAAGCGCTCACCATAAGCTCTAGGAAGTGTTTTAATATTTAGGCTTTTAAGGCCACAAATTGGTGGCTATAAATACTGTACTGCATTCAAAGTTCTGTATGTGCCATCTGGTGACCATGTGATTAGTGTGTCTATGGGGCAGAAGAAAAAGGCGGGGGGAGTCTTGTCATGCCCTTATTTATTTTCTGTGCTCAACTATGCACTCTCTTAGAACCTAGCCATATGCTGGAGCATCTGTTATAGGTGGATTTTTTTTTTTTTTGTAGATTTCTTATTTAAAATTGAGTCGATTTTGCCCTTTAGAAGTCTACACTCTGAGCAGTACTTCAGAATGATATTTATTGCAGATGAAATAATTGTATTATTAGRCACTGCAGTGTCTAGTTTGATCAAACAGCCAAATTCTGACCTGGGATTAAATTAGGATCTTAAGATTTACAGTAGCAAAAATGCTAAATCCTCCCTTTTTGCTCACAGCAACCAAAGAAGATATGATTAATTTAAGCTCTGCTTGTGTGCTTGTTACTGCACACAGATTTTTATTACTCTTCCAAATTATATGTTTTTTCTTCAGTGCATTGGTGTAAAAATAAAACAAAAAAAAAACCCACAAAAATAAATCCACAACTTCTTCTTTGCCTTAAAAGAAAGAGATGTCATGCAGCCATTATAAATGTGAATAGCAAATTCCATGCTTTACTGGGCTAGTGTTCATGTGCACATAATCATCTAGTTTACAGAATATAGACAGTCTTGTGTAAGTAGTATGCTGGTGTGCTGTTGGGAATGAAACCAAGAATACAACAATTTTGCAGCTTTTCATCATGCCCTGCAAAGAGAAAGTTAAAATTAAAATTAGCTTTGTAGAAACTAAGAATTTACTAAAATACACCATCATTTTTACTGGTTCTTTCTGTTGAAAATCAGAGTTATTCTTGCCTTCTGTGCTTACTCAAAATATCTACTGAAGTCAGTAGGAATTTCACTTTAATGATACTCCAGGTCTGGTCCCTGTGTCCCTTCTCCAACCTTTCCAGGAGCATTTTAATTCTCCTGCTAATTGATCTAACTGTAAACTATAATGTCAAGTTTAAAGAGGCCTTCATGAAGCTTAGAAAGTTTGCTGCTTCAGAACATATCAGTCACTTTTAACTATGATAATGTCATGTTACTGCTTCTTCTTTCCACTCCAAATAGCTTATATGGGAGCCCTTCTTTTTTTTCTTTTGCRCTATTCAGTAGGGCTTTTCTGTCTTGGTGAACTTTTCCCCTCTTCTAGGACTTCAGAATTATCCAGACTGACACATCCATGTCACTGTCACTGTATTATCCTACTTTCCAGCACTAATTTCATGCACCAGATCCCATGATGAACTTGGGCTGTACCATTTCTCAATATTTATGCTAGGTCAAGGTGGCAGAATTTAATCTTGCAAAGCTATCCGGAAAAGGACATACCAGCTGCTATGTCTTAGTAAATCAGATAAGAGCAATAGATCTAAAGAGGGAATGAGAGAGAAGTAAGTGAGATTATTGCATCTGTTTAAATCCTGCATCATTCACAACCATTTTGAAAGCACATATTCGTTACTGACTGAACAAAAATTATGTTGAAACATAATTAAAAACAGCCTAAAATGTAATTTCCTTTTTTTTATAATATTATATAAAAAAAATTAAAATTAAAATTAAAAAAAAAAAAAACATTATCAGAGACCTAAGAGCAGCTGGTAAGAAGTTCAAATGCAGGTCAGCATGCATCATAACTGAGCAAAGATTTCTGCATCTTTAACCTAAATTAAAAGAACATTAAAAATCAATGTACTGTGATGTGAAATGGCAGTTCTGAGCCTGGTACACAAACAATGTGTAGAAATGAGGACAGGGTGTTGTCTTACTGTGCTGATGTATTCTGAAAGCACTGACAAAAGCTTGGGAAAATGAAAACAAGGAAAGAGGTCCCTCTTTTTTTTTCTTTTTTTTTTTTTTTTCTTTTTTAATTTAAAGGAAAAGCAGAGATATTGTATAAGGCTTGTAACATGCCCTTGCGCTGAACCCATCACACAAATTATAAAAGTTTATGGATTTCCTAAGGGGATATCCAATCTGGTAAGTACTGAAGTTCATAAAAAYCTAGTTAAGACAATCACTCCTAGGAATGACAGATCCTTCAGGTGAATTGTAATTGTGGCTGCTCCCCATATCAGCTCCAGGARTTTTATCACTGCCTCAGTGGCTTAAACCATGTGCTGCACTGGACATAGCATTGAAGACAAAAGTACTGCCCTGACACTTAGTTTATAAAAACTATTTCAAGGTCCATAAATACACCAGTCTTCACAATATTTCTAAAAAGTTTCAAGTGGAGCAAGCGAGGAGGAAGGATGTAAGAAGATAAAAAAATCATTCTCAAAATCCCAAACAGCAAACTCATGAACTGGTATCTTTAAATTTCTTAATAAGAGTGACAACCTTTGAATTTATGATGTTGTGTATTTGCATCCTGAACCTCTTCCAGGGMTGACCTAGAACAATAAAAATGAAAGGGAAGCCCTAATAAAAGATAAGAACCACTTAAATCCAGGATTTAAGTATTAATAATTTTCTGTTGATTTAGTTGTCTGCTAGGAAATTAATTTCAACCTTTTTTTTCCCCCGAGAAGTATCTGCTTCCTTCTGAAATAGAAATAAAAATTTGAAAATTCCCAGTTAAAAAAACTGAAATATTTATAATGTACATGATACTGCTATGTTTCTATGTAGGTACAGCTGGATTAACATGCCTGTTCTTCTCAGGGGACCTATCAGCCATATGATACAATGAAAGCCAAATTTTCTGTATTACAGCAAGTGTTCACTTGTAGACAGAGACAGCATCCCATGGGATATTAGATTGGTTTCACAATTGGATATCAAGGAATAAGGCATCTAAACTATCCCTTCTGAAAYACGGAAAACACCATTTCTAATTGGAAATTTATTCATTTTTTCCAAAAAGGAATATTTATGCTGAAGAAAATAATCAGTATGCACGAAAAAAAAAACAGAAATAAACAAAAAAAAGCAAAACAAAATTGTATTATAACCAGCTCTGGGATGAGTATGAAAACATTCATGACATTTCTAACAGACAGCTGAATGAGTACATATACTGGGTTGTAAAATAGCAGTGGAAGCAGTAAAATAAAGTAGCAGTTAGCTTAAAATGAWCATTTTTCAGTGTAGAGAGGAACATTCAGAATAGTTTCTCCTCTCTACCAAATTCTCACACAGCCAAGCACTGCTTTGATAGGCATGCATAGCTGAGCAATAGCCATGACAATTTTGGCATATGATCAGTGAGGGCTGAAGCTGGGAAGCAGGGAGCTCCAAAAGAGAGAAAAGAGAGGATTTTTCCTGAAGCATCAGGAAAGCTAATTTTTTGGCAAAGTTCCTGATCTGCTATGAATGTTAGCTATAAAAAATGGCAATTACATAATGTGAAGGGTGGTCACCAACCAAGTTTAAAAATATGATGCTAGAGCCAACCGTCTTGCAGCTGGCACCAGATTCCTTTGCCTAAATCAGCACTCACTAGTAATATATTCCCCCTGCAAAAAGTCTGAATACAATGGAATGCAGTAAGACAGCAAAAATTTTTGAAAGCCTTAACTAGTTAGGCAAAAGACAGATCCATGCTGTTCTACATCAAGTATAAACCTATGTGTTGAATCAATTAGAGAGAATTTAAAACTTCAAGTTAAGGAATCTAATAGTCAAAGCTACATAATTTCTGTTGTTCCCAGGTAAATTAGATGAGGATGGAACACCTCTTTGTTTCTTTGTTTTCCCTCCTATAAAATACCCACTTTGACAGAATGATGTTACATATAATTCATTTCCATATGTAAATATAGAATCCACTTCTGTATTTCTATTTCAAGAAATATCTGGGACCTCTAAGACTATAACTACTAAGTATTAACATCAATTTTATCAAATAGCCTTGGCATTATTTGTATATAGACTTAAATGTGTTTTTTTTGTTTGTTTGGTTGGTTTTTYTTGTAAAAATGTGAGGTTTAGAAAGTGTTAAAAGTTTTAGCTGTAGTCAGAACCCAGTACCTTCTCTACCTTTACAATGAATTTTCCTGTCAGATGAGTTTGAAATCTAGCATTTTTCTAGTCTTATGTACCTAAGAAATGAAATGAGACAAAAAAAGAATAAAGAAAAGCCTCTGGGTAAATATCTATTTGTGAGACTTCTAAAATCTTTCTTCTGTCATCTTAATTAGAAAATGAATTGTCTGGCACATATCCTGATTCTAATTAAGAATGAATTCATTAGTTTATTTCCAGCCTAAAATATTTGGGGAAATTGTACAGGCAAATGTACAAGGCAAAAATAGGGTGCATAGCCAAGCTGAAAATGAAGAAAGAAATGGGAAACACAATGTGCCAGAGAGAGAAGCCAACTGGCTGATGGGCAGAAGGGCTCAAGCTGGCCACCACATGCAAGGCAGATAACTGCTCATTTAAAACTGCTCCAGAGTCTTTTGTTTGGACCTTGGCTAGTGTGAAAACCAGCATGGAAGCAAAGTTGAAACCTGACCATCTCTTATCGGCACATTGCATGAATGTGGGACTATGACATTTAGCCTGGTAATCAGTCCTTTGCCTTGTTATTTTGCCTTGCTAACATACCAGCTGATTAGAGAAGCCAATCCTGTTGTCTTTTTGCCAGAACACCTCTAATCTCGTGTTTGGATCTGATTTACATCTTATTTTTACAACTTTTTTTTTTAATTTATTTTAATATATTTCCCTCTTTGATACAGAATGTTGCTAAAGTGTGCCAATTCCTAGTTATAAATTGCAAATTCTTTGTCTTCCATGATTAGAACAACACAGATGACTGCAGCACAGCTTTCCATAAAAAAAGGGCTGGTCCATTACAAATAGAACTAGTTTAGGCTACATTTTTTTTTCCTGAAACTATTTTCTTAAAAATACAACTGAACTACTCTAAATAGTTAACATTTTCTAAGCTCTATAAGAATTGTGATTTGGAATATCGATCCAAATGCTGGATAACTTGGAGGAGACTAAAATTTATAAATTTTTACTTGTGTAGCTTGCACCTAATCACTAGTAAAGGGAGGTATAGGCTGTCTCTCTAAACCTGCAGACCTCCAGAAATTCTACCAAATTCCCTCCTTATGACAGCCAGCTCCAGAAGGGGAGGTTATCATCACCCCAACAGTCCTTAGACTCCTCCCTAGCCACTGCTGCATCCCTCAAATAGCCCATGGTAATAGAGACTCTGCATGTTCAGTAGCAAAAATTCATCACTCATCCACTAGCATAGTAGCACTTCCCAATACTTGGGGAATGAAGACCAAAATAAGGCCAGAACCAAGACAGGGCTTAAGAGGTCAAGGAATGGACAAGAAAGAGCATTTTCAAACCACAGAGTGGCATCACTGTAGCTTTGTACCTGGATAGTACCTAAATCATAGAGTTTAGTAGGGAGGATGCACCATACAGAAATGTGTATTGTCTCAAACAACACATTACACCAGGGCAYGGGCTCAGCAACACAGTCAGAGGAGGAACCACTGCTATTGAACATCACGGAAGTGAAAGCACAACCTCGTTCATCTGCATCCTGTAGTCAGTCAGACTTGTTCATCTCCTGAGAGCTGACAGGCTTCTGGCCTGCAGTAGCATATGGCTGCAGAACTCTCAGAGGACCTATTAAGTTTATAGAGAAGCAAAAGCCCCTAACCATGTAGTAAGTGTTGTATTATATCCTGGCAAATTCTTTACAATGAAAATGTTGACCATTGTTTGGGCTGCTAACAGAAAGAGCAACTTGACTGCTTTCAGAAATGGGTTATCATCAGCTGCTCAGCTGTAACCACTTGCTTAAGCTAAAAATGTTATGAACATGTCAAGCAAACCTGCGATAAATCTAATAAAATTGAAAAATATATTTTTTCATGTTTTAGATAACACTATGTTTCTGGGTTTCTTGCTATTCCTACAGTATTTTTAACTGGTGAACCTCTTTTTCCCCCACCTCTCCCCTCCTTTTTCCTTTGAGGGGGACAGGTGTGGAGGTACTAGCAAATAACACAGAGAACATATTCATCTTGTGTGGTACAAGGTCCCAGTTCAAGTCTGTTTTCTTAACATTGCTTGTATTTCAAGCCTGTTTTTTTAATGTCACTTGTATTTCTACAGTCTCTAGCCCAAGATCAAATGTCAGGACTTACAGACAGTGCCTAGGTAAAACTGACATAATTCTTGCAGTGACATAATTTCCCATGTCTCAGGCTTTGTATTCAGAGACAGAAAAACAAAACAAAACCAAACAAAAAGATATGCACAAGACAAGACACTTTTGTAAAGCAGCTGATTAGGCAGAGCTATAAAAATGGAGAGTAAGAAAAGATATGCAGGCTGTACTTCATGCATGTACCTTGAAGCATTGACTGTGGAAGGCATTGAGCCTAGTTGCAGTGCAATCAAAKGGGCTACACCTGTCGATGCCTCGCTCTCCTGGAGCTAGCAAAGGAAGCTGGCTTTTAACACAGGAGTTCCCCAGTGTAAAAGAGAAAAATAATTTGCAATATTAGATCATGGCTTGCCTTGGCTATGTGCCAGCAAGAGAAAAGCTTTCATTGGTGCTGCAGTTCCATACACGCTAACAGTGAGCAAGCCACAGAGGGAGCAATTCAGAGAAGTCTTTATGGAACTAACAGAGAGTACAGGTTGGATAAGACATAGACAGTTCTAACTTTGGAATATTTTAAGATATTGACAATGCAAAAGGAACACCTTTTAATTTTGTTATTCTATCAACAAGAGAATAAACAAGGTTGATTATGACAAATTCTGAATTAACAAGCTTTTTGCCTGCAGCAGTTTTGTGCTGGGGGAAAAAAAAAGAAAAAGAAATCACAAAATATTAACTGTTCTCACAAATCACAAAAAAAGCACAACACATTAACTGTATAGAAACTTTCTTCTCACTTTTCACCATCAGCCTCTATTGTTTTTATCATAATTCAAACACATGGCAAAATGCTCCTGAGCACAAAAGCAGAGGGCTAAGTCTCACTCTCTTTTATTACACTAGAGAGTAACTAAATAGGAAAGGATTTTGATTTAGAATACTGCATTAAAATTAAATCACACATCCTAAGGAAAAATGATTCGTAATAATGAAAGACATACACATGGGGATTGAAAACGCTATTGAATAATGAAGAAAACTATAGTAGCAATGAATATGAGGGACCACTATGATTTAATGAAGASATATTTCAGAAACAAATGTCTCCCTTCAGTGCTTTCTATTGATGGTCTGAAAGTTATCAAGAAAATTATGTGAAATATGAATATACCACAAAGTACACAAGAATTATTGCCATTTGTTTTGGTTTGCAACATTTTGTTTCTATTGTAGGAAAGAGTTACATGTAGCAGAGTGATTTTTAGTGCATCATGCACGTCGGGATGAATTCACTGAGTGTTCTGTGCACAAGGCTATAAATGTACTTCCGTTTTGTAAGCTATTACACAGTGACACTAGCCATTGGATAGTGAGAATATAAGTACCTCCAGACAGTATTGACATCTTTCTGTTGTTTTCAGCTGCCCACTCCCTTTACCAGTTTTATAGATTAAAAGATTACTCGCGGTAGCAAAATGGTGATCTCCTCTCTTATTTACATTTCAACCCTAATAATTTCAGTTTCATTTCAAAGTTAATCTTGGTGCTATTGCGCCTTTAACACAAGGTGCAAYCCTGCAACATGGAGCTCAGATTTTGTGACAAAGTTGTCAGACCTGGCAGCATCAAAAAATCCTCTTTTACAGGCCACCAGCAGTGAATAAATGGCGTCCACACAGAGTAGGGTCATGTCACATTTTGCAAAGGTGTCATTTGAGCGTGATAATCTCAACTCACACTGTTATGTGACCTTTCAGTTTTGCCAACAGAATACATACAAACATCATAGAATCGATCCAGCTCTATTATTTCTCCCAAAAGAAGCCTGGCATTTCCATGCATTCCSAAATCTACAAACCATCTTTCCCACCACTCTGGTAAATTACACAGATTTACATGGAAAGTAAATTAATCCAAAATCTAAATATTTAGAAGCAACAACTTACCCTGAGCCAAGCTTTTATTCTAAAAAGTAGAAGATAGTTGAAACTGAATAGCACCGATAGAGATTTTGTATTGCACCTGATACCAGGTCAAGATTCTGTGGAGATGAGTGGCAGCCTATAACTCTAAAACAGAGAGGAAGGAAGCATTTGACAGTACTATAGTGGTTACTGCCTTTCCAGGCTTTGAAGTTGTGCTAGAACCTTTATCTCCTTGTTTTAATTTTTTCTTTAACCCTCCTAAAATTTTATGCACATTCTCACCTGATGGTTTCGGGACACTCAGCTCAGATAGATCAATCTTGGCCATGACTGTGCCTTCCAAAAACATGTCTGTGTTTTTCTTCTTTTTTTTTTTCCTTTTTTTTTARGTGGGGTGGGAGGATGGTTATTTTTTTCCTCCTATCAATAACCTTATTATTATCAAATAAATAAGCATGTATGATAATAGAAAAKAGAAATTAAGTACTTTGTTTTTTTGACCCATACTCCTTTTGCACTCTGCTCTGGCTCCAAATCCTTTCCATTCTTTGCTGTTCTGTATGACAATTTTAAAAGTAAAAAAGCAGGAGTGGGTACAAGCTTCTAGAAAATATGTAGCTTGTAGGTTTACAGCAGAAACTTCATTTGCCAGAAGGGGCAGGATTCCAGATGAATCGAAGTGATAAATTCATAAATTTATCCCAGTTCTTGTGACAGCTCAGAACATTATCTTGGTTTAAATAAAGAGCTATGACTGTAATGGAGTTTAATCCAGGATATGCATATAAATTGTGCTCAAGAAATATCATGATTTTATGATTTCCTCCACTTGGACACACACGATACACACGATTTTATGCTTTCCTCCACTTGGACACATATTCTATCCCCCACTACCCTGGGGATTTGTTTTCCTCCTGCTTATTAGCAATCATAATGCATAAAACAGGTGTTTGGATAGGTGCACTTCTGCTGTGCTCTGCAAAGATAACACGGACTGAAATTGAATAGACAGGAAATGACATGTCAAAAACATACGTGGGAAAGAGTGCATAACTTTTTCTTAAGCCTTCATTCTTAAATCCTGAATATTTACTGTTGGATATCCAAGAAGTTTACACACGTCAGTACCAGGGAACACACCTTGTTATATCTCTGTGTAACTCTCCAGAAATGTTAACTTCTCAAATGCAGGAGATTTTAGCTGTAGATCTTACTTATTTCAGCAGAACAGATGGGTACGTTTGCTATTCAATGAACATACTAAGAACTCTTTCACACCTCTACCAATCACAGCTTTGCACACCCATGTGCTGTACATCTGTGGGTTATTGGCAATGCATTTGGCTGCACAGTAGGAATATTTCAGGTTTAAAAATTTCCTTGTATCTTTTCCTTCCGTGCGATTCTTTTTCAAATGTCTGTCTTCTGCCTTTCTGCATCTGTTCACAGTTTTGACCACAAAAGCAGACTTGCAACCTTTGCAAAAATGTGAGTCTGACAGCCTCTCTGTGAAGAGCTCTGAGCTGCTCTAAGTGGGGCAGAGGGCAGGAAACAAAAGGTTTTTATTTAATTATCCTTACAAAGAATTTTCCACTGCAAAGGACAAGGACAAAACTGTACAATTATTTTTAATTATGGAGCAGAATAGAGGGAGAGATGGTAGATGGGTGCATAAAACAACAACAATAGCAAGTAGTAAGATCAGCATTCTTTGATATCACTGGTTAGCCCACATATGATGTTATATTGAAACGACTCAGTTTCTTCCTCTTTCAGAGTCATCTTATTCACATGTAATTCCCTATATGACACTGCACTGTCTGATGAGATAACTGTTCTAAGAAACCTAAGTTTCTTAGAACCTAAGTTTCATCCAACAGTATTGTGGCCTTCCCTCCTTTCGAACTGATTGAATTTCCCTCTTTAGTAGACATAACAGAAGCTTTCAGCTACCCTTGCTCATTGAGGAGTAATTAATTTTTACTCCCATATTAGAGTATCAATGAGTCTTTATATAAGAAGAGAGTTAGGCTACTGATGGGTTTAAATAATATCAAGCTATCAGTATTTTTATTCCTTAATTTCAAGCAAAAATAAGAGCACCTGTTTAAATTTTCAAGTAAAATCCATGGCCAGTATCCRTGAGATATGAATAAGATATCTGTAAAAACTCCTCTCTCTGTGCTTATTATTTCATGAAATAAAATATCCAAATTCTATATGATTCTTTATAAAAAATATGTAAGAAAAGGCAAAATAAAATAAGTAAAAGAAAAAATAAAGATCTATTTTTTTTTCTTTTTTATTATTGAACAACATTGTCCTTAATATAATTTCTGGATTTTCTTTGTATATAACAGATGAAACCAACAAGAGAACTATATCAGTGAGTTTTAATAAAATTTCCTATGGTGATCCATGCAATCATTAAGTGTGCATTGATGAAATTCTTAGCTACAATAATATGTCGCTTATACACCAAGGAAATTAAATTAATTTCAGAACATATCATATTAGTGTTGGTAAAAGAGTCATTAAAATATTTCAGGGCTTTGAATGAGGATAAAGAATAAACAGAAAAATCAGAGCTTGCCAAGTCATACTATCAAAATTTTAAATCTGTCAAAAGTAATAATCCTATATTTAATTAAAAATAATAATTATGACTCTTTGACCAAAGATTTCATCTACTAAGTAACTTTTTAGAATGTTATTTATGCAATACATGTCAGAATTCCTTGACCATTTAATATCTTTTTTATCTATACTATTTACTGTTTTGAAAGAAGGACATGATGGAGGAAGATACAAAGTTTTTAGGTCTGAAATGCCAAGGAAATAATATATCTGAAACTTTACTCAGAAATATGATTGCATCAGTTGGACATTTATAGAATCATAGAAGTATTCTACAATCCTTGATCATTTGAATAGCATCCATTCAAGCAGATCTATTAATTCAGTGATACTTCTTCAATGTTAAGCATGGATTGAAAATTCAAGTCTTAAACGAATATCTAAAGTAAGATGTTATTCATTCATTCATTCATTCATTCATTCATTCATTCATTCAGTTGAAATACATCCATGTGCACTGTATTCTCTGCAATTAAATAGTTTTTTTCTTTGGTAGATAGAGTTTTGATATGTAGTTTTTTTATTTTTTTTTCTGAGTGATGGTTGGGGTAACTGTGTTTGAGATAATAGAGAAAGAAACTTATTCAGGCGGTTCAATTCAACATGCACTTTTCTGGTCATTGCTTCCTTTTAAACTTTCTCTCTCTTAAGCTAAAACTGTAGGCTCACACTTTAAGTTCAAATGTGCTAAGAGCTTTAATGTTCTTCATTCAAGTAGAAGGAAATGATTATCTCTTGCAAGGGCATRCAATGTTGAATGCATATGTAAAGCTTAGGTCACAATAAGATTTAAACACATTTGAAGGTTGACTCTTTAAACTGGACCTTCTAGATAGGCACTTTAATACCTAGAAAAAAGTTTTTAATGCTCATATATATGTTATTTATTAACATTAATGATATAAATATCTTTTTTAATTATTTCAGTGCACACATATGTACACCTTCTCCTCTGGTGCTTTCCAGTTTTCTCTGCACTTTTTACCAGATGCAAGACATATGTGAAGCAGCATCCACAAAATTTCTTAAATCTATTTACTACTGAGATTGTGAGTACTAATAGGAAACAACCCTTCCATTTCATAAGCTATGAGTCTGCTTGTCTTCTCCTGTATCTCCACTTTTCATGCATAGCCACATTCTGCTTCTTCCCACATACTACAACAAATGTGAAAAATTAGAATAATCTGCCAAACCCCACACAGACAGTAGATGAAGATGACAGATCCAAAAAAACTTGTTTAAGGTATTTTCCAGACCTCTGAAAAGGGTAGTGGTTGGGAAATTCAATGAGAAATAAATTCAGATTTAATACATAAAGTAAATGCCTCAGAATTGTAAGAGTTAAGCATTATAAGTAAAAATTCAAGATAGTGGTCATACCTACTGTATCTTTCTTTGAAGCTTACGTGTTTTTTTCCAGAGCTTAGTCAGAACATCAATTCTTCCATCCATCTGCCCACTACACAATACCTCACTTACTTAACAAGGCCTTGTTAAAATCATCTGTCTTCAGGAGCCATTGGAGGAAAACTATGAGCATAATTTAGAGGCTTTAAAACATCTACATGTAAATAGGTCTTATTATTTGATAATTTAGTAGAGAATGCATCTAATCAGAATTCCAGTTTTCAAAAGGAGGATGTAATAACTAGACATAAAATGATAGATTCAAATCACAGCAGATGCTAAAAGAGTCCTTTTGTTTTGATTAGGACACTGCTASCAGACCAGTACTAATTTTATTTGATGGAATGTGCTAGTTCTACCATTCCTACAATTAACTTTTACTTTATTAATTTGGCTAAACAAGTCAGATGACCATTTAACTCATAACAAACTGAAATGTACCTGATGTGTCTTATTGCCAGAAGGTCTCAGATTATATTTTCTTCATTATTCATCTAGCTGTTCAAACATAGACAATATCAAATCAGATATTTTTATCTGTTTATTACCAATAACCAATTTAAGAATAACTTTCTTCAAACATTAGGATGAGGACCCTCATTAGGCTCAGGATAAGGTTCAGAAAATCTTACAGGTGTCTATTTTTCCCATCTTTTCATTGTCTCCAAAAATACCTGTCTCAAAATGGGCTTAACTTTACTTTTGAAACTTTGGAACTACACTCCCCTTTTTGTCATGCAAAGATGTTCATCTTTGCCTTACAAAGATGGAGTAACAAAGAGTGAGAAGAACTACCAGTAATTTTACTCTCATTGTCCTTTATTTTTCATCTTTTTTTTTTCTTTTTACTTATTTCACTCTGGACATCACCTGTCATTTAGGAAATTGTCCTGGGACCAGTTGAGGAGGAATAGAAATGCAGTTTTTTTCAGGATGTTCATGCATTTCGTTCAACCTCATTTTCTCATCTGTAACTCTGACAGGGAAAATAACTATCTGTTTCAGTTTAACATATAAACTGCTTGATCTATTAGTTTTTCCTTTACAGTACACAGGTTTTCTATGAGATCTAAGACAATTAAGACAGTTATCTAAGACAGTTATAGAAGAACTTGTTTTTGTATTCTCAATGACCTTTGAAGGGTTTTTGTTGTTATTTATTTGTCCTGTATATGCCTGACATAAGTTAATCTAAAATCTATCGAAACATAAGTTAATCTAAAATCTATCGAAACATAAGTTAATAATTCTTTTTACAATAAAATGGCATTTCAAAGTCTAAGTAAACTTAACTCTTTGAGCAATTTTTGTTTTGTTTTGTCTCTTTAAAGATGAGACCAAAGGAAGTTATGGACTTTATTGATATACTAACTTTACCTGTTTATCTATATGCAATACTTTTAAGGTAATAGGTGTAGAAACTATGTAACCATAATTTGCATAAATTAGCAGAGTTTAGTGTGATTTCTTGAACAAGAATGGTCTATAACTGGATCAAGGAAAGAAATGCAGAATGCTGTGAGAAAGAGAAGAGAGGGATCATTAGTAATGGTATTCATGTTTAGAGAAATTGTACTGAAAGCTCCACATGACATATGAAAACGTAAAGAGAAATGACACATGGAGCAGAAGAAGGTGCTCAGGAGTAGCCAGCATGGATTCACCAAGGGGAAATCCTGCTTGACTAACCTGATCACCTTCTACRAAGGAATATCTAGCTGGATAGATGAGGGCAGAGCGGTAGATGTGGTCTATCTGGAYTTSAGCAAGGCTTTTGACACTGTCCCTCACAGYATCCTCCTGGGCAAGCTCCGAAGGTGTGGGATAGATGAGTGGACGGGGAGGTGGATTAGGAATTGGCTCRATGGCAGGGTGCAGAGAGTGGTTGTCAATGGTGCGGAGTCCAGYTGGAGGCCTGTACTTAGTGGTGTCCCCCAGGGGTCAGTTCTCRGTCCGGTCCTGTTCAACTTATTCATTAACGACCTGGATGAAGGGCTGGAGTGCTCCCTCAGCAAGTTTGCCAACGATACCAAACTGGGTGGAGTAGCTGATAGCCCTGAGGGCTGTRCTGCCATCCAGAGGGACCTGGACAGACTGGAGGACTGGGCGGCGAGAAACCTCATGAGGTTCAACAGGGGCAAGTGCAGGGTCCTGCACTTGGGGATGAATAACCCTGGACACCAGTACAGATTAGGAGTGGACCTGCTGGAGAGCAGTCCCGCAGAGAGGGACCTGGGTGTCATGGTGGACGACAAGTTGRCCATGAGGCAGCAGTGTGCCCTGGTGGCCAAGAAGGCCAACGGGATCCTGGGRTGCATTAAGAAAAGCGTCTCCAGCAGGTCGAGGGAAGTGATCATCCCCCTCTACTCAGCCCTGGTGAGGCCACATCTGGAGTACTGCGTCCAGTTCTGGGCTCCCCAGTACAAGAGGGATGTGGAGCTGCTGGAGAGAGTCCAGCGCAGGGCTACCAGGATGATCAGAGKCCTGGAACATCTGCCCTATGAGCAAAGGCTGAGAGAGCTGGGTCTGTTCAGCCTGGAGAAGAGGAGGCTGAGGGGGGACCTGATCAGCRTGTATAAATACCTCAAGGGAGGCAGTGAGGAGGAGGGGGGCRGCCTCTTTTCAGTGGTGGGCAGGGATAGGACTAGAGGAAATGGCTTCAAACTGAAGCATCRGAAGTTCCACAGGAACTTAAGGAAGCATTTCTTCACTGTGAGGGTGACAAAGCACTGGAACAGGCTGCCCAGAGAGGTTGTGGAGTCTCCTTCTTTGGAGATCTTTAAAAGCCGCTTGGATGCAGCCCTGTGCCACGTGCTCTAGGTGACCCTGCGTGAGCAGGGGGGTTGGACTCGATGACCTCTGAGGTCCCTTCCAACCTTCGGCATTCTATGATTCTATGATTCTAAATAATTCATCTCTTGAAAAAGCTTAATTCAAAGTAAAGTTAAGCTTAATTCCAAATTCATCCTCTCATACAATATACATTTATAAATATATTTACAACATATATATCATATATACTCACACTTTTACAGAAAAAAAATGCTTTACTGTGATGCATACATAGGTATTTTTACTATTATACATCATTAACCATGTTCTTAGAATATAACTTGCATCCTCAGTCATTTGTTTTCTTTCATATCTTCATAAACTTTGGAATCTTTGAAGTAAATTATTTTTAAACTAATAAACCAKCATGCTAGTTACATTTATGCAGTTCTACTTCTAAAATTCAGCTAAAGTTTTGTCATTGAAGTGGATGATTTCCTTAGCATCAGTTGATTTATATATCTAATTTTGCATCATGTATTCCAAACACTTTCTCTAAGAAGAGAACACAGAATCAGATAGTGTTGGCATATAAATGTCAAATAGTGTACTAAACCCTGACATTTAAGAAATAAAAAATAAATAACAATAAAAATAAATAACAATAAAAATAACAATACTTTTCCCCAAAAAAAGCCTTTTTTCTCTTCCAAGTCGTCATGTCTCTGTGGAACTGGGAGAAGGTTTTCTTTCTCTTTTTCTTTCTTTTATAAACAGAAATAATTGTAAATCAGCAGACCAAGCAGACAAAACAACAAGCTAAAGAAAAACAATGTAACAGAGGTCTAATTGATGATTTAGCCAGTCATCACTTATTAAAACAGTACAATGAAAGCAGAATCTACAAGGTAATGCAATGCTGATGTTTCACATTCAAAGTTCAACTCCAAAGATAATGTATAATCTTCTGCTAATTAAGTCAATATCTTATTTACTTTAAATCCCATCTTTTGGTCTAATAAATAGACCTGCYATAGATACTCATATCAAATGTGTTTCACTAAACAAAATACTGAGAACAAATGAGTTACTGTGACAAGTTCCTTTATCTCAAATATTCAACTAATAYATATATATACATACATACATATATATAGTAAAGGTTAAAGTTTTTGTTTGTTTGTGTTTAGCTATCACTTTTCTCAGTCCTGTGCCTTTTGCAATGGACTAGTACTGGACCAGCACTATGCTTTTCAGCTTTAGCAACATCCATTGGTTCTAAAATCATCAAAGCTATGCTAAAGGTACTCCATTTCTGTTTATTTCTCCCGCATTCTAGAGTGATCAAGTGGAGATGGAGYTGAAGGGCTGCACAGCTTTGTGGGATCATGTGGGAGCATGAGCTACATCTGTCAGAAATCTGACAGATTTCAGATTTCAAGAGAGTAGTCAGTGTATCCTGGTACAGAGGGCCAAGGGCTCCTGTGGCTTGGGTTGTACAACGGAACAGTCCAACTGTTTTTTATTGCTGAACAGCTACAGCTCCTCCTCTGACAACATAAAGATTTTCTCCTTTCAATTTCATTAGTCCCTTAGCAGCTGGCATCCCTGGAAAAATATAGAGAAGTTGACCTAGTCAAGGGCAGGAATTCCAGGAGGGAGGTAAATGTCTTATTTTGCTTCACAAAATAGCTAGTAAAAAGTAAGACAGGTAGAAGTATAAAAGCCAAAGGCTGCACACCAAAAGCTTAGTTAAAAAGTGGTCCATAGATTTAGTGATACATCTATAGAAAATACTTTTCTCATTAAGTTGCTCTCCTTTATTGCTGACCTTGACAAATATTCTCTTCCTTGGGGAGAGGGAACAAATACAGGGGAATCTTATATTCAAATCATCGTTTAAATTACAAGCACTATTGGGATTAGATGAGTCAGAAAGTCTCTATAAAATGAATTGCCCTGAGATTAATTTAGGAAGATGAGCAAAGGAAGGAACTGATGGAGCAATATTATGGGACTGGGTCTGAGTTATAGAGCAGCTGAGAGCTGTGCCAGATTCTTCATGCTGAGAGTTCAGCATAAGCCAGCCAAAAGGTACATGGAAGCAACCGATGGCTTCCCACTGATTGCTAAGGATCTGATCAAACCCTAGACTCTTCATTTTTATGTCATATTTCTCCTCTTGAATAAAAATTATTACATCAAATTTTCTCATTAACAATTATTCAATCAATTCCAATTTTCTCATTATTTATTAATTTACTTTTGCCAGTGGTTAGAAAGCTCTTACTCATTTTCATGCAGATGTATATATATCAATTATAGTTATTTGAAAATTCCGTGTTGTATTTCCTTTCTTAATTTTAGACACACTATTGATACATTTCCCCATTCACAACTCTMTTCTATGGTCCAAGGTCAGATTCTTTTCTTGAACTAATTGCAAACCATTTCATATTTAGATCCAGTGAAAATACTGTTGTCATCAGCAGCGATTTTGTCATCAATCACATGATGACAAACTCCAGAGATGCTTTCTTTTTGCCTACATATTTGAAGTGAGTGTTGTTATCAAACTGTTCTGTGTTCTTTTTGGCGCTGTTTTAGAGCTTTTCTTTTTCTTAGTATAATTTATATTATTTATTTTAACTCAGAATGAGTGGACTGTCTCTTCTAACGATACATCTATATTAGCATTTTAGCCTGCTTCAGGAGTGCAAGCCTGAAATAAGTCTTCCAGGCATCCTCACCCATCAAGCAATTTAGTGGACTCAGAACAGAACTGCAAAATGAAAAAATCAATGCTGACAACCCAACATTCACACTATAGAAGGCCACTTTGCAATAACTGTGGCTGTATAGCTATGTCTCCAGTAGCTGTTCCTCACACATCTTTCAGTTTAYTTTCATTTAAAATGATTCAGTATGGGCATTCCAAGATTTCTCTGTGATAAGAAGAAAAAGTAAAGCAGGGAGACACAGCTGGGAAATGTGTTTCCAAAATCCTCATCTGACCCAAACTAAAATGTTAATATAGGCGTACTTTACTGTTTTTTTAATTCACCTCATGATGCAGTGTTGGGACATTTGGGACATATCAGAGGAAAGTATACTGAAAAATGGACTTCAGGAGCTTACTTATCATTCTCTGATCAATAATGATAGTTTAGCCCAGTGAACTGAAACCAGTCTGAAATAAATAAATAAACAACAACAAAAAAAAACCTAAAGAAGTGGATTCTAGTTCCTTAGTACTACCTGTTTCTCTCTACAGATCCACACCTAATTCACCACAATATTTGCTAAGGTAGACACAACTTACAGTGCTGCAGTGGGTAATAGCTCTAATTTTTATTCTTGGGTTTTATTTACTTCAGTCCTTGATCCTTGACTTTCCAGCACAAGATGAAAAAGGCTAAATGATTGAGTATATATTTTAAATAATTTTCATAGTAAATATCCTTTCTGTGACAATATCCCCATTCCAGTTCTGGTAGAAGAATAAATTAGATCCATCATAAGGTTTCTGTAAATGATGAAAAGTTAAACAATGAATATATATAGTCTGTGCATGAAGATGTTTTGATAATGACTGTTCCTTTCCCTCTGAGTTAAAATATCTCCCAGACAATACTCTGAGAAGTTAACCAAACACAAAAAGTGCAGTTCAAATAAATGGTAAAGTAGGCGTAATTTGAGAAAAGTTAAGATAAAAATACCATCTGTATGCTCAGTGCTTTTTATTGAACAACAGATTTTACAAAAAAAAAAAAAAAAAAGACTTTCAAAGCTGTGAAAGATTCAAATACTTGCTACGCTGTAATTCAACAAAATCTGAGTAGAATTCTAATATCATATTCTGAAACTGCCATTCTACACAAATCTCTAAGAAATCTAACAAATATACTCAGCTTAGTATCAGGTTCTAGTGAATACACTCTCAGACTGCCTTCAAACTTCCATATATTTATTACATTCAGTAAGCAACATATTTTGTTGCTCTCTGCTGGACCATCTCTAGAAGCTCCACATCCCTCTTACACCAGGGAGCCCAGAACTCCAGGTGCAGCCTCACCAGAACTGAAGAGAGGGGCAGGATCCCCTCCCTCCACCTGCTCGCAACACTCCTCCTCATGCAGACCAGGATCCCATTGGCCTTCTTGGCCACAAGAGCACTGCTGCCTCATGGTTAACTTGGTGTCAACCAGGATTCCCAGATGCCTCTCCACAGAGCTGCTCTCCAGCAGGTGAACTCCTAATCTGTACTGAATAACCCGGGGTTATTCCTCCTCAGGTGCAGGACCCTGCACTTGCACAACCTCATGAKGTTCCTCTCTGTCCAACTTTTATTGTGTTGTAGGGGTTTGTGCTGTGCAATAAAATAAGTACAATATGTGCTTTTATGTTAAGTTCACTCTCTCTACATAGTAACCCAAATAACAGTATATTTAACATTTACACTGTTACACATTGTTGATTTACTCTAAGCTTTTTCTYCAGAACAAGATTAGTCAGAATCAAGATCATAGAAAAGCAAGGATGCTGCTAGTTCAATCATAGCTCACCAGCAGAGAACATTCTTCCTTTATATAGCATTACCTAAAGAGAAAAAAAAAATGCAATCAGCCCATTAGTGTAAATAAATAACCAAATACGTAGTAATTTCAACCACGATTGTCAATATTCCTCTCTCTACACAGCATTTATGATCAGCTATGCAAATCTATTTTATTTTATGGAAATCCTAAAGCAGGCAAATCAATTACAAATGCAGATCTCATTTCAGAAAACATACCTGTAGTAGATACATCCATCCCCTCTTTCAATGTATTTTGGGAATTAGTCTCCTCTTTCCAAATATTGGATAGAGATTTTCTTATATTTTATAATCCATTTTAATGAGATTTGGCCAAGCATTGTGTTTCARCTGATGAAAATTGCCTTATACAGCTGTTGAAAATCTTCTAAATAGCAGAAATAATATATTAAAAATGATATCACTCATAAAAATGGAGATGCATTCCAGTTTCTTTTTTAATATCATACCGCTTCTCAAAGGATTCTATAAATATGTGGACTTTGCAATAGTACTTGCCTTTATATATATATATATATAATATATATATATCTCATAATAACTAACAAAGATTTTCCTTTCTCCTATGTATAATTTAAAGGTGCAGYCTTAGACAAAGCTACCTTCATGGTTTATTACAAGCTTGCAAGACCATGATCCAGGTATACTTTAGAGACCCATGAGTGAAATGAGGGCTATCCCATGGATTCTTCCAGTACCTTGGTCTTGAATTGTCATAGAATGAGTGGTGGCAGAGGTGAGTGACAAAATGCACTTCACTCATATGAAAGAAATAATAATAGGATTTATTAATATGAATAAAGGTTTCATGAGGTTCTATGGCAAGGTCGTTTATTATTTACTGCATGGAGGCTCAAGATAATRCACAATTATCTTGGAAACCCTCCCGTTGGGTCACAAGGTTCAGATTGGACCCCCTTGCTTTCCAGGCTCATTCTGAGAGGAGTCTGGGTGCGGCTGGATCCAATCCTAGTCCCGGACCTGGTCAAAGGTTTATGACTAAGGGTTTCTGTGTACAGTTACAAAGTAAATTTAAAGAAACAGAGCACACTATATTTACTTACCACAAATCTGTTGTGGAAAGGCATCTCTCAACCTCAAGGAGTAACCTTGAGAGGCGTCCCTGCTTGTCCYAATGTGCAGCCCGCTTCCATGCCAGGAGAGCTCAAAGGGCTCTCGGGCTGTTCATGTATTTATAGGATAAGATGATTGACTTATAGTCATTCTTTCATTTCAGAGGCCCATTGGCTAATGTATTAGCCTTATCTCCCCATTGGGATGCAGCCTTCAGGATTGTTATGTTGAGTCTGAATGGGAGAAGAAATCAGAATGGTGATGCCTACCAGGATTAGATAAATCGCTGGTGGTTAGCACTGAACAGAGCTGCATGTAAGGTACAGGTCAGGTTGAGCTGGGAAAGGAGCATATCCGTCATATGTATGTACAAATACATTAAATACCAGAAATAATCTTGAAATAGATCTTGAAAAGCACATGTATTGAAAGGCATGTCTGTGCTTACTACCCACGCAGTTGGTGACATAGCTAAGTCTCCCACAGGGATTTAAGCCAGGAAGCATGGATCATTCAGACCTATCAGCTCAGTTCAGGAGGTGGTATCTGCACTGCACTAAATACAGTGGTCAAATTGTTGCAAATCACTCACTGGCTTCATGCTGTTGAACAATGCTCTCTGCATGTTCCTTTCCCAGCTTATTCACAGAAAGTTTGGCCACGGTGGCTCCATGCGCAGCAACCTAGAAACAGGCTAAAATATTTAATGGAATGGATTTTGCAAACATCTACTATAAATAAATTGGTCTGCTAGGCTAGAGGAGAAAAAAATAGTGGGGAGGTGAGAGATTTTGCTAGTCATCCACATCCCAAACAGTTCAAATACATAGGTCCTTTCAAAATCAAAATTTATGTRTGAGCATATGTGATATCAAAGGGCTCTATAGAATGTAAGTTTTAAATGGACTATTGTAGTAATGCAAGTCACCATCTGTGACTTTAAATAGAGAAGTAAGAGAGAAGGATGCTCTTCATGTTTTTGCGAACAAGAATTGATTGTGGTTGGCATTAATTGTAATTACTTTTGTGAGCATAGCATTAATTTTAGATTATAGTCTATTGCCTTATCTCTTCTTTCCAGGTGGCTATAAATGAGCATTTATCAATGACTCCCTTTGTGCTCCTCATCGACCCTGGCAAGTCTCTCTAACCCTCCTGACTAAGGGCTTGTCATCCTGGATTCGGTCATTTTAGTCAAATGTGAAAAAGGCATATCATAAAAAGCCTGTGATAATACAAGACACATTGGTTACTTGCTCTATTTAGTTTTCTCATATCAATTCTTTAGTTTGTGACTCTTTTGTCTCATATTAATTTCACATGCAACACTTTATAATTTAAACTTTGTTAATAGTGTTTACTCTATTTTAGCTATCTTTCTGTCAGCCACCTGCAACCAATATTTCTATTGTGTTCTTCAATTATACTTGGATAATTATGTACCACCATCTTCTCTTTTCTGCATTTTCTTTTCTCTGACTTGTAAATTATACTGTTTTTAAAGAAAGACTCATCTTATTTCAGACAGTGTGACAATGAATAACAAGTAACCATGACCAAAAAAAAAAAAAAAAATCACTAATATCAAGAGCTCAAAAATCCTATTAAAGCACATGCAAGCACACTGTTCCTGTGGGAGTAAAGAGGGGGTGTATCCCCACATTCCTTGTTATTTGAACAATGTAAATAGCACTAGTGATTTTGCGGTGTGCTCTTTTACTGCACTTTTGTAACTTCCAAAGTTGTAAAGTAAAAATCCATTTTCTTCCTCATCACAACCAAAAGAATATACAATACCCACTACTAAATGGGTAGTACTGACACTTGCCTTCTGAAAGTAATTAGCTCACTACTAGAAGTATCCTCTCTCATAGTGACATAACACTGATGACTTTCTGAAAGCAAATTCCAATAGCAAGCACAAGCCTGATTCCTTTTTTCAGAGAATRGCCAAGTTTTACTCTTTGTATTTCCACTTCTCTTTCCATCACTTACCAGTTCGTAAACTGACCACCCTCTCCAGCAGCTCCTTCCTCCAGTCCTTGAGGTGTGATTCACCTTCTACCAAGGAGAAGCACAGATGCTGCCAGGTGGACCTCCACCTGCAATCTACCTTGCTTCGGCCTCTGCAGTGCTAAGTGGCATTTGGATCCCTTTTTTACTATAAAAAAAAAAGAAAGGTGTCACCTCCAATGACATTTCTATTTGTATTGACTTTGATTTTCATGAAGGAGAGTGATAGTCTTGGCATTTTAATCCCAGCAATCTCTCTTTAGGAAACTGTTCCGAGCAATTTCACATATGATATTCAGAATTTTACTATTTCAATATAGAGCTCTATTAATCCCCTTTTACTTTGAAGTGCAATACATTTAATATGAAAGGAAAGGAAGGGAAAAAATGTAAAATGTCCTGTTCTGCAGAGCCTTCAGCATGTATGATATGAAGAGCAAAGTCTAATTTTTCAGCAGCATTGAATCTTGCCCACGACATTTCCAAACAATTAGGTTTTGATTTCTAAATATCCCCTGTCTTCATTSGAGATAAAGCGTATTTCTTTGTTACAGTATCTATAGAATCACTACAGTAACCTGCAATCCAAATGAATATATTTTCTTCATAAGCCTTCCTGAGTTCCTATTTATTTTGCTACATCCAAGATCCAGTTACTGTCATTTTACTACATAATAAAACATGCCTTTGAATCTACTACTTAACCCTGTATAAGAGCAACTGATTTTATTTTCAGTAAGGAAAATATTTTATTTTATCTAAACTTGGCAATCTATCTCTGCCTCATGTGATATTTCTGTACATATCCTTTCCATTCCTCTTAACACACAATGATATTTGTAAAGCTAATATTTTTGTAGCTTTATATACAATTTATCAACATTAAAAAAAGAAAAAACAGGAATTAGCGTGCAATAAAAATGTCTTGTTCTGCCCTGATCCCCCAAAAAAGAAAATATTTTTACACTAGCAGTGACCTTTAATGTCACTTGTAATATTCCATAAACTATTTTATCTTTCTATATTTAATCTGAGAAAACTCTTGGGAATTTTGTCAAACCACAGGCTTTATATAAAATAATTTTACAGTCCCTTATATAAAACAAAGTTAAAAAATATGAAAGATCGTATATAATTATTCAGCTTATAATATTTTTACCATTGTATTTTAATTTGTTCATTGTACTTGTTAGTGTTCTTTCCCCACTTTGTAAAACAAAAATTGAACAAATAATACTGGTCCACTTTTGTACAAACCCATTTTTAAAATTTTAAGCTAAGTAGTGATTATTTCACAATTATCCCCTTGGAAATGATTAAACACCACAACAACCATATCTATAGACAGATATTAATCCATTTACCACACCTTAATTAAATCTAGCTCAATTAAGAAAGCTGGGAGAATTAAACACACTAAAAGATTTAGAAATATTCTACTTTTAAAGCCCCAGGTGTATGTCTCAGAAAAGCTCCATGGAATTTTACTGATTTACGCTGTTTTAGCTCTTAGAGTTTTTGTTCTGTTCACACTCTTATACACATGCATGCATGCATGCACATACACATGCAAACATGGGGACACAAAAGGGTCACTTCATAGAAAGATTTATAGCATTAAGGTGGGAAGCATAATCACAGATATTGCATAATTGATCCTATTTATCTTCAGTTCACTCCATTTTTAATAAAGGATGCAGTTGGCTGTTATGTAAAACCTTATATATAAAACCCTAACCAAAATAAGTGAAATACATCATATTAAAAAGAAAGGTTTGGAGCCTATCCCACCAAATAATTTTTATTTCATGAAGCAAACTTGCTGCTGGTTGTAGACTACATTTTATAAAATAATATTATATTTGTATAAAATTTTACATCATATAAAATATTCTTCACATATACCAGATAAAATTAAGCAAAATTATATTAGAGGAACGCTGTATATGTAGATATATATAGGACATATAGAAATATCTCAGAGCTGACTTTTACCAAACAAAAAAGCCTTACAAAATGTTTTTTTTTTTCACTTCACAGGAAGTGATAAAAAATCTTACATGGTTACAAATATCTGATAACGTGGCATGAAGAGAACAAGGGCCAGACAGTTTTCAGTGGTTCCCAGCGAGGCATTGAGAGGCAGTATGTGTTAACTGAAACACAGGAATTTCTTGTGAATACACACATACACAAAAGTTTTTTCATGGTGTAGTAGATTGGAATAGGTCATCCAAAGAGGATGTAGAGCGTCTTTGCCTGGAGATAGTCAAAACTTGAGTGAACATGGTCCRCCACTTTAGTTAAAGCTACTTTAACAGGCAATAGGACCAGTTACTTCCTGACTTTCAACCCCAAGTATTCTATGATAGTGTGAATAGCATTTAATATAATGGAAAATTCATTGACTGTTTTCATTCTTTCTCTGTAATATCAATATTTGTTAGTCCAAAGACTAAATTTAAGAGCCACAGTGGGAAAGCAGAAAGGCAATTCTGTGGTATACTTACTTTTTTAATTTAATACCACTGTATTTGTTTCCTAATTTTCCTGGTGGCTATCAGATAGAAGCTCTTTAAATTCTGACTATTGTAAGTTCAGCTGAGGGAAAGTAGTTTTGTAGCTATAAATATGAAACATCTTACAAAGATAAAAGTTAGTGACTGGCTTAATCTTTTATTCTAGCCATCCCCATCTACAATTTTTTTACAACTGCAATAGACTTGAGACCTGTACATATTCCTGTCTTGGAGTTCAGATGCCTATATTCAGAAAACAGTCATCAATCAGATATGATAAAATCATTCTCATATTCAAATGTGCTTCTAATATGCAGATACTGCAAACCAGGATCTATGTTCCATTAGATATGAAAATATGGAGATGCCATTTTCAAATATAAAGATGTTTGCCCACAGCTATGGATAATGGATGTATAAAACAAAACACTTGGTTAAACATAGCTTGCATTATAAGGAGGTATATGTTGTGAAAAGAAATCTGATGTCACCATTTAATATTCAGTGTCTGTATATCTCAGAGGAGACCTTCTCTTCCACTCTCAGACTAATGTGACAACTCCTTGTTAACTAACACTCAAGTGATATGACTTTAATGATTTCTTCTCTGTGCTCAAAGTGATTGTGTTAGGACATGGGCCCAGATGGGATGCACCCGAGAGTGCTGAGGGAACTGGCCGAGGTTATTGCTCAGCCTCTC
>NW_020455556.1:261574-321582 GCF_003342845.1 Nothoprocta perdicaria
CCTTCCAACCTTAAATATTCTGTGAATCTGTGAATCTGTGACATGAAACTGCTTGTTTTCTTTTCTTTTTTCTCTTCACGATAGGCATGAGTCATTTCCGGAGGAGGGAAATAAGGAAGAGTTTCATATTACTTGGGCAATTACAAATTTCTGACTCCATTTTCTGACTCAAATCTCTCTCTTGACCAAAAGAATTACCTTGAGTGATTATTATTATTTTCTTTTATTTACTTACTTCTATCATTTTGTAGACAGAATTGCAAGAGCCTCCAGCGAGGTATACTTTTAAAAAGACAACAAGCAGGATCTAAATTTAGGATCAGTCAGTATTTCTGAATGAAATATTGGTAGAAAACATTGTCACATCCCGAGTAAGTTTCTTTTTAAACTGTCAGTTTTGTACACTGTTGCAGTTTGAAGAAGGGTTATAATTTGGTAAGAGATGAATTTCCCACAAGTAATTCTTCCACATACAYAAAGTACATTTTTCTCTTTAGGTCATTTATGTTTGAGTATCTTCCACAATGCAGGTAGAAACCCTTAAAGTGTTACATATTTTAAAGCATCTTCATATATGCAAAACAATTGGGTAATATGTACCATAGCTGGGACTAAGGAGCTACTGAACAAAATATTACATGGTCACATGGTCACCATAAAATGCAGATATGTGATGAGTCTTTGCTGGATAGCAAATTGTCAAGTTGTTGGGGAAGTCAGTCACTGATTCTTGATCTTGCTGTGCTATTGTTTTCTAAAATCTTTCCTTCCCTAGAATTTTCATAGCTTTGGGGGATAGAATTATATAGGATTTTCCATCTTTTGGTACTCACCTGCTCAAAAGAGACACTTCAGTCTGAGTTCTTTCTTACCTTGCATTGCTTTACTTCACGCACTTTCTCACAAGACAATGATCAGCTCCATAAAATTAAGCAGATGTGTTGTAGCTTGTCAGGTCCCTGAGGGCACCTCAGGCTTTGCTATCCCCATCTTACCCTGGGCCATCAGTCGCTGCCGCGTGGCACTAAAGCCATGCCAGCTCCAACTTGGACATGGGACTTCTACATGCAGTTACACAGTAGTTCCTGATGTCCTCCAGCACTGGAGCTGTCCAGGAAGCCACTGATCACTGGGAGTCTGAACACCGGAGCTTGCAGGCAGTTGTGCCCTTGGGCTTCACATTGCAGTAATTGCTGTTATGATTGCTCACTGTGGACCATTCTTGTTAACTGAAATTCAGAGGACTTGCTCCTTTCCTCTGGGGATTGCTTTAAGCCTTTAAATGCTATACCTAGGAGACTGTGCTAAATGACTGAAAATGCCTCTCAAAAAAGTCTTTATCTAGCTCAGGAAAAGAACTGAAGATTCAAAGACAAGAATGTGCTTAAATACTGTGCTTGAGGAATCAATTATTAATTAAAACAAATACAGCTCATGGCTAAATGGAAATATCAAAATAAGACATAACAAGTATCAGATGCCCCAAGGTGGTACTTTTCATCCTTACATTGTTAGGAATTATGGACAGCCATTTTGCTCATAGTAAGACAGTCATTTGTTTCTCTTAAATACATTTATGAGTCTGTCTTAGCATTTAATGAATCCAAAATCATTCTGAAAGCCTATAGACCATCACTCAGACATATTTTGATGTCCTGCTGGAACAAAAAGAAAAGTTAAATGATAACCTTCAACTACAAAATAAGCAAGTGTAAGTTCAAAAAATGACTGATAGTCCATGTTTTCATGCTTTTAGAATTTTTTTTATTATTAGAACTTTTTTCCTTTTTTATTTTTTATTTTTTTATTTTACAATAAGTGTATTTTAAAGGAAAAAATATGACAAAATAAAAAAGGACAAAATATTTTGAATTCAACCCAAATATTTTTTTCTTGTTATTACTTGTATGACACTTAAAATAATATTTTTTAAAAAGTTCCATTATTTTTAGCTCAGCAAAATAAGAAAATCTTATTATTCTCTTGCCTTTATTTAAAACCACATTCGTATTTACATCAGTATGTTTCCTGCTAGCTTGAACACAGCTTTACCCTTTGGTTTTAAAAAATGTTAGACAAGATAAGTGAAATCTTGGCCCTGATGAAGGCACAGGAAATTCTAATACTGATGTTGATCAAGTCAGAATTTCAATTTATGGGAGCATTTCTTTTTCCGTAGTTCTCCTTTCTCAATCCATTTTTTTTTCCATTAAACACTCTTATTCTCATTTGTCTTCAAAATAAATTACTCCTTCAGAACTTTGCCTCATTTCCACGTGTAGCACATTCATCGTTGCTGCGCTGATCTAACACAAAGAGTAAATAGCTAGTGATAGGGATAAAGATAGGAAATGGGGAAAAAAAAGATAATGGAAAATGATTTTAAAACAGTGTTTTACTTAAACACTTTAAGTACTTTAAAAAGTACTAAAAAAAAGTGAATGATTTTCTTCATGTACACAACTATAAGCTGAGAAGGCACATACAGCTTAATGGAGCAGCAGAGCAGGTTTTAGCTCATATAACCTGCATTGTATGATCTGTACTCATTAATGATTTGAGGAAGCTGTGGGTTGCAGCCTCGCCACTGTGTAGCTTTCCACTTTACTGGGAAACCTTAATCCACAAAAGAATTAAGAAAATCATTCTGCGACTTTGTATTCTGTTTTCTCATCCACCCTTTAAAGAAAAAACAAAAAAGAAGAGAAAGGGTACAAAAGGATAGGCACGACATTATCCAAAGCCATAAAGTCAGGTAGCTACACCTGTACTACAAAAACAAAATTGGTATGTCATACCGAATGGTCTTTGTCTTTATGATCAAAATTCTTCTCCATCCAAACTGGAAGGACTCAATATAGAGAGCTTACTGGAAGTGCTCTCTACTTCAGGCTAACTTATATATTTTGAAGCATACTAATTTATGCAGGATAGCAATGTGCTGGGAATCTTTCTGAAAAAAAAAAAAAAAATCAAGTAAATTCCAGTTCTTAAGAACTTGCTGCCACATGCACAAATATAGGTTTAACCAATTAAGTATAAAAATATTTATTCTACAAGAAAGATAAGTGATGATTTATGACACATACAAGAAGCGGTTAATTTTTCACAAAATTCAAAAATTCGTAATTAAAATGTTATTCTGCAAAACCTATGCCTAAATAGTGAGAAACCTCAGGGGGATGTGGGGAAATTCATTTCTGTACTGGACCATTCCCAAGAAAGTGTTGCTTTTCTGTTAAAATTATACGGTTTTGTTGCAAAGTCCAATTATCAAAATTCTACCCTAGTGAAAACCCTTCTAGAAGAGGGGCTCCAATCTGTACTATAGTGATGAAGAAACTTTAATAAAACATAGCTACAACACAATAACAGTTTCATCTACAGATATATACTTTTAAAAATGTGTACATGATGTTTGCTTCTGCAG
This sequence comes from Nothoprocta perdicaria, assembly GCF_003342845.1. Taxonomy (NCBI): domain Eukaryota; kingdom Metazoa; phylum Chordata; class Aves; order Tinamiformes; family Tinamidae; genus Nothoprocta; species Nothoprocta perdicaria. The sequence continues at coordinate 265,005 of NW_020455556.1, forward strand.
TCCTCAATACTGCCTTCTCCTTGGAAGAGAATTGGTACCATGAAGGAATCTCCAAATCATTGAATCATGATTCACTTTGACAAGATCATTACTATGGTAAAATCAGGCCTGAAAAACTTTATAGTCTGAATATTACCTGGATGCTAAAATACTTTTTACTAGTAATATCTCCAGCTTCAGGCATTCAGTATTCAGCTGCTCTGATAGTGYCTAATAGCACAATACCTTAGGTTCTCAAGCAGAAAATAAAAACACAGTGCAGAAATAAAAAAAACTCAGAGAACCACAATACTTGAAGCATATGAAAACAACTTCTTAATCCTTTATTCACAACTGATGGCATTTCAGCTATTTGACCTCTAATTGATATAATTTATTGTTTATGAAAAAAATGGAAGGAAATGACTAGTGAAACGGTCTGATTGAACTGAACTGACTGCAACTGCATGTGAACGTTTCAGCAACAGAAGAAAGGTTCAATGGACAATACAGTGTTTTATGACTCAGAATGGCAGGGAGCAGAAATGATACAATATTAGTATTCAAACAATGGAAAAATAGATTTATAAATGCAAGTGCATAATCATACTAAAATCTTTAAGATGCAATTTATTACCATCTCAGTTATTATAAATGACTTTTTTTTTTTTTTTTTTTGCTTTTAAAATGCGAATAGAATATGGATAAATAAATCATGAAAGAAGCCCATTCAGAAATATCTAGGTTATATTTTTGGCTAAATAATTGCTAGTTACGCTGGAAAATACCAGACCATTTCTCCTTATCTATATGTCAATGAATATTGAATAACAAGAACATAAATAGGAAAATAATTATAATCGTAGGAAATAAGACTTTTTTTCTGATTTACATCCATGTCAGAATCAGTTTGATCTTCTGCACAACAAAGGACAGAATTTTCACGTCAGATTCACCTACTATCAGTTTTAGAAAACAAATATAGTTCCCCACTCTATGAACTATTATTTATTATTGTGTTACAAACTTGGTTGTGCTTTGTAAAAAAGCATTTTATTAAAAATAAATAAATACTAACAACTCTTCAAGAATGAGTTACTTCTAAAATATCCAGACACAGTAAAAAACTCTATGTAAAACTTTACATTATTTTTCTGTGTATGTATGTTGAAATTTGATATCAAATTTAATATTCATTCTGTGCATGAAAACAGAAATTTTAACCTGAAGTTCTATAATTATGAATTAAATGAAAAGAAACTATAAATTCAAACCCTTTTATAGTAACGAAAAACAGTTAATATTTAACTATTTTATTCCTTAAAAAGCAATTAAATACTAGCTATATTTTCCTTTATAAGCTCTTTTAAATCCAATCATCAAAGTCTAACTGCACAAAATTTCTTCTCACATTGTACATGTAATTGAAATACTTTCTCAAATAAAAATACCAGATAAAATTTCTAATTTGTTATTTTGCATTTTCCTCTTTTGTATGCAAACATTTTTATTGCATACATTTTGTCTTTTCTAAGTTTTGAAATTACAGCATTTAAATTTTCACTGATTTTAAATTCAAAATTACTGAGCATGCACAGTTCCCATTAAAGTTTAAGACTTCCAAGTCAAGGCAAAGAAAAAAGTCCATGGAACAGTTCCAGGTTCATGCTTATTTTCCTTAGGCACTGGTCTAATGATTATCATGGGCAAGTTTCAGTTGATGACTTCTATATACAAGTTTTACAGGGAAATTATGTTTCAAAAGAAAACTAATGACTAGTAAACAAATCTCTCAAATCCCCAAATCCCCTAGATTCTAAGGCGGGGGCGGGGGGGAAGAGGGCGGGAAGAAAGGAACATTAATGTTCTACAGGTCTTACTCCAGGAAATGTGTGATGTAGAAATGTCGTTAACAAAACGGACTCAGTTTGCAGCAGTACTGAGGGAAATATWTTTTTTAAACTAGTATACTTCTATCTTTCTTTTACTCAGACAAGGAGAAAGTAAGAGAAATTCATGAAGCCTGTTTCCTTTTCCATTTCTACTGTAGTCTTTTTGCAGTCAGTTATCTAAGAGGTTTTGATTTTCTGTTTTTCATCTCTTGACCTAATGCTATGATTAGTGCTTGCTATTGATCATTATTTTACTCAATCTTTTTTTTTTTTTTTTTTGTAGGTTATCATGAAATCTAGCATCATTTCTGATTTAAACAACAGATGCAGACCACTAAAAGTAAATTTCTAGCAGATAATATCCTAACACTTTAAATAGAAAGATCAATTTCAAAGACATAAACAATTTTCCTAGCGTTATTTTCTTTATTAAAACACACAATTTATCTTACAGGAAAGAGCCTCCTTGCTATAAATCACAATCAACTTCCAGTTCCAAATTTCTCATAGCAAAACAGACTTATTACCTTGTGATGTATGACTTCCACAATATCAATTCTATCTAAGTTTACAAAAAATGTATACAAAAATATGTAATATGTACTGCAACCCAGGTTGCAGTGTGTCACTATTTGCAAACTTTTTCTAAACAGTATATCTAACATTGCTCACAAAGCAAGAGGACAGAGGAGAAAATAGAAGGAAAAATTTTCACTTTTCAGCTGCAGGCTCAAAATAAGTGTTCATGATATAGAAGGGCATTTCCTACCCATATATATGCTCTTGATATGATTATATTGCTAAAGCAGACAGGTGTAAAAGCGTATTATTATTTTTAGAAGTGGATTTAATTGCAAAATCTGTAAGAATCAAGATCTCTCATTTCAGAAATACAGAGCCTAACCAATTATGGTAAATTGAGGATTAATACTTTTATAAATAAAATTGATCAAACGTATAGCATCTTTCATCTCCATGGACAAAYGCAACTCATTGTGACACTGGAGGTAGCTGTGACAAATTTCATAGTACAAAGTTGTCATTTTAATGATTGTAACAATGTTGACAACATCCACTCCAAAAATATCACAGATATAACACAACTCTAATAATCTGTATTCAAACCTTTGTTTCGGATTTTACTGTGGTTTAAAAGTAGTGCCTGTAGATTCACATCAGAGGACCAATAGAGAGGTTTCAGTCCCATGCTGGAACTCCATGGCTCACAGTACAGTTGCAGAGAGCAGTGTATGTGCACATAGCAACTTGTAACACAAACCCCTGTTGAATAATCACATATATGATAGAATTTTGAACATCTATACAATTATTTTTTAAATCAAAAATTTAATAGTGGATAGCTTTTGGTCTATTACCTTTTTTTTTGTTTAGCTTGTCTGTCGGTGTTAAGATCTGCTGACCAAACCAGCTCTCTGTTGTTACAGTGAAACATTCTTTCCTCTTATATAAGTAGAGAAGGAAAGATTTAAATAAAACTTATAACTAAACAAAAACATTTTAAACAGCAGTACTGTGCTGCAAAATTATTTGTTATAAAGTTTAATTTGTGAATGTTTGCTTATTATTGTCGATGGAAAGAACCTGCCATCCTACTATTAGTAATTATTACTTAAACTATATAACTACAGCTATAATACTGCTATAATTAYGAAATATTTTATTTCAGTTATGGAAAAAGTGGAACTTGGAGATCAAACTTAGTTAATTACCTCATAGGCAGCATTTGAAGACTGAAATTTAACTGCAGATTAAACCTGCTTTTTTGTTTCATAGGAGRTTTCTGTGATACTTTTTCCTTTCCTTCACTATCTTTTATCAATTCACTCTAATATGACTAGAAAGAAGAAGAAAGATCAGTTTAGGTGATCATGATAAAATAACTTTGGTATGGCTGAGAAAAAAAAACAAAGTCATAACACTGAATTCATCCTTATGAGACCCTCTTAAGAATGTGCACTTTATTAAAGTTTATGAGCTAAGGGTTCTCAGAAAAGTCTCTGAGTAGTTCAAGTCTTTGCCTCAAATCATAAATGATTTTAGTGGTGTATTAAACACAAATGCAATGTATCTTACTTATTTTTGTATACACAAGCCAATATTTTTTTCTAAATTCATTCTCAATAAAATAAATAAAATAAAATATATCCCCTGTAAGTATGGAATTTAGCCATCACAGAACACTTCAGCATAAATAAATTGAATTTGACAGAATTAATAACTTCTTTATGACTAGAAGTAGGCTACCTATGAAGCACATACCTGCTGATGACCTTAGCAGTTCCACTAATCTTAATAAGAAGAGATAATTTGCATTTCTTTTATTTTTTTCTAAAAAACATATATTTTAAGCTCTATTTACCACTTTTGTATTTGTTTAAAATAAACAGAGAGATAGAAATATGGGAGGCTGAGGAAATGTAAGTTTGAAAAATGAAATCAAAAAAATCATACATAATGGTTACTGATGATTTTAAATGTAACAATAAGGAGGATTTCATGGAATGATCTTGGTATATTCTCTCTTTCACTTATTTGATGATATTGGYTTTTACTTTATAATCACTCAGAATGCAGTTTTGGTTGTGAAGGTGTTCATAACACCAAAGAATTTATTTATTTTTTTTTTAATTAGAAGTACTTTAGTCATTACTTGATGGTTATTCATAATTTTCACATATATAAAAAATGCTTGTCTCCCATGCAAAAAATAGAAGCAGAAAAAAAGCCATAGTAAATATTAGATACTGTTATGTGTTTCTATATCTCTTCTCTACGTTTTTAATTTTTTTCTGACAAAAAATAATATAGCTGGTAGTTATAAGTAGTAGGATTTTTTTTTCTCCTCAAGAGAAGAAAATTCTGAATAAAACCACCTAAAAAAAACAAGGTTTTTAAGTACTATATTCATTCTGAAAAATAGTTTTGAAAAATTGTATTTTATGAATTATAATAACATTTTTAACATATTACTCATGTAACATCTTCATTTCAAACATATGCAAATATGACCTCTGTGATTTTTTTGTCTCTAAAAAGGTATATAAAGAAGTAGCTTATCAGTAGTATGAATTTTTTCCATCTAAAATTTAATTGAAGCTTAATTTAAGATCRATGTGTGACTTGGGCATATGCAGAAACTATGAGGACTTTTTTAAAAAGAAACTCATTTGCATTTCTAGAATTAACAAAAGGTGTAGTCACATATTTCATTGACAAATATTTTAGCAATAATTATATGTATTGTGAATTTCATTGGCTCAAGTTTTCCATTCAGTCATAGCTTTTGTCAGTCTTTTGATATCTGAAAACAGTTAGCACAGTCTTCTCCACTGTCACAAACTATAATAGTTTATATTTATTTTCCAAAAAAAAAAAAAAAACAGAATAATTTGTTTACAAAACAATCATGTTTGACACACTTATGTTTGGCTTATACATGTCATTTTCACCAGTCATGTGAAAAAGACTGTCTTTAAGAAAAATTTCAGACTATCACCTGTTCATAGTTCAGCTCTTTAGCATATTTGCCTGAGGATGATGTGCTAAGTTTGTCAGGTCAAAGAATATCTTTGTCTATAGACATGTAGAATTTTTTTTTCAGTCAAGACATTGAGGAAAATAAATTGCAAAGCAGCCAGTCGCATGATCTAATTTCATGGTCTCTATCAGGAGCAGCCCAACAAACTCCTAATAACTCCCATTTTTCATAAAATGACAAGTTTTCACTTCTAAACAAAACTAATGGAAAGTAGAGACATTCATGCCCAGATCAGTTTTTAAATGAATAATGTCATTAGATAAAAAATGAAATGTAATATCCGTAAATACCAATTATGAAATTAATGGTGAATGTTATATTTACTTCATTTTAATAAGCAGCCCAACTCCTGAAAGATATTGTTTCTCTTTTATGTTATTTATGCACCATAATTTGCATCTGAGTCTAATCAAAAATAGAGAGTCCAGCTCTATATAATTGTGCCACTTTTTTTCTTGTCATGCTTCACCTAACTTTCCGTATATTCATCTAATAATAGTATCAATTTATTTAAGCAAATGTTTAGGATTTTGTGGTATATGAAAAATGAACCAGAGGATCTAATGTACAGAGCAAAAATATATTCAACCATTATCCACCCAGCCAAAAATTTCAAGAGCCTCAGAAAGTAGGTCATCCCATAATAGTGACATTGAACTTTTCAACTGGGAATAATTAGGTTTTACTTCCAGTGCTCAGTGACCTACTCTGAAATATAAAATGATACAAGAACAGTTCAGTTTTATTTTTCATAATTTGGTGGCTTTTTTTAATTATTTCTTTCTACAGTATATACCTTAAAAATCCATAATTGTTACCTCTTCAGAAAACAACATCTGACAGCTGTGTAGGGTACTTCTGCTTTTTAATGTGACATAAAGAATCATTTGCAGGCAATGATGGTATCATTAGGGAACAAGGATACTGTCTATTACTTCAGAACCAAATAATTCAGCATTAAATCATTTCAACTGCAGTGTCACTTGCAGGGAATATGAAAGCAAAAGAGTTACTGCGTATGAAACAAGCTTTGCGTTAATACTTACAGCACAGAGGGCATTTGAAGCACACTTCCTTGTATATCCCTCTAGGGTGTTTTAGAAAGCTTTTCTTTTATTTAAGGGCTGCATCCTAATGCAAAGAGACGTAATAAAAATGCACTTGCATCTGTTTGCTCAGATAACACAACACATTTGCTTTTTTGGGGAGGAGGTGCTCTAAAAGCCCCTAATTTATATTACTGTCTTTTGCAACCTGGAGTTATTGCCTCCAATGTATATTAATATTTTTATTTGTAAGCACTCTCATTACAACTACCTCCACACACGACTTTGCTCATATGTTTGTGCTGTGTAGAGGTGCATGGGGTGGCCTACTGCACCATGTCAACCTGTATTATACTGTAACAGGGAGTATAACTCAATACAGTGTGACAGATGCAAAATAACATGAGAAGGCATGCATGAAACTTCCCTAGACAAGGGACCATGATCATTTTGAGGCAGGCTGCCTCTCTGGCATTTGTGTAGCCATGGAACAGTAGCTGCAAGTGCACAGTGCCTCTGTTCCTTTGCATGTCACCTGCAAAGGGCCATTTCTTAATATAGTCAAATTATATCAGATAGTGATATATATATGTTTTTATATAAAAAATATAATATAATTTTACTCTTCATTTTTGTTGCCGACGGGGGTCGACAAGCCTCGTTCACTAGCTGGACTGACCTGGGGTTGTCCTCACCCCAGGGCCCCAGAGCACAGATATCACTATGGGGGATGCGGCAAAACGGCGATTATTGCGCAGTTCACTCTGCCTATATACTCCAGCTGAATGCGGAAACTCACCTACTGCCCAATCGTGAGACTAATTTCTGCTTTTTGCCTTGTATGKCATGGGGTTATCAGTAAACTGCATAAATTAATTATGCTCCTAACTCCCGTGACATCGCGAGATCTTCCGAGCGCCACGCCGTAAGCTCTATGCCCTATACTATCCTATATCATCTACTTTCGCTAAGGTCTCTAACTTATTAAGCCCTAAAAACACAAAAACTCCTACACATTTTACTGACTTAAAATTAACATCCCTAATGGATGTAAAGAGTTTCAGGAGCAGAAGGAGGGATATGCTAAAGTGTAGTAGAGCATAAGGCAGCAAAGAACTAAAGACCTCTGATCCTCTCTCATTTTTCCACAGACACAGAAGTCCTCCCACTGCCATCTTTAAATGCCATTGCCTTTAAAATTCACCATGCAGGTCCATTTCAAGAAATTTGACAATTTCTTGATGGCAGAATTAAGTATTGAAGCCTCTGACTCTGTTCCCTACAAAATTTTCATGAGTATTTTCACTTATTTAAACAAAACAGGACCATGTCTTTCCGAGATTCTCTCATATAGTTTTCTTACAGGATATCTATGCTCTTCTTTGCCTCGAGTTGAATAGTGATGAAAAAAAATGTGTTTTTATACTTTTGCATTTAAATTGTTCAGGTTGGCTAAGGCTTTCTTTCTTTTTAAAAGAAATGAGGTGAATTCCAACTTCTAGATCTATGTGAGATCACCTTTAGCCATATATTCATTTCCTTATGGGACCCACGATGCTAAAGGCATCAAGTAAGAGAAAATAATCCACCTTTTGATAAGAGAGGTAAAGACAAACAAAAAAAAACGGAAAAGATTAAATATATTATCTTCACAATCTGGCCATGTTTGTGACAAAGTATCCTAAGTGCTGTCATTATACATGCAAGCGGTAGCAGTCCGATTCTGCCTTAGTCAAGCTCTGGAAGTTTGGACTCTGTATTCAGTAAGGTTTTGTCTTTCTTCCAAATTCTCCAAAAAATACTCCAAAAAGTATCCTTCATTATCAGGGGCAACACTATATTTTTTTCCCTTCAATTTTAAGTCAAACTAATTTTTTCTATGAGTAGTAGTTTTGGGGATGGGGGGGGGGGCTGGGAGGGGAGGGGAGAAGTTCAAATCTGCCTGTCTCATTTCAAACCTAAACCATAAAACATATTTTTATGAATACTTCCAATTATATTTAATCTGCAAAGAGGTAAACAGAGATGCTTACAGGTCTCTCTTTGCAACTGAAAAGCTATCCCACAGTACTAGGCAGAGGAGGTGTAAGTTTATTGCCGTAATTACTCCGTCATACCAAGAGAAATACACACTTCAAAAATCAATCAGCAACTCAAAAGAGCCTTGAGCCAGTGGGAGAGACCTTTTCCTTAGAGTCTCAATTCAATACATAATTATATATACATTTAACTTCATTCCCATTCAACAGAGTGCTGAAGAATATTATTAGGTATTTTGTTGAATAAAAGCTTATAAATATATATCTAAAATAATATTTAGAAAAAATATTACTTTTTCAAATAATGTCTGCAATTTTTTTTTGTAAGAAAATTAGTTAACTTTCATATTCTTGCTAAGCAATGTCTTGGAAACACATAGGATTTCTTATGTGCATTAAACAATACAATAGCAGCTGTTTTTCCAGTTCAAGGCAGGCTGAAGTAAAACCCGCAATTTAAATTTCATTTGTGGCACACTACATAATTAATTCTGGAGAAAGAATTGTACATGAGCACCAGAACAAAGTGTTCTGAGGAAGAGAACAGAAGTCAAATCAACAGATAGTATTTTACGATGGAGATTTCTTCTTGGTTGCATGAGAATGAGCACATGCATAACCTTGTAAATGTCAAGGTTTTTGCTAGGTGGAACAGCAGTACACAGAGTATGTGGCATTTTATTCCACATTTGGAAAGCCATAGTACTTATGGTGCATCTACATGAGTCTTAGATACAAGTTTGAGAAGATTGTTATAAACAAAATATTTAGACTAGACTAGAGCATACTTCTATTTGAAATATATATTTTGATCCTTAAAGCTTACATAAATTTTTCCCCCAAATACATCTAGTGACTTAGATTTTGAGATACCAAGTAGAGATTTTGCATTTTAATAAGTAACTTTCTGCATTTCCTTTTTAATGTAGACAATCATTGCTTTCTAGAAAATTTACCAGCAATTCATAGCAATCAGCAGCAATTATACAAGTAGTGATAAAAAATATGAGAGTCTACAGCACTTTCTGATTACACTGACAGAGAAGTACATTTTTCTCTTAATGTACTTTAAAAGCATCTGTTAATCACAGACTAAGTTATAAGGAGACACCAAGAAGAAAAACAACACAGCTTATATTTTACCGATATGAATCAATAGCTTCGGACACTGTGCAGAGTAAAACAGAATTTCACACCACAAAAGAAGCTGTCAGTTTAAATGCCTATTGATTCTACAACATATCATTATTTCATACAGCACTTTCACACTTCAGCCTAGTTTTGCAGATATTTTCTGAATGCCATTTATGTACTTGAAGGACCAACGAATGACAGCGGGATTAAGTATCAGGTAATAGATTACTTAGTGTAAGAATGGAAAAAGCTGCACCCAATTTTTGCCAAATATTACTGTGAAAAGAGTTGTCTAAGTGCAGATTTCACTCAGTTAAACTTGTGTGAAAGCTGTATCTTTCTAGTATATGCACTTTTTTAAAAAATACCGCAAAGGGCTTACTCGGACTAGCATAATAACACTGTGTGACAAACGCTACAAAACACTTTTTTTTTTTTTTTTTGGCTACATATATTATTACAAAAGAATGGAGAAAATTAGAATTATTAACTGATCTAAAAGGTATTCATAAACTAACATGTTATCATTCTGTTAACATTCTGCCTTTGGCTAAAGCTCATACCTATAGTCACATAAACATATATTCCACATTCAGAAACCATTCTGAGATGCATTGTTCCCAGTCAAACTGTTCAAAGGATATCAGTGGAACATACACCCTGATCATTTTCTGACATCAACGTCCTTTTTGCAACAAATACCCATTCCAAGATGATGAGAAAAGKCCTTCATTTTCCACGAAAACATGTAGTGTAGTGGTTGAGACTTCATTGAGGAAGCATGTTAATCTACATGAATATAATTTAGGGAGATAGCTAATGGCATCTTCCAGCATTTTTCTTTGGGTGCTTAACAGATAATTTATTTGCTCTTTTTTTTTGCCTTTTGTCAAGATGAAATGGATTTRGGTGAAGCAATATTTACTCTAATCCTTATGATCTGTCTCTGTCAAAATCCTTTCTAATTCTTCAGAGTTCACACCTGTTCTGGTCACTCGTGTTCCAAGGGTTTATTTTTCATCTGAATATTTTTCTTTATATTTTTTATTTTATTTATTTGTTCTTTTATTTATTACAATGGATGCATGGGATAAAAAGTAGGTGAGTGGATAATGTCTGTGTCCAACTTTTGACCCACAAAAGTGTTTTAATACTATTCCAGGAATAAAGAAATGGATGCTCAGTCCGCCACTGGCATAAAATGAACTTTATCTGCCCTTATTTTCTTTTATCTATGTAAAACAAACAAACAAGCAAAAAATCCAGATGGATTGTTATCATCCAACAGAAAATTGGAATAGGTCAACCATCCATCAACAGCGGAACAAAAGATAAAAAAATATAGACCATCCTTTTTCAGAACATGGCTTTTGATGGTGACTCAACATCTCTCTAGCTCTGAAGGAAGAAACAGGATGCACTATTGTACATGAAGAACAAGAACGCAAAAGATATTATAATCAGAATAATATTTGCCTGCCTGTTTGCTTTTTGTGTATTTGTGGTAAGACTGCAAAAAACAAATCCAATCAGACTATCACCTGTCAAAAAACATTTGCATCAGTGTTAATGGATGCCACATTGTTGACATTGAAGTGTTGCATGTATTATTCTTTGGATCACATGACACAAAACAACCTGGAGCTTGAACTCACATGGGGATTTTGTCATTACTCGCGCTTGACTGTTTTAAATTAATCATTAGGATTTTTTGTTTCAAATAAAACTTTATACTGAAATAGTTAATTAGACCTGTTCTCACAGTCATGTAACCAAAGAGCATGAGTATTCTTAAAAAATGTAGAACACTTCTTAACTGAGATCCCTCAGCATGTCACTTTTTTTTTAATCTTTCGTGAATCTTGTGCATTTTTAGCAATAYTAAACTAATCATAAGATATGTTGACTATTTGAATTGTTCCCATTTAAAAGTTTCTGATTATTTTTATTAGCATCATTGTCAGAAGACGTAATGTTAACAAATTATCAGTGATAGAGACAACAAAGTTATTCTCCAGTTGCCGTATACTTTCCTTTGAGAAAATGCAGCAAATCAAATGTTTTATATACATATTAAAAACAGAGTAAGTCATCTTACTCTGATTTCTGTTATCTGCTAAATTATTTATCTTAATCTTGCTATATATTTTCTAGCACAATGTTACAAGTTATATAAAAAAGTAAAATTAAAAAAGAAAAAAAACCTAAAAGCTAATTGATATTAATCTCATTCTGTGATAATGCCAATGGCTGTTATGCAAAACTAGAAAAAAAGTAGTATGGCTCTGGGCCTACAATAACTAATTTCTTTAAAAGTAATCTCTTCTGTGTTTAAGGTATTGGTAAATACAAATGTATGTTAGATCCTTGGAAGAAATGGAAGCCAATCTGTTGAAAGTCAAAATATCAATACCAGGCATTACTTTGCAGGGCTAAAGCCGCCAAATGCACCCCAGCTATAAAATAAATGCTGACAGTAAAAGATTCACACAGAGCTAGCATTAGCAACAAGCTAGCCAAGAACATTAAAATTTTTCAAAACCCCACGTTTCCCATGTGATGATATATCTTTTTTTTTTTTTTTTTTTTTTTTTTTTTGGTAAAATAGAGAACTATGAGATTTCTTTTTATTATAGCATGTAAAAGAATTATTTTTTCTCTGTGCAGATATTTTAAGTACTCGCTCCACTCCAGCCTTCTGGAGATATTCTCTAATTTCTAACACAAACCAGTTTTGATTTGGTTTGTTGTGTCTTTGTTTAAATCCCGCTGGTGATACAAACAATATTTAAATGAAAGAAAGAGTATCATTTATGGCTAGACATTTTTACTGTTTCACTATTTGGCCATTGAAGATGTTAGGTATCTGAGCAGTATATAACTACATAACTATACTAATCTCAAAAAATACTTTATGTAACAATCAGGTGGGGCTCTCAGTTTGAGAGTGAGAGAGATGCAATGAGATAGATGCAAAACAAGTAGCAATAAATGAGAATCCTAAACCAATAAAAGCCCAGATTTTCACTCCAAAATGTGTTCATTGAGAACATCGACTCTTTCTACAAAAATCATATATAAATTTGAATCTTACAGTAAACCAGGAGACACATTGGTTCCATATCTTGGATCCTTCATCAATTTGCTGCACTTCCTTGACTCACCAGCAATTCAATGTACGATGGACTGACCTTTGTCTATCTAGACCGTCTATCTCTAGTTAAAACTTCTGTAACTTGATAAAATTGCATAATAAAATTATTATGCAAAATGCAACTGTATTAAAAATTTTCATAAATTATAGAAAAAAAAATGATTATTTAAGGCAAAAGAAAAAAAAATCTTAATCTTTAGAATATCATGAAGAGATTTACCAATCCTGGACCTTTAAGCACATAATAGCAATGTCTGCTAAAAACTCAATCATATCAGATTGCAGTTTCTACTCTCTAGATGGGAATTTTCTACTCTGCTGAACCAAAGCTTTACACTTTCATTAGCTCACATTCTCTGTCATGACACCAGTGCCCTCTCATCAGATCGAAGACTGAGCTGAGTGGTGCCGACAGAGAGAGGCAGATAAAAGGAAACTGATGAAAGTGCTAAATGTTTGCCTTCTGGGTAAAAGCTGCATGTGGCTTTGCTGACCACTGATTTCCCTTGCGCTGTTCTAAGAGGATGGGAGTGTGCCTCATGTTCAGCAGTAGCTTCAGTTTCATCCAAATTTAATTTTCAGCTTGCTTTCAGAAAGGACAGTTTTTGCCTGAGCTTGAAAGAAAACAGATATATTTGGCTTCTTTCATAGAAATCATCTGAGACTGTAATTCTAAAAGATAAAACAGGAAAATCCTTAGCATACCTCTTTGAATTTTCCAAATTTGCACAACATTTAACCATATATCATTTGCTGAAATTTGTAGCACGATTTTGACTTCCTCAAAGGAGGAAGTTTGCTCAGGTAACCAAGGCAAGTAATAAGTGGGCAAAACTACAACCTATTTCTATTTCTGAAGTTTAATGCAGATGCAAAAGTGACTGAAGTGAAACAAAGGTGAACTCTAAAAATATCTCTCTCAAATATTTAAATAACTTTTTCCATTTGAACCATAGTGCAATAATCAAAAGGTCTAAATATTATAATCTTCTCTGCTCTGATCTGAAAAGAGATTCACTGAGATTCACAGATGAAAGTCCTGCTTCATCTCCAGATGCATAAGTATTAGAAATCGTCTGAGTAATTAATTTCTTGTTAAAAGTAAAATCTCATTTTGAAAACACAGGCAAATAATCATATAAGCAAGAATAAGCAATATAATCATAGCAGATAAACAGTTGAGTTTATCTAAACTATCTAATCTAAATCAGAAAACCAAAATTATTCTGATTTTCCTAAACAGTAATACTAAGATATTGCCAAACTGTAAATTCACCAGTAGTATAATACTTCTACTTTCTGGCAATTTCTACATAAATAGGGAAAAAATACATACTATTTTAACATCAGAAAGCTCTACAATAGAAATATTAAATAAAAGCTCTTTTTTAATAAGACAATATTTGCTACTCACTGAATCATCAGGTTTGGGGTAATTTCCTATTTTCAGAATAAAAGTGTTTTAAATATAGTGCATGAAAGTCATTATACAGCATAAAGGTACAACAGAAAAGGCTATTGAACATTTTAGATTTATTTTTCTTACTTTATTTATATACCTAAGCATTCACAGCTGAAATGAAGTCAAACAAGAAGATGTGAGGACAAAAACTCAACCTCAGGAGTCATTTTCAAGTTTGGAGTGTGTTGGACATAGATACTCATATTCACAACTGAAACCTGTCAGGACAATATAGTTTCATGTAGTACTGGAGAGAGCCAGACCTGAGAGTTGCAGTTTGCAAGTGGAGACTGATGGTCATGGGCATTGAAACCTTGCACTGTTCAATCCTAAGTTTCCAAAACGAACATTTTAACATAGTTCAGTACTCATCTAAATATGTTATATTCTTAATAGAGAATGACATCAAACAAAATGGCAATGAATCATACCTGGTACTTCATGGTTAAGTGGACACTATTCTATTCTCCAGCATGATGTCTACAGAAACTTAACAAGCCTCTGCAAAAAATAATAATGAAGCTGTATTGAGCACCAGCATGCCCTTGGTCACCTGTGTATACAAGTTACATGCATGAGTCCTAGATGTATATAGCTTATTAAATCCTATGAAACACATATAAGATCTATACTATAGCAAAATATATGTTTTGAGTGGACATTTCCATTCCAAGTCTTATTCAAGGTAAATTCCATTCTATTTCCTGCTACGAGGGGCACGATGTGAAAGGTAATATCATATTCCAGTTATACAATATTGCCAACAGATGACACAGATGTTTTAGGTAGCAGTTTTAAAATGCACAAAGAGTTAATGTGTTCTGTACTAACTGCTGAAACATCACTCTTAATTGCATATTTGATTGATTTCCTTTGACTGAACAGAGGAGATTCCAAATATAAAATTTTCAGGTAGTACTTAATCTGGTTCTTAATATTGTATACTATTTAATATTGCTATACATAACACTTTATTGACTTTTTCTTATGTGCTTCCTTTTTCAGTGATAATACTGAGAAGGCGCACTGGTGCTTTATGAAAATATAGAAGATGACCGAGTATAAGGTCAAAAGCAATATATTAATACCACCAGGAATCTAGTCAATTTCTGGACCATGAATTACTCTGAAACTGATAATCTGTAAAGATTTCAAACAGTTATCGTTTTCTATAGCAGAAAAAGCTATATAAATCATCAGTGCAAAAGAAACAGGTCTCATTCTGCCGTTAATACATTGTATGCAGTAAGTGACTGATAGTATTCATCATTTTCATGACTTTTTTTTTAAACAAAGCAAGGAATAGTTAAAGCATAATTACAACATAAATTCATTTCATCTTTTGATTTTTAAAACACCTCTGAGTAACAAGATTTATGAGACTGGATATTGTTTGTCCACATTTAGATATGCTTTGTTCTGTTATTGTCATTTCACCCATAACTTGTCTCTGCTTTTCCTCACCCACTGAACTTTTTACCTCTTAATCAGGCAAACCCTCATCTGGCCTGAAGTGTATTGGATTGGCGTTGTTCTACATTTGAAAATAAAGTTTAAATGTAACAAGTTTGATTATCACGGTTTTCCATATGGGTAACCTCAGATTTATTTAGTTATCTTCTTGCCTTGTTAATCATCAGTTCATATGTCTGGAAAGGAAAGGTTAGGCAGGCATATGCTGAAAGTGAAGTGATGTAGACCCAATACTTAGCAAGTCATTCAGATCAAACTCAGACATGAAACACAAAGTAAAACAAAGCTGCCCACATTTCTCAGCATTCTACCAGCTGCAAAATGCAACTATTTTTTTTCTCCTTGAATTTGAACATCAGAATGGTTTGCTCTTTTTCAAAGTTCAGAATAAATCCGTGACCCATCAAATTACATATTTCGCTGAAGTGCAGACATCTTGAAAATACTGTAGCCTAGAGATGCCAATAAAATGAATGTAAGGCACTGCATTTACTCTGTGTTTTTAACTAGAAATGTTTTGAAAACAAACATCTCTCAGAAGAATGTCTCTTCATTCAAAAGATACTTTTGGGGAAAATAATTAACTCCACGCTTTTTATTAAGCTTTATGCAGAGGGTACAACCTAATGGAGGGGTGTATGTGAGTGCTGCAAAGCTGTCATTTTCCAAACTTGTTATTATACAGTATGGATTGTCAAGTTTAGGTCAAGCGTTTATACACACTGTGCCTCAGTATTTCCAGTGTTTCAAACATATCTGTCATCGAAAGTAAATGCGGACCACAGCACAATATACAGTGGTGAAAGACAAACATGAAATCTTTTAGTGGAAATGAGCCAATACATTTACCTCATTTATCTGAGCTGCCACCATTTAATAATAATTTTGTTTATTTGACAGCAGCATAATCTTTCTAAATATACAACTTCCTTGAATTTGCTGATTTGACACATTTAAAATGCCATTTCCTCTGTTTTCTGATTTTTTTCTTTTTTTTTTTGAATTTTTTATTAACAGAGGAGTGCAAGGAGAGAAGAATCACTATGCTAAGTATAGATGTGTATTTTAGAACATGTTTAAAAATATACAGTATACATCTAATCCTAAATTAAAATTGTTGCCAGAATGGTATTACATTAGCCCTAGGGTATATGTGATTTCTCAAGAAACWAATTCAGCATTTAATTAACTTCGAAGGCCTCCTGTAAATGGGGCTTATGTGTCTGTGTAAAGTTCAAGGCAGTCAGGCTGAATCTGTGGAAGAAAACTGCTTGGAGGTGCTGATGTCCTAGAGAAGTAAGTCTGCCCTATCTGCGGCAGACAGACTTTGTACCACATGGCTACATGTACTAAAATAAGAAGTGGGGAAGTTCATCCAAAGTGCACAGATTAAAATTTTCAATAGGCCTAAAAATGACTCTAAGGCATGAATGAGCCTGTCACTTTTTCTCTACCTCTTCAGCAAATGATAGATTCGCCCTATGCCCGTAGTACAACCCGTGAGATATGCCTGGCTTCATTGGTTATTCTTCATTCTCAGTCATGCTGAAATAGAGGCTGTGGTTAAACAAATCTGCTTTTATGGAGCAAAGTACTGTGAAACGGAGCTGATTATGGCCTGACACATTGAATTAGGCTGCAGTGCAAAGTACCACTGGTGATTCCATTGTTTCAGGGGCCTGTCCTCCTGCTGGAGATTTTTCTCCGTGTGTCTCGAGCCACACACATCTCTGTTTTCCTTTTTCTTTAGGAGTCTGCTCTCCAATCTATTTACTATTTGCAACTGACTCCCTAGCAGAATATCATTCATAGGCCTGCTCATTAAGAGGTTTAGCCATGAGTGCTCCAAAGGAGGAGGATCACATTTTTCCCTCTCCTTATTCTCAAATTCACAGATTTTTGCTTCTGCATAATAAAAAGAACCACAATCACACTATTTAATTTTCATTACATTAATTTTAGAAAAAAAAATAAAAGTACTAGCTAAGTAGAGTCGCAGACTAGCAATAACTGCTAGCCTCACTGAAGCATGGGGGCCTAGGAAACTCCGTGTTTCAAAACCTTTGATGACATACCCTCTTCCTTTCTCTTGAGAAACAAGGAACTCTTAAATTGTCTGCCTAATTTTCAGTCTTGGTAAGTCACTGGCCTTAATATGACAATAACTTCCTAGGACTCTTTCCTGAATCTGAATCTGTTGCCTCCTGATTTATAGTGTTTCAGTTTTTCTGTCTTGGGCTGTCAGAATGAGCAATTAGGAATCCGCTGAGAGAAGTCATTTTCATCCCCTAGATTTTTTTATTAGAATTCAACAAATATCCTGTCTTCTGTATCTCCATGCACCTTAGAAGTACTGGTATTTGATTATATGATTAATTTTTATTGCTCTCAGTAAACTGTGTTCTATCTGAAAACCTTTTATTCTTGTTATGCTTTGTTTCAAACAAGATATCCAGGACTGCCTGGCTGAGAGCACATCGTGACAACACTTCAGGCACTGAGGCACTGCAAGACTCATCCAGGAAAAAAATATACGATTTTACTGCCATGTCTAAACTGATGCTGGCATTCAAGTTATCTAGTTTAAAATAATTATGAATGTATCTATAATATATCACAGTTATCATTGTTATAGTGTTGCTAAAGTCATAGACTTACAATATTGTTTGATATTTCTAAAATACATTTTTCTTTACTTCTGTACATGTTAGGGTTTACTGACTTTTTTATTCACCATGATGCATTGCGGTAACATTTCTACTGATGTGGCCACAGGCACTTCGAGATTTCAATTCCTTCCACATTTTATTATCAATGCATATATATCATGTATAAAAATAAATGAAGTCTAACCTATGCTTAAATGGGTTCAGATTTTCAATACTGAATAATAGTGTTTGATGTGCAGAGCTTCAACAGACTTCAGTGGAAGCCACAAATACTTCTGAGCATTGAAAACTCAATTGTATATATTCTTCCTATATAGGAAGCAAACTATTATCTCTGCTCATTATCTCTATTTATGTTTACCTCCTAAAAGTTTATTTCCCTTAATACCTGGGGAATTATTTTCCATATACACTGGAGGTTCACCTGAACCCTAAAGAAGGATTCAAAGTTTAGGTCA
Organism: Nothoprocta perdicaria; assembly: GCF_003342845.1. NCBI lineage: Eukaryota > Metazoa > Chordata > Aves > Tinamiformes > Tinamidae > Nothoprocta > Nothoprocta perdicaria. Next base: position 283,870 of record NW_020455556.1, read on the forward strand.
GTTATCTTAAACTGACCAAAATAATGAAACAGGTGGGGGGAAAAAAAAAGGTTTTTGATTTCTAGAAATGTCTACCAGATTTTTAGCCCAATATAACAGATAGGATAGGCCAGTATAAAGTTAGCTATTCATGTTGGCAACTCAAAACTCACTGCACTCATTACACTTAAGTTCACACTTTTTTATTCACCTTTTCCTGTCCTCCCACATATTCACCTCCTTTCCTTGTCCTCCCACGTATTGGGAGGACAAGAGGCCATCCAAAAGACAGCAAGCTGGGAGTGAATGTCCCGTGTACCCTTTGCTGTATATGGCAGCCCCCAAAGCATCACAGCATTGAGCAGAGCACATGGGTATCTTGGGGTGGGCTGCTTGTTGCTATTTCTGCTGCTGAGTCCAGACACTTAAAATTCAGAAGGGTCATATACATTAGGCAATGTGAAAGCACTATGACTATGAGAACACACTCAGTATTTTATATCTAGCGCAGAGCAAGTTTTGGTATTTTATGTGCAAGATGAAAATTTAGCATAAAGCATGGAGAGATCATCACTTGAGAATATTAATCAGGGACAGCTGCAAGAAAAATCAATAAAATGAAGTGCAGCTATTCAATGAATACAAATGTTGTCAGAATGAAATTACACCATTGTGAAACTTTTATTTTCTTATCTAAATTTGCTTAACTTTTTTTTGTCTTGGCTCTCCGCGTCTCAGGAGCACCACGATATTCCACATATTCTGCAAGTTATTCTGTTCTGTCTTYATGTTTTCTCATAGCATTTGTTTTCTAAAAGGCCCAGTATACTAACTCAAACAGAGGATTTCTTGTCTTGGCTTTGTTCCTGTCCATAGTGTGAAGACTGCATATTATTGAGAGCCAGACTGAATAGTCCTATGTTTCATTAAGCAAAGAAAACTACTCACATCACTCTAATACACTTTAGTATAATGTGAATATATAATATATATTATAGACATATTATATTATTGTATACATGTTATACAATTGTAGTGATTTTTTATAAAGTAAAAAAAAAAAGCTTTTTTAAGTAAAAATAATTAAAAACCTAATTGAATCACTTCTTTCTAAAGTGACTGTATGAAGACGGTCAAAAACCATACTTCCACATGGAAAATATTAACTTCACCTCTTGACAGAATAAATTCTATAAATAAATATCTCACAAAATTAGGCTGATTTCTAAAATTTCTATCACATGGTGATATATACTACCAACAAACAAAATAATCAAACACTGAAGATTTGCACTACTGCAGTTTACTTGCACTAGACCTTTTATTTTTTTGCTAAGTTCAAACATTTATTCTCCAAAAAGCTGAGATTTATAAAGATTCTCTGTTTATAAATAGTGTAGGCAATAGATGAATTATGTGAGTTTCCCCATGTTGCAAAGCTCACACTTCAAAAATGCTCTAGAGTGAATCTAGAAATCCAGTTTTCATAGACTGAATATAACATTCTCATAAAAGTCTGTAAGAAAAGTATAGTTCTATATTTGAATTATGAGATTTTTTTTTCTCCCCTCCAGAAACAGACTGACTATTATTTTTCATCATGGATACCTGTACTGAATAGAAATGCAGAATTTTAATAATTAAAAAACAAATTTTAATCTTTATTTCTCTGGATCATTCTCTGACAAACTAAGTAAAACTAGACTTTGTACAAGGTTTAAAGGTTTAAGTAAATATTGAAACAAATTCTGCTTTCATGACTTTCTATATTTTCTAAAAATGAACAAGAGTTGCATTATTTTCAAGAATACTAACCCAAAGTATTTTTATATACTCCATTGAATGGATCCTTAGTTTAAGCACTGATTTCTAATTTGTAAAACAGATTGATTGTCACCTGAACCTGCAATATCCAGTAGTTTCAATATATGCATGTGTRACTGTCAGGATAATTGGATACATATTTTTTTGGGGGGAGCTCTATATTTGGTAATATAACTACTATTTGTGCAGCCGTTTTCTTGTGTTGAAAAATACAGGTCACAAAACAGTAAAAATAGATACTGAAGTTCAAAATAAACACCAAAGAAAGGTCACACAGATACATGGATTCCTAATCTTGACAAATAATCTGGGCTTTCAACAGCTCAGAAGTGTGCAGGACTTCCTGAGTTCCTGTAAGAGCTTTTACTGAATGCTAGTTAAGACTAAGGACCCAATCCATCTTCTAGTGAGGTCAGTAGGATGTTTTGCACTGACTTTTATCAGAGCTGGATCAGGCTCTGAGTGCTGTGGTGGAATGCAGTTCATAGTGTCATTTTTAGTTTATTTCAGCATCATTGCTTTGAAAAGACTTTGGGGAAAATGTATCAGGGTGGGGGGAGAAGTAGAAAGGGAAAGAGCTCACCCTACAACCATTCGCTTAAAACTATGTCCTGGTATGTTGAATATATTTATATCTTGTTCCCATGTGAGCATGTTTTCAATTTCAATAGTAATTATTTATGTGAAGCTTTTAAATAATTAAATAGCAAGTGAGCTGTATCTCTTCCTGATACTACATCCGTACAGTCAGATTCAGTGCAACATTTTTACCTTCAGYCTGCCTTGTAATAACCCATTGCAAAGGCAGCTAAGTGGTATTCCACCTTCGCTAGTTACATATTTCTTAGCCTCATTATCATTAATAGCTTAACAGTCTTCAAACTGTTACCTTAATCTTTTTTATGTCAATGAAATATTCTCCAAACCTCAACATTTTACATCCATTATATCCATTAGAAATCACTATATTTCAAATTACGTCCAATTAACAGAAGAAATAATTACAGCATTAAATTGAATGGAAAATGTTGACCAGGTTTCTTTTTTTTTCCTCATTAGATCACATTTCCATTAGAAGTGTTCCACTTTGAGATATATACAAATATATAGATTTACCGCAATGCAGTCTCATAAAAAGATTTTATAGTCATGATGAATTCTTCACCTGAGATTTATACAACTCAGTTTTGCAGCATATTATTCCTCAAACATACACAATTACATGAAAATGGGTTTTTCTTGACATATTGTGGGATGGGACATGTCTTTTGCAGCAAATATTCATGTCTGTGCTAAAAATCTTCCAGTCATTTCCCATATAATTTAGAAGGGACATGCACATACATACATACATGCAGTACTTAATAGTTAAATTCGCTGCACTGAGTTTGCACAGTTATACCTTCAGCCTTTAAATGATGCGGCATAAAGGAGTTACACACCTTCCGTCCTGATCGACTACATCTTGAAGTTATTCTAAGACAAGCACTATCATAGAATCATAGAATCATAGAATGCTTAAGGTTGGAAGGGACCTCAGAGGTCATCTAGTCCAACCCCCCTGCTCGAGCAGGGTCACTAAGAAGGTTAAAAATTCTGAGGAAAATGATGTGCTTGATATACGTTGAAATAATTCTGTTCTCAAAACAAGATGGAAGTGCATTTTCTGAATGTGTYTGCTACAGGCCACCTGACCAGGTGGAAGAGGTKGATGAGGCCTTCTACAGGCAGCTGGAAGTTGCCTCATGGTCACAGACCCTGGTTCTCATGGGGGACTTTCACTACCCTGACATCAGCTGGAAAGACAACACAGCAAGGTACAAATGGTCCTGGAAGTTTCTACAGTGCGTCCATGACAACTTTTTGACACAGGTTGTGGAGGAGCCAACAAAGAAAGGTGTACTACTGGACCTCATACTAGCAAACAGAGAGGGACTTGTTGGAGATGTGAAGGTGGTGGGCAGCCTTGGTTGCAGTGATCATGAATTGGTGTAGTTCAGGATCCAACAAGAAGGCAGGGCAGCAAGTCGCCTTGCCACCCTGGACTTCAGGAGGGCCAAATTTAGCCTCTTCAGAGACCTGCTTGGAAAGATCCCATAGGCTAGGGCTCTGGAAGGAAGAGGGGTCCAGGAGAGCTGGTTAGTTTTCAAATGGCACTTCCTCCATGCCCAGCAACAGTGCATCCCTGTGTGTAAGAAGTCAGGCAGAGGGGGCAGGAGACCTGTGTGGATGAGCAGGGAGCTCCTGGAAAAAGTCCAACAGAAGAAAGCAATATATAGAATGTGGAAGAAAGGACAGGCCCCTTGGGATAAATACAGGAACGTTGTCAGAGAATGCAGGGATGCTACAAGGAAAGCTAAGGCACATTTGGAATTAAATATGGCAATGGATATTAAAAGTAGCAACAAGAACTTCTTCAAATATATTAACAACAAAAAGAAGGTCAGGGAAAATGTGGGTCCACTGGTGAACGGGGTGGGTACCCTGGTTACAAAAAACATGGAGAAAGTAGAGCTGTAGAATGCCACCTTTGCTTCGGGGTTTGTCAGGGGCAGCCCTCTAGAATCCCAGGCCCTAGGGACAAAATAAGAGACATGGAGAGAGGAAGACTTAGCCTGGGCAGAGGAAGAGTGAATCAGAAAACACCTAAGGAAACTCAACACCCACAAATCCATGGACCCTGATAGCATGCACCCCAGAGTGTTGCGGGAACTGATGGATGTCATAGCCAAGCTGCTCACCATAATCTTCGGAAGGTCCTGGAGAATGGGAGGTGCCAGAGGACTGGAAGAAAGACAATGTCAATCTTGTCTTCCAAAAAGGCAAGAAGAAGGACCCGAGCAACTACAGATCAGTGAGCCTCACTTCCATCCCTGGAAAAGTGATGGAACAGCTCATCCTGGCTGCTCTCTCCAGACACATGGAGGAGAAGAAGGTGCTCAGGAGTAGCCAGTATGGATTTACCAAGGGGAAATCCTGCTTGACTAATCTGATCGCCTTCTGTGATGGAGTGACTAGCTGGATAGATAMGGGCAGAGCAGTGGATGTCGTCTATCTGGACTTGATCAAGGATTTTGACACTGTCCCTCACAACATCCTCCTGAGCAAGGTTGGGAAGTGCGGGATACATGAGTGGATGGTGAGGTGGTTTAGGAATTGGCTTGATGGCAGGGCTCACAGAGTGGTAATCAGTGGTGCTGAGTTCAGTTGGAGGCCAGTAGTTAGCGGTGTACCCCAGGGGTCAGTCCTCGGTGCAGTGCTGTTCAACTTATTCATTAATGACCTGGATGAAGGGATGGAGTGCTCCCTCAGCAACTTTGCTGATGATACAAAATTGGGAGGAGTAGCTGATAGCCCTGAAGGCTGTGCTGCCATTCAGAGGGACCTGGACAGACCGGACAACGAGGMAGTGAGAAACCTCATGTTTCACAAAGGCAAGCGCAGGGTCCTGCACTTGGGGAGGAATAACCCCAGACACCAGTGCAGATGGACCAGCTGGAGAGCAGCCCCGCAGAGAGGGACCTCGGCATCATGGTGGATGACAAGATGACCATGAGGCAGCAGTGTGCCCTGGTGGCCAAGAAGGCCAACGGGATCCTGGGGTGCATTAAGAAGAGCGTCTCCAGCAGGTCGAGGGAGGTGACTGTCCACCTCTCATCAGCCCTGGTGAGGCCACATMTGGAGTACTGYGTCCAGTTCTGGRCTCCCCAGTACAAGARGGATGTGGAGCTGCTGGAGAGAGTCCTGCACAGGGCTACGAGGATGATCAGGGGCCTGGAACATCTGCCCTATGAGCAAAGGCTGAGCGACCTGGACCTGTTCAGCCTGAAGAAGAGAAGGCTGAGGGGGTACCTGATTGGTGTGTATGATCAGTGGGAGTGAGGAGGAGAGGGCTGGCCTCTTTCAGTGGTGGCCAGCAATAGGACTAGAGGAAATGGCYWCAAACTGAAGCATCAGAAGTTCCACAGGAACTTAATAAAACATTTCTTGACAGTGAGGGTGACAGAGCACTGGAACATGCTGCCCAGGGAGGTTGTGGAGTCTCCTTCTTTGGAGATCTTTAAAACCCGCTTGGATGCAGCCCTGTGCCACGTGCTCTAGATGACCCTGCGTGTGCAGGGGGATTGGACCAGATGACCTCTGGAGGTCCCTTCCAACCTTAAGCATTCTATGATTCTGTGAAAAGCGTAGTGACTTGAACAAGGCAGACTATGTTCCAAGGGGCAGAAAGTATGAAAGGAAGCACAAGTGTCTGAAGGTATTTAGAGAGAACTGTCATACCCATTTTTTTTTTTTTTTTTAAGACAAAATATATAGAGATTTGCTTTTTCAGGTTTCCTAAGACCATTCTGTTCTTCCACACATTTAGCTGAATAATATTCATTCATTAAGAAAATTTCACCAGGTTACAGATACCATTACAGAAGAGTATAAAAGGACCCTAGAACCTTTTCTGAACCCTCTTCTGAATGAGTGTCTAATCTTAAGAGCAGTGCAGGAAGGAAAGAGTGCCATAACCAAAGGCAAGATTGCCATTCCTCAAAGGTACAAGTGCTGATGAACAAGCCCTCTGAGGAATACCTGGTAAAGGCATTAAAACCATCTGCTGTTTGAGTTCTGCCTATGACACCTAAAGAAAATTTCCCTCCAAATTTTATCCATTATAGTCATTTGAAACTTAGAAAAAACATGATTCTTGTAAGTATATGAAAGGGCCATAAATCTTTCTCAGTGTCATTTGGAAATGATGTTGAAGCAGGATAGAAATGAGAAAAAGATGATGTGAGCCAGCAAGAAATGCAAGGAAGTATACAATAAACAACTTTTTTTTTTCTGTAAATCAGTTAATTGTTAATGGACTGAGTATCTTAATAATAAAGAACATTTTCCTCAATATTCAGGAAAATTCTATAATTTTTCCATGAAAATACTGCTAGTTAACTGAACATCTTAAAAATACTTAAAACTGAATATACTGTACTTTTTTACCTTGCCAGATTAATGTCATATCATAAAATACACAGGTCTTCTTATGCAGCTTCTTTTCTTGTGTCAATATCTAGCACAGATTTCTGTCTTTTTTGAATATCATGTTAATTCAAATATTAAAAATAATCTACATCTTTGAGGATAAATTAACATTAATGAAATATACTTTTAAAAATTACAATTCATTTTGCAGAAACGGATTTATAAAAAGGTTTCAAGTATTGGTCCAAATAATTTATATTTCGAAGAGCTAGCTTTTATATAAACAGAACCTTCAAAACCTCATTTGTTTCGTCTGTCATCAATTAAGGTTTATTAAATAAAAGAGTATATGATGAGATTTCAAAAAGGAAATGAAAAGTTAATATATGCTTGTTAACCTGCAGGCAAAAAAAAATGGCTAATGACTGATCTATACAAATTGTGTTTTCTTTATAATAAAAAAATGCATTTTTTTCTTCTTTTTCCTTCTCTCTCTTTCCTTCCCTTATTTATTTATTTTATTTTTTTTTACCAGTTCACGACTGGGTCAATTCAAGTTCATTTATGTCCAGTAGATTATTCCAGTTAAAAGGAAAGGCATAGATTAAAGTGCATAGCGAAATACTTTCCAATCTGCCATGATGCAGTATTTAATATTAAAGTCAGGTGACACAAATGCAGCTAGGACTTGGTAGCTAACCTAGAGACCTCCGGGTGTTGAGCTGGAAAAGATGAAGTCTGATTTTGACTTCATAGTATAAACAGAATGTCATCCACATATCAAAATTCCACCCACAGTGAACCCCCGGCACGGTTAATGATTATAATCTTCACATTTAATCATGGGAACACAGTGACAGGCAAACAAAGGTTAGCTAAACTGACAGTTCAGGCTGTTTGAATGGAAAAAGGGAACTTCACAAGTTTTATTTTATAATGTATGTATGGCTCCAATAGCACTTTTCAGCTTTATACTAGATGGGTGTACAAAACCTGGCTACTTGTAGAAATTGGCAGTGTGCATAATTAACCTTTAAACTGCAGAAAGACTGGAAACTTTGATGCTTTCTTTAAAAGAGTTGCTATGCCAATGCTACTTTCAAGGTTAAATTAAGCTAAGGGCACTTAAAGGGTAAAAGAAGAAATACAGCACTAGAGTGTCAAAGTGTCAGAGGAAAAAAAATGCCATTTTGGAAATGACATAGTTATCCTGTAGGGATATTCTCTTTTACTTAGGTTAAAGGACAGCAACAGCTTATTGAGAACAATATTTCAAAATGTATTTTATTCTCTGTATAGGTTTTGTTCCTTATAAAGCTAGAAAGCTCTGCAGGTCCTTTCCCTGCCCCTTCATCTGACCACCATGATGTCCAGAAAATTCAGGACTCGGGAACAAATGAAAACACCTGGAACTTTCCTATATTAAAAATACTTATTCACTGGCTTTTCAGGCATAGATGCAGCAAAGGAATTCATTTTTATTACGGAATAATGAGTCCAAATGCACTACTTCTTAGTAGTACTTACAGACAAGATGAACCTCATCAAATCTGTCAGCAAAGTGCTGGTATTTGACCATACTGACCATAAATTAAACATATGAACAAATGGTCAGTAACTAGTTATTCTTTAAAACATTTTAAATCATATTTTTTTCTGATGCTCTTCAAGGGGCAGTCCTTCATATTATAATTCGTGAAAAGAATTAAATAATGAAAATTCTTGCCAGTTTGTTTTGTTCATGAATAATTCTCGCTACACTTGCCAAATGAGTACGTGAGTGGCTGAGGTCATAATTGAAAAACAGAAGAATTTTTTAGCTTATTACAGTAAAGCAAAACATATCAAGGATGATCTGGAGAGTGACAGGATACTCTCACGGGGTAAGATGATTGATATGCCATATAGGGCTCCATGGTGACCTATACAGACCAGGTTCAGTCTGGAAGACTGGAAGACACCCAGCTACACTATCATTAATGCTAATACAAGTTCTTTGTTAGTCTTGCTGAGACCTCATCTTGTCCAGGGAGAACTGAATGATTTTACATCATTTGTCAACATGGACAAGTCAATGAGGACCTTTTAGACTGATCATACAAGGCAACCTAACCTGCAAGATCATTTTACCTGTCTTCTTCAATTTTTGCTCTTAGGGCAATGAATGGAATTCTTCCAATACCCAACCAGCAGAAAAGGAGCACTCCTGGTGCATACCTGTAACATTAGGTCGGTGAAATGCTGAACCTCCAAATCTTACTGGAAGCAGGGAAAAAAAATAATTAGAAGTTGCATTACATACAGAAATATGGTGGCTTTCTCCAAATCCATTAAATGTCAAGGAGGAATGAAAATTATTAAGGGATAGAATAAGAGTATTTTTATGTGGTGATCATAAGTACATTTAGGGAGAAATTTGGAATTTTTAGTCATAAAAGAGGAAAGGAATACCCCTCTAGTTGAAGAAATAATAAGCAAGATAATATAAAGGGATTTTATTAGTTTACTCTTAAATATCTGACAGTGAATGATTTCTGGGAGCAAAAGTTGATGGCCCAGGAAGTCTCTTGTCACACTATGTTCCTATACAATGAAATAGCAGTTCAAGCCTAGTTCATGACTCAAGCTACTAATGGTAATTGAGTTGAATTAATCCAATTGGTAGTGTCTTGGTTTCATCTATCTTTTATCAATTTAAATTGTTTAAATGCCATTTTAAGATCCAATTCTTTTTTGACTGTAAATTTCTTTCACTAGCTTGCAGTAAAATATATACACAGATCTACAGAAAATACTGCCAGAAGTTTTATGTCCACAGACACAGAAGATCTGAACCGTAAAAATGAATTCAAATTTTCTTTATGCAGATGATGATTTCATGGTAACTAGTCTATAGTCAGAGACTGTGTATCTGTGTTCTGTTTTCTGCATCTCATTTCATATGTGTTGCCATGAACCTCTTTTTTTCCTATAAGGAAGAGGTTTTTTTAAGAATAGCACTTCTGTCAATATCATTGCTCTTTAAAAAGAGTTACTTCTAAACTTCAAGCTTTCCATTATATTTTGAAACCTTTTTCATGGTTGGAAGAAACTATCTTTGCAGTTTGCAATGTACCCTACAAGAAAGAGCTCTGTAGCAGGAAATGTATATAAATACTTCTGGCATTACAGAGGATAAACACTTACGCAGTCTTTTCCTTTGCACTGCTGCCAGTGTATTATACACTGAACCGAAACAAAATACGTGACGGTAATATTTACATAGTAGAACTTCTGAGCTTTTTTTTTCCCCCTCAAGATGAATGCCAAAAAAGAAAAAAAAAAAAAGCTAAATATTAAAAGTGCACTGTGGTATGCTTATGGCATCCATAGAATGCAGTATATGTCAACCTGAAGATTTTAAGTATCATAGATTTTCTATGCTAAATACTTAGAAGAGGGACAAAGTTTTCACAAGTATTACCTCTTATGATTAGGTCCTAAACTACTGTGTTGCAAGATAAATGTTGGCCTTCCTTCAACATTTGGTCTTAGTCACAGCCACAGTACTGAGGATCACCCCACTGATTCAACCAGTATGTGCTTTATAATCACTATTAGCATATAATCACATGTCTTGATAGCACAGATAAGAGGGAGTGATCCCTTCAGTCTTCTCTATCATTACTGTGGCCTCCAACAGAGGCAATTTATGGAGCCATTACACTTTTGTTTTCACTAAACTGCACACAACTATGGCTTTCTTTATGGAGACTTTTTCCCATCCTACTGCTGAAACACAGGCCCAATTGTTGAGCTGTTTATATACCCGTTAAGCACCACTATTGTGGTACAATGCTGACTTCAAAGAAGAAAAAAAGAAACAAAAAAGAACAACAACGTAGCTCAGATTTAATTGTTTTTCAAATRTTATGAAGACAAATAGCTATTCAGCAGAGAAAGAGCAAAACAAAAAAAATCCTAACTTCAAAACAGAAATATGCAAATATGTAGCAGAGACAATAAAGAGAATTATGTCAAGCAGAAGTTTTTGGTCGACAGCATTCTTCTATTTGAGGTAGAAACCGTTTTAGATTAGTGCATCTTTTCTCCTTTTCACATTAATAACTGAACATTGTCTGAGCTAAACACACCATGAAATGCATTGATTGTGTCGTGAGAGATGTCTGACACAGGGAAAGACATTTGCCTCTGCTGCGGTCTTATCAGCTACCACAGAGAAAGGGCAGCAAGGGAGAACAGCTACTTAAATTCATCCCAATTAGAAAGAGGACACCACCAAGCTGTATTAATTCAGACCTGGTTAATCCAAGTCTGTCTGCAATGTCCATTTTTATTCAGATTAACAAATCCTCGGGTAAATGCAAACTATGAGATAGGTTACAGTTTAAATACTTGAGATGCTCAGACATACAGATAAACCAAGCATGGATTAACTAGCTTGGGCTGTAAATCCAGGAAACAATGTCTGTTAATTAGACAAGGTCAGGCCTTAATGGGGCAATGAGTTGGAGTGGGCAGGAGTAGGGAAAAGGAAGCAGCTGCCTCAGCTTTTTTGCATGCATTTTTTATGCAGTGTGTAAAACTCAGTGGGAATGTGAAGATGGGAAAATTGTCTTTTTTTTTTTTTTTTTTTTTTTTTTTTCAATTACTAAACTAAATCTATGGAGGAGCATAAAGTCTTCTGCTCCCTCTTTTCCAGATGGAGGAAAGGAGCTGAGGACAGGGATTGTGGGCTCTCTAATTTTACTCTCTTAGAATTACCTTTCTCAATTTTACTTGCAGACACTTTCAGAGAAAACACTCACAGTTAATTTAAAGATTTCCTAACGATCTCCAGAAAGACACTTCAGAGGTAGGTGATTTTTTACTGCTAATTTCACCTGCCCTTTGGAATGGCAGCTAGCAAGAGCAGAGCTGTGCAAAAAACTCTTACAGCAAATATAAAGCTCTCTGAGTTAATATTCTCTTACCGTCTAACTTCTGATCAACATTAAATCTTGAAAATAATTCCTTGGGCACACACTAAAGGCTGTGAAAGCATTCTGACCATTCACAGAAAATTCCATGGCCAGTTTTTTCATTCACTCTCATCATCAAAACTGTATTTTAGCTGGTGAAAATAGACATATTAACTACTGCACGTGGATATCAGCAAAAGATCAGTTTTACTTGCATTAGAAGGAATGTGTTTTCAAGACCAAAACTGAGCCCATGTGATAAAGTGAATTCAAACTCCTACAGGAGATCTTTAGCTAGTAAAATGYTCTTGAGCTCTGGGATGGGTTTGCCACACAGCGTTAGAGTAAGCAAGTGCCAATCAGGATAGAAGGCTAAACACTCATGAGAGAGGGACAAAGAAACAATATTGYCATTTTCAGCATTTAAATACACAAACAGCCCTGGGAGTTCAAGAAACATTTGCCCTTTAATCTTTGTTCCTTAATCTTTTTCTCATTCACTTTAAAAAGAATCCTTAAAAAATAATAATTCTTTTCAAGTTTGAACAGGACACTGAGGAGCAACAGAATGTGCTTTCATTCATGGTAACAGTTTCATACAAATAGAATACAAATGAACTGTCTATATTTTCTGCAATTTTGACAATACTTTTGTCCAAAGCAATCAGCCTGGAGACTTTACTCATATATCAGCTAAAAATTCTGTGATAAATCAGTCTAAATACTATGTATTGTTTTTCCCCCTCTGTGTAACCAAAGTAAATAAATAAAATGGATAAATAAACTTTCTGAGTGCAGTTTATTACAAAAATAATTCAAGAGTTCAGTTATACCTGTCATTACCACCCCTGTTGTAGTGTTATTATACATAAACAAACAGTATTTTTAGTTTGACTTTATTTTAAATTGAATTTAAAAAACAGTATTGTCAAGGTTGTTGTTTTCCTCTGAAAATCATTTCAGTTGTGCACTGACTGAAAATATGATCTAGTGAGAAACTGCCAGTTGAAGAGGAGCTACAGGGAACCACTTGTGCTTCAGCTCTTCCATCTAAATTTCTCACAAAAGACCTCTGGGGCTGATGAGGTGATACTAATGTCAAATTGTATTTTTTTGTTATTATCTTTTTTAGCTGCATTTTCTAAACGTAGTGCTGTACTCTGTTTTCTGTAAATTTTGGACAAATGAATCTTCTGGAGGCTTCCTACCACTAACTAGCATCTCACACAACAGATGTATCTCTTCTTATTTATTTCACAAGTGCACTGTCATTATTTTGTCTTTTTTTTTTTTCTCCATTTTGTGAGCCACTTAGTTTGTAACTAATAGAAAAAGGTCATTTTAAGGAAAATCTGTGGTTTTCAGTTAGCTAAGAAATATGTTGTCATACCTGGAGGTTTGGGAAATGCAGAAGGGATTAAAGACCACAAAGATAGGAAAGAAAAATGCAAATAACAGAGTCCAAGTTTTACCCTCTTCTGCAAAGACCTGAGAAGGATCTACTCAAAAGGTTAAAAGGTCATATAAAATATGCAGAAATCCCCTCACTGTGGAATTTCTTTAAGAAGCTAATGTTAAATCTGGCATATTTTTGCCAAAACTTTATGTTCCCGTAGAAAAATCATCTGTTCCTTAAGATAAAATCTGCTGGGTAAATTTAAAAAAATAAGCAAGCTGTTTTGCTCCTTTTAGTGTGACAGCAAGTTTTTTCATACCATGCACACACAAAATGGAAATCATAGAGGTAACCACTAAATCTATGATATCTCCCTGAAGGGTTCTCAGCACTATGAGAAAACAATGGTGATTTGCGTAGAATTAGATGAACTATTACAATATAGCCTTTTACTATATATGATTAAATATTTCCTGTGTTTAAAGATTAAGAAAAAAAGATAATGGAGAGAAATTAACCAAGAAATTCTGATTCTCAGATCTTTGTAAATATTTTTAAGACATTAAATCTTTTTACATGACAGAAGAGCTACCTGAAAATCTTTAGTTTGATGACAATTTTAAAACTGGAAATTTTTAAAACGGCTAAACTTATGCTGCTTTCTGCAATGATTTAATAGTGCAATTGTTCATTGAAAGCACAGATGTTAAATGTTGGATTTACTTCCATTTTTAACAAAACAACAATTCCTGAGTAAAAGAAAAAAAAAAGCAGTAGAATAATCCTTTAAATAAAGATTTCTACAACATTCTGAGACCATTCAAATACTTTAATGTTAAACTATAATTAATCTTGTATATACTAATGCATATTTTGTATATATTTCATATAAAAAGGATGATTTGGAATAAGCTGTAAAAAAGCATTTTCAGAAAAGCTTTTTTAAACAACCTCAGAGATATTTTTTCAAAAAGAATCCAGTCATCTCAAAGATGAATAAAATGCAAAAATGCATATATATATATAAAATTAATCTTTAGTTTGCACTGATTAGCCAATAAAGACAAAATTTTGAAGGTCATAGGGAAGGCCTGACCATCTCTATCTTCAACTTTCTTTTTCTATTTTTTTAGGCCCTATGAATATTTTAATAGTGTCTCTTCCATACTCTAGCTCCTTTCACTACTTTTAAAGGATTCAGAGATACACTCAAATGCACCACAACTTCAAATTACTCAAATGATCTCCCAATTTCCACTTACCTCAAGAAGCTCTGGCAGTGTAACAGGACTGATATGTTGCACAATTTTCAGTCATTCCCACAACTATACCAGTATAATTCAAGTGAAACAGCAGCTTTTAACACAAGATTAAAAATGATAAATTATGAGCGACTATGAAGCACAAAATGTCTGTGCATGACACAGCCCAAGGCAATAAACAGCTAATTATACGAGAAATAAAAATCAGGCACTGATTGCATCATTGATCTCTTACCATTTGGATCTGTATGTAAGCAATGACTGCTTCAAATTGCCACACTCACTGCCATGAATGATGGTGACAAAAGAAGAAGAGTAGCAGCAGGAGTTTGCAACTTATACTTAGTATGTTTTGTTTTGAAGCATTAAGGAGCTAAAGTATTAACAGGCCAAAGAAAAAAAGAAAGTTATTCATTCTTACTGAGAACTTGCCCTTTAAATTGTGAAAGCTCATAGCAAAGATGTTTAGAAAAGTAATGGGAAATAATAGGAATATAATTGGAATGCTGACATTTCAACCAGACGCTCAGCTAGCTTCTAGCTCTGAGCAATATCACCTCAGTATTAAAATGATAATAAGCATCTTTTCGATCCATTCTGGTGATGTAAATGTGGAACAGAGAACAAAATATTCTTAAAAAGCCTACAGTTTCAAAATTACAATCAAGCTGTACTTGAAAAGTACATACATCGTACAAAGATGAAGTTCAGAGCAGTGGTAGAACACTGACAAGCACTGATTTTCATTTTTAGCTATGACATTTAGCTTGTGAAGCTTTAGATAAATATAAGTTTTCCTTATTTTTCACATCTTCGAAATGAATAGAAATACTTAATGCCTCCCAAGCATTGAAGTTTCTAAAGCTGTCCTTAATTATAAAGTTTCTTTGGGAAAGAATTACCATTCAAGAAATTATTGTTGTTTGATGATGTGTGATAGGATCACTGAGAGTGGCACATATACAATTACTGATATTGGTCTCCATGCTTTCTGTACCACCGAGAGCCAAGATAGACACATGGACAATTACAAAATAGTTTTCCCATGGATCATATATATTTTCATAGCAAAAGATTTGGACTCTTGCAGCTGATTACAGTCACTGCAGTCATTAACACAAAGATCAAAATCCATCTGAATCAGAGAAAAGGTGAAAAGAATAGGGAATAATCCAACAATATCACAACCACATGTATAAAAGAGGTTAGGACGCAGGAGTAGGCAGATCATTTTCCATCAGTCAGTAGCAACTGCAACAAACACGGTCTTCTACAATTAGGAAGAGATGATGGAATAAATTTATACAGAATTAAAAGCATGCAGGCTGGCAGGGGCAATTATAGTAATACATACGCAGTCAATATATTCACTAATTAAAAAGGCAAGAAGGAAAATGAATGTATTGGGAAATAACAGAGAAAAGCATCCCATTCAAATATAATTCACTATTTGAGATATAATTCTTTGGAAGACTCCCCAATTGGCAGCAACAGCTCAGAAATTATGCTGTATATTATATATAAACCATCCTCTGAGTGAATACTTGTACAGCAGCACCAGTAATCTTGGTCCCGGTTCAGWTGAACATAAATAGTTTGGCCTACTTCCAAAAATATGGAGTATGTTTCTGATTTTTCTCTCATTGAGGATCTGTACAATCCTCATCAGGAATTTCCACTCTGGGGCATTCTAAGAGCACAAGAGACAGATTTGCCGGTCTGAATAATTATCCCTTGATGAGCAAAATAGTATCTTGTGGTAGTATTCACCTAATGCAAATTTGCAAAAGACAATGCCAACAATGCTGTGTGCCATTACACTTATTGAAAGTCAAAGTATAAATTAAACCACAAAGCAGTAGTCAGACTGGATTTTATTTGAAGGTATTGACCTGCATTAGAATTTATTATAACTGGATTCCTGGATTTCAAAAGATTCTAATCAATTTGTCTAAAAAATGCTTTCAAATGAAATTATGATGTGGAATGTGCCTTATGTTTTCCTGTTGTTAAATACATTACCTAAGCCACCCATAAAGCACAGCCATATTTTTTTCTCCTGATCAACCAAAAAACAAAATTATGGTGCAATAATGGAGAAAATATTTTTATACCAATAGAAGAAGAAAGTGGATTTTAAGCAATATGTTCACTTTTACTATTTATTGTTCTTATAGCTGATTTTTAGCACTTTGGATACTAAGCTGAAGTATGAAAATATGGATTAATTATTAAAAAGTGAAAATGAAGATAGCAAGTACTACTGTATATCAATGATCATTCACATTAAGTTTCAGAATTGGTTTAATAATAAAATTTGACTATTTATGTTTAATACATTCAAATTTTTATGAATATATGTTTTTTTTTTTCCAATCAAACAATGCAAAATGCTTGGAACTTAAAGTTCCACTTCAATACAAAATATTTTTAACATCAGTTTAATGTATTTCAAAGTCTTGCAAGTGGCCACACTTGGTCAGTGTCCCATATTTCTCCCTTTTCTTGTCCTGCCAGAAATGACCTAGACCTACGATGCACTTTTATTTGACATACATTTGCATATGAGGTTTCAAAAGAACTTTGCACGAGCTCTGAAGTAGTGGTACTGAAGTAGTGAAATCTTGTTCTCAAACTGCATGTATCATGGCTTGGGTTGCCAGAAGGTCTTTTATTGGAGACTGTAGGATGCAGACTTTTGAGTTAAGYTATACAAAAGCTCATCTCTTGAGAAGGCATTAATTACTTCCCAAAATCCATGTAAAGCTTAATATTAATCATAGTAGTAGATATACCATAGCAGCACAGTTCTTGTACCTTGGTGCATTCTTATGTCAGAAGCGAAGAGAAAGCATGCAGAGCAAAAAGTATGCAATAGCTCATTCTGCCCTGCAAATTCTAGTGGATTTGTGTTACTTCCCCATATGGGCATTTACAATACAATACTTTGATCTCCTTCCCACTCCACGATCCTATAGTCAAAACTTATTTGTTGGTTTAGTCTTTGATCCAACAAGTCATGGACTGGACTGGAATACATGAAGAAATAACATAGTGCAGTCAGATGAACTACGCTAAAGACACAATTTAGTTGTAGCTACATTTCCCCTCCCAACTACATAACCAGGTATGTAAGTTCTACGATTTAGGCAGAATAAAAACTTGTAAAACTGACTCATGAAGAGCAGTAATTTTAAAATTAACTCTTCAAAAAGTGTCTTGATTTCAATGGGACTTCTAAAATTAAGTCAGCAAAAAACAGGACTGTCAGTGACAGAACTGTTTTTGGAACTTTGTAAGTGCTTTACCTTCTCCTAAATGTCTGCAAACAAGACCAATTTAAATCTCAGATATGCTTCTGCTCTTGAGGCACTTCAGAGGTCTTTACCAGAAGACTTACTAACAAAAAAGTTTATAGCAATCTGAGAAGAGAACAAAAGATATATGGAAAGGAGAAAAGCAATAGTAAAATCTACAAAATAAGAAATTATGATGACCAAAATGAGACATAATAATAGGCAAGTACCCAAAAATACTCTCCCAAGTGACAAGGCAGACAGGAGGGGCATGTTCAAATGATACCAATTGTATTGCTTCCAAAGCCTTGAGTGGAAATGTACTTATTATGATGTAAGAATATGGTGTGGTTTTCTTTCTTTCTCTTAAAAAAAAAGAAATAAAAGAAAGTAGGTAATTTCTTATAACATAAAAAATTCTGCAATCAGACAAGGCAATTTTTTTTTTTTTAGTCTAATATATTGTCCCCAGTGGTGGTCAGTGGAGGTTACATAGTAAAACAGAAAAAAGCATGTAGACAGAAATTCAGGGCACTTTTTTATTCTCTGGGATTAAGTGATTTAGAGATTTCCTAAAATGGGTTTCAATACATATAAATAAATATTTGTTTGTTTGTTTGTTTGTTTGTTTGTTTTCTAATTTATACAGCGTTGCTTTCCTAAAAGAATCCTAACATTCTAGGTACAGTTTCAACCAGTATTTAATACTAATATGATATATTTAGACATCAAGTGTGACTTTTTTGTGAAAACTCATTTCAGAATATGAAAAATCATTAATCCTTCTTGTGCATTATTTTGTGCACTGCCATTAAATTCCATCTCACATTTTAACTACCAAGTGTCTCTGGCTATACTCTTCTGAGAGTGTACAGAGTTAGGCTCAGATTTGATTACTATGAAAAAAAATCTAGCATTCAAAGACCTTGTTAATTCATTTTTATTCCCTTTTCATTTTGCTGAGTGGTATGTTGATTATATGTAAAAAATGGAATAATAACAATAATAATCTCATCAAAGATCACAAATTACTTTCTTCCATCTTGAAAATTATCATGTATTCCTAATCTCAGTTTCTTAATTTTTATTTATTTGTAACAGACTCCTCAAAGCTTAGCCTACTTTTATGAGAGACTTCCCCTACATGAAAATAACTAGGATGCCTTAGCAAAGTAGTAGACAGGATCTGTAAAGAGAAGTTGGTCTTTTTCATTACAGCAAGTAATGTATTTGAAGTAATGGACATTCAGTCATACAGGAAGAAACTCTTAGGAAGCTGAAAGCTTTTCCATTTTTTCCAGCTCTCTCATTTGGACTAATAAAAGATGCCACTTTTCTATCTGGCCATCATAGAAACATCTTCTTCTGTGACACTAACTATCCAAAGCAGAAATAAACTGCATTTCACAATCCTCTAGTTTTTGGAACACTGATTTCTTAGAAACTATGCAAGGTTTATATCTGTGGTTAACAAAATTTCTGAAATATAATCACTTGCGAGAAATAGATAAGTAATAAAACATAAACAGGGAACAATATTACATGTTTCAATGAATCAATATGAATGGTTAGGGTTTTTTGCTTGCTAACTTATTATTTCATATAATTTACAGAAAGATCTACAAAAAATGTCAAAAATATCAGAGATACAATAAAAACAAACAAAAGTTCTAAAAGGAATGATTGCCAATTTGCAAGCAGAATCATTTAATTGCCTGATGAAACTTGAATATTATATCCCTTAGTCTCTAGCCTTAGTAGGAATAGCTCACAGCACCGTTTTTAAGCCTTGTAAACATAGGCAAGGTAAAGGCTGATGTTCACTGCAAGGTCCATATTGGGCTTTCTTCCATGGCAAGTTGTGATGTTCCATCACTGCCACCCACACTGCCACTGTGTAGCATTGCAGCTACACAGAATATTCTGTGTCAGAATCTGATTTATGAACTTGCTCTGCCTAAGACACATCTTCACTCATCCATATGTATTTAAAAATTAGCCCACTCTTAAAATGTTCAAAAAACTCTTAGTCCTTTTCACAAGTGTGACAGGAGATCCTATCTGCAAAGCACAAGACATGCTGCACCATGCCAAAGTGCCAAGAGGGTGGAGGAAATTTCAGTAGGTTCTGCAGTTCATCCCTAAGGACTCTTGATACATCCCCAAGGACTCTTTTTTGTTTGCTTATTTTCCTTTTGTAATTACTGTAATATCTTATAGTATAGGTTTTAGAGGTCTTCTCTCGCCTGCAAAAAATTGAGCAAGAGGCCCTATTTTTGAAGACATATCTGGATTTTAATATTATTTAACATGTTTTGCTGAAGTTAAAATGGACAGGCTTCTACCTTTCTTGTGGAAAAGATTTTTCAGTTCTGTTTTACTAAGTCAAACCTATGTGTTATAAAAAGCGACTAATAACACTGGCAAAAGTTTTGACCATGGCAGTACATCAGTTTCCTGAGCATCATAGGGAAACTCCCCAGTATCCTCTCCCCAGTCGCTTTCACTGCTCAATCCCCCTGATGCCCCACCAGTCACACTGCTTGCTGTTGCACACTAGAGATGGGATTTTCAAGACAGCTTAACTTCTTCTTGGGCACCAACATTCAAGCATTCAGGTACACTCATAACTTAGCAGCTCCAGCATGTCTTGAAAGAGCATGTTTTTCATAGAGAACCAGGACCCAGACCCAACAAACTGAACTCCTGAGACCATTAACTTTGATGCTCAAATAAGATTTCAGCTTTTAAGAAGTTCTAGCTGACTAAATCATAAATCCTCAATTGCTCACTAGCTCTTTTGTTCCTTTGCTCTTCAAGTGCTGCTATTAGCTGTTCTTTCCACTTGTACTGTCATTCTACCATAGGAAAAAAATATCAAATTGTCTCATTTGAAAGAAAGAACCAGTTGAGGGCTCACCTGCTGCAGTAAACTCTGTCAGCACCTCTATCGCCTTTGCTCACTAGGAACATAAGAAAAAACAACAAAGGACAGAAACAACTTTCCGTGTAAGTGTTTCCTACTTCATTTTCATACAAAAAAAACCTCCAAAGTTCTTGCTGTGATTTAACAGCTTAGAAAAAGCAGAGAAATGCACAGAGCTAGAGAAAGAATTGAAAAACATAGTTTTAAGCAACTAGGAAAAAAAAAAATGCAGCACTGAAGGCCCAAAGCACACATTTTGAATTGCATGGCTGTAAGGAATGTGTTTTATGAAGCTATTAATATTTAACTCTTTTGGTGAAAGGGGTAGTTCTCAAATGAATCACAGGCATATATTGCACCATATATAATTGCACCATAGAATAGTCTCATTGAGTATCACTGGTTAAATAGCAGAACACAACCTGCTTTTTTCATGCAGCATATGTTATGGCTCAAATCATCAGCATCACCACATGAGCACTGCATTGCAGTTGCCAAGGAATAATCGTTTGAAATTAGACTTATACTCTGAGCACTGTAGTTGTGCCTGTTGCACAGTAGCATCACCAAGGAAGATACTGCAGCAGATTTGGAACTCTGCTTTATTCCGCTCAGTGTAAAACATAGTGGGAGTTACTTGTGCTACACTATTAATAGGACAGCACAATTATCACAAATATTTTGTGTGATTAAACCATATTAAGAGAGGCTTTTTAGAACCCAATAATCATCATGCATTTCAATTACAACGAATGAAGTGCAAATTTCTGAGATATTTTTCAGTCCTAGATTACAGGAGTAGGAATGCTAGGCTTCTTTCCACATAAAGTTACGCCAATTGGCATAGATATTTTTGTTTGTTCAGAGCCCATAACTTCAAATGATGCCAGCTAGGAACCAGAAGAAGTTTTTGTGGCACATTTTGATCTAGGTCTTCACAGTTGCTAGTGTTTGTCATGCATGTTGCTCATGCAGTGCGGCAGCTGTATCCTTCCCCTGGAGCTCTCCTCTCTTCTCTTTCCAGCTTCTCAAATGAAATTGGAAGCTGTACCTAGATTACTATATTTAATAAATACTGGCGAAGCAATCCTCTCTTAATTCAGTCACTTAAACTCTTTTTGGAACAGCTATATTTCTGGTATCTAAAATGTTCTTTTGTACAATCCAGCTTGCACGCTATGGAAACAAAAAATACAAACAAAACCCCAAAACAACCTTTTGCTTTGAAATGTCCTTCTTTGTGCTTGAAAAATGTACTTCTAATTTTATTTTGTCCACTGTTTCTTGATTTATGAGAAAAATTGAAAGATTGATTTCTTTCTTCTCCCTAACTCCAAATCATCATGATTTTCATACTAACGCCTTTGGTCCCCTCTTTTCATGGCCATCTGATCAATTTGGATGATCAGATCTGTGCATGCCTTCTCACTGTGCTTTTCAAGTAAAACGGTTAGCTAGGTAACGTTTATCACATGACCAAATACCCATCACTTTCATATAATCTATGTAATCTAGAAACTATTTTTATTAGTAATTTTGAAGTGATAGTGTTCCATTAACTTAAAATGTACACTGCTCATAGTGCAGAAATGGAATATGTGGCAATATTCAGCATGTAAATAGCCACTAACTAGTTCCAGACTTACTCCTAACTATGGGGAACTTCAAGCTTCCTTTTCTGAAAGCAGGTGTTTTGAAAATGGAACCCACTTGACTAAATGAAGAAGATATACTTAGCAAACTATCTTAATCATTAATCAGTTTGCAGTTGTGAAGGTTTTTACCCACTTGTGCCTACTCTATGTAATAAACATTTATTAATCTTTTCTTTTTTATATCATGAATGCTGATAATGCATTCATTGAATTACTCAGAGAAAATTACATATAACATTTGACTTCAAATGACTTTAACTGCAAAAATCCAGATCTAGAGGTATTGAGGGTTGTTTTGTTTTCTCTACCAAAACATTCTCAACTCTGTTAAATTATTTGGGTTATAAGCCTATAAAATTAACAAGGTTTATAAGACTTTTCACATCACATCTTGGATAGAAGCTACTTTTTAAGTAACAATATATGTGAGTCACATTAAAGTACAATAATGTGTTTTCTTTTGATATTGATGATTGCTACTACTGTATGTACATTAATTCAAAGTAATGTATACTATAAAGTATTAGTAAATGCAGCAAGTGCATATTCTGTTTATTTAGTAAACAACTGAAATGGTTACCAGATGTATGCAATAACAATGAATACTTTTAATTCCTTACCAGCAAGCAGATTTCAGATTTTATAAATAAATTATTTCAAGAGGTCAGGAAAGAATGATCCAGCTGCATGGAAGAGAATGGGGATATTTTCTTTGACTCCTACCCACTTTCACTCAAAACCTATATATGTTAGTCAAACACATCTTGGTCTGGATTGCTTTAAAATTTATATTTGCAAAATGAAAATTTAGTGTTCACTAGAAATATTTGAAATATAACTCTGCTATCATCAGAATTTTAAAACTGCTGAACAGATCTAAACATTTTCCACAAAAGAACATTTCAGGGGATTAACAGTTAAAATGCTTCAGTTTATAGCAAAGTTAGACAAAAATGTTAATAGTGATGTTTCTAATTTTCACAATTTTTTTTTCTAAGTGTACTACATCTACTATTACTATCTGCTACTACATCTCATGTTTTCAGTTCTCACTCTGTCACTAAGGACATCTTAAAGATATATGGGTCTCTTTGGTGCACTATAGCTTCATGGCAAGTCAGTGGGAACTAATCAAGCTGGAAAGCAATGCTTAATCATATCAATGAAACTCTCCTACTAACTATCATGACCTAAATTCATTTCACTCTGCAAAAGTTTCTGAAAAGACTTAATGCAAACACACTACTATTATTGTCAAATCTTTAGTGATCATATTTAGGAATACATATACATAAATATACATATACATAAACATATACAAAATAAGAAGGAAGGTTTGTAAGTATCCCAATTTGTTCCCATTTTTGCCTTGGGGGAAAAATATTTCTGGCCATGTATTGATAACATTTAACTGCTTACTGTGTGTTACTAGCAGTATTATTATGTTAATAAAAATCACCCCTAATAATATGGATATAAGAGACTATATCTTTTTAAAGAGTTTTAAGGAGAATACACACAATCATTTCTTGGGCAGTGTTTATTCATTGTTTAGGAACAAGTGTTGGTTTAAGAAGCATAAATTTCTCTGTATCAGCCAGAGCAGTCACTGACTATAACATCAGATTTCAGTGTGGGATTCAAAGGTATTTTTCACTCAAAAGAAAGAGAAATGTGAAAAAAGAGTTCTTCAAGGTGATTGTTTTATTTTACAGAAATCATCTGTACTTGGACATAAGGACTATAACAAGGAGCTCAGAGAGAGAGAAGGGAAGATGGGGTTTTTGTTGATAGGATATAGAAACAGTTCCTGAGCTGTCAAACTGCTTTAGTCTGAAATTTCATAGTCCCAAAGCCAGAGCCTCCCTGTCAACCCAACAAATACAGGTGGGGCCCCTCAACAGACTTTGGGCCTCATCTGCTGGGGGCCAGGTCTTGGTGATGACCACAGCTCCAGCAGCAGGCAGAGGTCTYTGAGGCAAAGATGAAGGTTCATAAATTAGAGGGAAGTGTCCGCCTCATGCCACAGATAAAATTTCACTTTACGAGATTGCACATGAAATCTGTGTTAAGGTGCTTTGAAGGTTTAAAGGGTAAATGCTCATGTTGCTGGACATCTTGATAATCTGCTTAAATGCTAACATYTTCCTCTGCATGGTTTAGATATGCATAGTCTGTGCATTAATGCCAAGAGCAGCAAAGTAACAATAGTGTTTGGGGAGCTCTGCTGAGCTTCAATTACACTTCAATATTTAGTATTCGCCTTGGGCCCTAGGCATAAACACCATGCTAGTTATAAAATACTATGTCAAATGGAGGACAACTCAGACAAAGCAGATTCCTAGGATATTCCAGATAAATATCACAAACATAATCAGCTCCAACTAGGAGTCTCAGCAAGGGGAAAGCATTCTCTTTCATCCCACCTAAAACACAGGCATTAAATTAACCGATAAACTGATAACTGAAAACTCTTTATTCCACTAGCCACACTACATGTTTTGCCAAAGGCTTATCTCAAACAGCTTTAGATTTACAACATCTTTTAATCAGACAGACAGAATTCAGTTATAAAGTCATCAGCAAAGCCTGATATCCTTGTATAAAAGTGGATATTGATTACTTGATCAGACAAAACTGAAACTACATGTTGTATGGTTTTGAGAGTCTACATGATGTCTGAGCAATAATCATTGTGCAGCTAAATAATATCTTTCCAAATGCTGTTCCTTGCCTTTGTTATCCAGCAGGGCCAAAATATCCAAACCACGAGAAATGGATATTCTATTTTATTCCTGCATTCTTAGATCAATGCAGTTTTGTAAGCCAACAAAATAAAAAGTAAATAAATTGTTGAGTCACTAGGTCCTTACAGACACATTCACAGTACGATTATTTTTCTAGTAGACTGAAAGAGCACAAGGAAAATGCAGCTATCCTCAACCTAGGGGAGCCAGAAACTTGCTCACATTCAGTTGAGCATCGTAATTACAGGTGATTGCTTCAATTGATCAGGAACAAAAGAGAAACATCTTGTCACTTCCTTTCTGACACACTCAACCAAATTTGGGTTAGTCCTTGAAAATCCAGCAAACAGCATCATAATAACAACTGTAGAAATGCASAGAAAACAAAATAAGCTTCTTTGGACAAGGTAAATCCCTTAGGATTTGCAATCCCAGTTCAAACTCCAGTCAATTTTAACACAAAACTCTGCTAACTGGAATGAAGTTTGAACCATGTCTTGTTTAGGCAATATGGCATCAGTCTAAAATATTTTTCAGTGCTGTTCTTATGTCCTACTTCATATTGCTCTGCTCTATATAAACATGAAAATACAGTAATATTATCCACTGGCAATTTTATGAGCCTTTTTATGTCAGATTTCTGCTGTCCAGAAAAGTTAACAAAGAAATAACCCCATTTTGAAATGAAGATTCAGGTATCACAAATCAAAAAATAATCAGTAAGAAGCACTGTCTACCTCCAGTAGAATATCTGACACTGTTTTTGAAAAAATAATTTTCAGTTTTCTTCCACAGGGTTTTTGTGTGTATGTWCATACACATTGTACATTTTTTAACAAAATCCATGTATGTATCTAAATATATTTTTATTTACTTACTTTTGCATTTATAATCTGTACATAAGTAGAGATTTATTGTATTAATGTTCCTTCCAATATTTTTAGTAAACAAAAATGATTTCTTTCAAGTCCTAATACCTAATCCTGGAAATAGATACCAGGAAATGACAAAGGATAAAGTTTTCACAGTAACTGGGAAAGTAAAGTCTGCGATTTTCCTTTTGACTAATCTATTCTCCCCTCTTACATTCCACTTCACATTACATACTCATTTCATTCCATACACATTACATACATTAAGTACAATTTTGGTCTTTAGAAACAAAATAAAGAAGGTTATTACTTCTCTATTTCAGTTTCTTTAAATTTACTAGAATATAAAAAAGGTATCTTAAAAATTTTTGGGAAAAAAGTGAGTCCTTCAGAATTAAGAATTTGCTTGTTAGCAAGCATACAAAAAAATGGGACTCATTTTTCCCTCTTCCTTTTAAAGTTTTTAGCATTTACTTTGAGTTTGCACAACACAGAACTTATACTTCCCACTGTTCTGTTGCACCTATACTCCTGAGTGTTTAGATACAAATTCAGGAGTGCAAAAATATCCTCAAACTTGTAATTAGGTAAACATATTGATTGCTGACAACTAGGTTTCAGAACAAATTATGAGATGTGTTATGTAATGGATTAAGAATGYTCTAAAAGTTCCACATAAGCATTGAAGTGCTATGATACAAGACCAACATTTTGTGATATTTTTAAGGAATTATTATTTTTAAAGCTGTAAAGTCCATTTGATTTTGAGACATTAGGCTTCTGGTTATATTTTTGTTTCTTTTTTTTATAGCCAGAAGACTTTTTTTTTTTTTTTTTTTTTTTTTTTTTGAACTGAATGCAGAGTGCTTCTTACATAATCCCTTAACCTCAGGACAAGGAACTTGGAGTCTTCTGCTAAAATAGTGAGAAGAGACAACACTGGATAATATGCTGAAGTCACTACTTTTTCTTTACCTTTTATAAGTCAGTAATCTTTACAAAGAATGTTTCTATATCATTTTTTTTCTCTATCCAAATCCACACTACCTCTGTTAAATGGAAATTTTTCAATTGCACTAGCTAATTCTCTTACTAAGATGCTACCTCAAAAATAGTTAACTTCATCATCCTTATAGTACTTATTGGTCTTTAGTCCTTGAACTTATTTCCTAAATTTTGAGCATTTATATTTTATTGCCACCTGGAGCTGCCTGCTGGTTCTTTTATTTGATCTGAAAAGTCCAGAGACTAGAAAGTCGGTAAAATAAGCTTTACACTTCATAGTAGTTAAAATCTAAATTGCTCCCTAGAGACAATGAATTATGGAATTGTACTTTAGAACAGCACTTATCTTTTTTTCTAACAATATGATTAAATGATTAAAATACTTCTTCCTACCAGTTAATGAGATCCTAAAAAAAAAAAAAAAAAAAAAAAAAAAGCTATCGGTTAGGTTTTGCAAAAGCTAATTCTCAGCCACCTGGTCTAAATGCATTCCAGAAACGTGTGTGAGCTGCTTGGTCACAGAGAAATCAATATGCCTTCTGCTGAATGAAAGGGATACTGGGCTCTGATAGGGGTGCCAGCTGGATGCCAGCTGATGGAAAGTTGAGCATGACAGTTTCAACAACCCTGCTGCACTTAYATCTCCTCAAGGTATAAATCCTGAGATTAACCCCTGGCAGTAGGAGTGTGCATCATCCCAAAAGCTAGCTATAGTTCCTACTTTCCTTCACCCTACATGGCTGGGATCACCAGCACTGACCAACAAAGGACCAAGAGCAAAGCCTGAGGAAGAAGGAGGCCTTTAACAATTATCTTCTCTGCCCCAAAGGTTCAAACTCTTCCTGCTAGAGTCTGATACTAATTGCTCATTCACGTGGGACATTCATTTTGCAAGAAGGTACAGAGACCTCTGCTCTGACCTGTCATGCTGTTTGGAGCATCTTTTAAGACAGGGATATCTGAGCTAAATGAGTTGTTGGTAGGATTGCACTCACTAAGTCTCAGACATCACTGCCAAATCTTCCTGCAGCAGCATTTAAAATGTTTACCAGTTTTCCTGTTATGTTTTCTGACACAATTTTAAAGAAGCAGTAGAACTATGTTCTGGTACCTGCATTCTTTTGTTAGTCAAAATACTACTGTAGGTAGAAATTACTGTTACTCAGACATGTCTGTTTCCTTACATAAATACAAACTGACAAACCAGCAATGACACTTGCTCTGAGCCAGGGTCAGACCAAGTGCAAATACAAGCTTTATAAGTATGACATAGAAGAGGCACAATAAAAATGCAAATGCTTGCACTCATAGCTCCAACAGGGAAGACAAAGAAACACTTAACTTTCCATTCAATTTGGAAACATGCTYAATCTTGAGAGCTCAACACTCAAGAAGTATAGCACTTTAAAACATAGTCTTCTTTAAMGGTCAGACTTCCAGAATAGTCAACAGCTCCACAATAAATATATGTCTTGATTTTTATTTTTGTCAAATCTCTGCAATTTTTGTGCTAGAATACTACAGCTGTTATGTATTGTGGGAGTTATGAGGTTAGTGAGAAAACCTGACTGTACAGACTAAGGACACCAATGGACTCCCAAATATAAAACTTCTATTCTTTCAGACCACTCATTTTCAGGTAAAAGTATGCTTTTTCCACAGAAAGAAAACATGCATACAATCTTCTAATTGCATAAGAGATTTGCATTCAATGTATTTTTATTTAAAAAATTATTTTCTAGCAAATGATGCATTGTATTGAAAAACAAAGGAAAGTTATAGGTTCCTTTTAAAAAATATCAAGTGATTCTTTATTCAGTTTAAATATTTAAATATTTAAATATTTAACTGTAAGAAAAAATGGACACAAACCCAAAGGTCCTATTGGCAGTAAGTGGTCATAGATTAGCCATGTGTGTCTCAAAATGAGTGACACTTTTATTAGTAAATTAAAAGTAGGACTTCTAATCACCTCTATAATTCCCAAGTAATAGTTTAGTAATAAACTAGCTGTGGATTTGAAGGACTTTTGCAGCAGAAATTACAAGCTGTATAAAACCTGTATTTTTATGATGATTCGATCTTCAAAACCACTTGAATGCAATCCTATGCCACGTGCTGTAGGTGACCTTGCAAGTGCAGAGGGGTTGGACTAGATGATCTCTAAAGGTCCCTTCCAACCTTAAGGATTCTATGAATCTATGATTCTATGATGGCAAGTTAGAAAAAAGTATACTCATTAAAGAGGAAAGGATAGGAGAGTACTCTGTAGGAGATAGATAAGTGGCATTTAAAATATCAATAGGAAGTCCTACTTTCAAAGAAAACAGCAGAAAAAAATGTCTATGGGAGAGAAAAGAAATTTCATCCTAGGCATAATATCTGGAAGAAACTGAAAGCTTTGGCTTTGATTTTGATATTTTATATGATCAATGCTATCTTTTGTAACACATATTTTTCATTTAGCACATGCTCAAACATTGTAATTTTCTGTTTCAGCTATGTGCTTTTTTTTTTCCTTTCTCCGCTCTTTATTCTTTTCAGCTGTATATCATAGTATTTAAAAATTTCATCCTCCCGCACAAGTACAGACGCTTTCTTTATACATCACATTCAGAGGTGTATCTTATGACCTTAGAACTGAGAAATTACTCAGCAGTAAATATAATAATTTAGAGAATAAGTAAACCAAATTTAGACCCCACTTTATCTGTTTTTATATATAAGTATGACAGCAAACAACACCGGAGCAATGTTTAAAATGGAAATGTCAAATATTACTCTATCTATATGAAAGAAACAGAAACCAGTTTTAAGTATTGCTAGCTTAAATAGAGATATATTAACGCTATTACTTTTGCCAAGAGATACTGTTTCCTGAATGTCTGACTCTGGGATTAACTATCTACAAGCACAGGATCCACAGAACATCTATATAATCCAGATTTCAAGGTATAAGCAGTAACTTGGGATCATAAATTTTAAATAATGAGTAAAAGTACTTTCTGCTTTGTAGCAATCTGTAGTTGCTGTAAAAAGACCTTTGAAAAAATCTCATATCTGTAAACCACAGCCATAAAATGAGATGCCAGCCTGCCTTGCTGCTTTTCCATGCTTTGAGTTTAGTTGGCTTCCAAACACAAAATATCAAGAGTAAGTATAGCCTGACATGTTGACCGCAGTAAAATTGCCCTAGAGCTGCAAAATGCACTCAGGAGAAATGACATTGAGATAGTCATTCTAAATTGTCAAAGACACATCTGACCCATCTCTGCCAAATAGGCGAACCAAATAGAAATTGGAAATAGTTGTTCTACTAAGCATTTCCAATACTTAAGTGGTGTTTCATATTTAATTAACCAAGCAATTGCAATCTGAATTTCTCAAAGCCTCAATGCACTAGCCATCCACCAACTCTTCACTGCAATATCGTATGATATTGTTAATTAGTACCTCCTTGAAAGATTACACATTGCTAGTTTCTATCATGCTTAATATACTGGGAGAGTTTTTTAATTAGTGTATTATCATTGCCATCAATATTTAACATAAAAAACCTCAAACTATCAGAAAGAACAGAAAATAAATACAGCTTTTCAGAAACAGGCTTCCCTATCAACTTAAAAGGTTATTTTAGGACTTTTTGAGTAAATCTGAGATAAAAAAATTGGGAGGATTTTTTTTTTTAATCCAAAGATAAATAAACCCATCATTGATTTGATTTAATGAGTTTTGTATAGCTATATTTATAAAGTTCCAATATTATTTTAATGCTAAGTAAGTACTACATATAAGGATTTATTTTCTCACAGAATTAAACAGACAAAGGTAATCTATTTTAAATTCTTACTTTTATGCAGAATAATTTGTCTGTACAAAGAAGTTGTTAAGAAATGTGATTTCCTAATTTTCTGAGCATCTAACAGCKTCAGTTTAGCTAATGCACAGCTGACACTTCAGGATGACAGTTCAGAATGCATAACAGAATATTTATTTAAGGACAAGATTTGCAAAAAAGAAAAAAAAATGTACAAAACACATTCACAATCAACTTATATTCAGATCATTTGGGCATTTTCAAAAACTTAAGTCTTTGTTTCCCAAGAAGCAGTATAATTGAATTCCCTGCTGMTAAAAATCATGGTTTGCATGGCTGAAATATTGAAGTAACAATCTTTGTACCAATCTTTTTTACAACAGTAACACATTTTGTAGGACTTGTGACAATTTCTGATATCAGAAATGCTTCAACAACTTCGCTGACAGATAAGGGAAAAGACTGTTGAAAATAAATTCCATACTACATGATAGTTGGGAAGGACTCCATCAAAGTTAATGGTGAAATAACATCACATTAAAAAGCTCCATTTTTCTTATTGTTTTCCTTTTTATTCACATGATTGTACAAAGACAGTAAATGTACCATGGAAACTAACTGTCTTATCACTATAAAGCTCTAATTAATTCTGATCAGCAAATATCAAAAGTTTGGGATACAGGCTTGGGTCATTTTGGCCATTTGAGAGTCATTGTTTACTTCCTATTTTCTTATTTTTGCCTTCCTTTTTTTTCTTTTTTTTTTTTTTTTCAGCTTACTGGTTTCTCTTTTAAAATCATACACTGCTTACCATTTACCTAAAAAGGATTCTAACTGAAGAAAAAGAAATGCACATAAATATCTATATATAGAGATATATACAGATATATATAAATATACACACACACCCCTGATGCGAGGGAGCATCCGGAGTCAAAGACGCAGTCTCATAGAGATTAAGTCAATGCTCCGTTTACTGAAGATTCCAGCACACTTTTATACAGTAAGCCGTAAGCCGCACCCCGGCCAATCATGATTTTACACAGTCTCCTCTCACCTCTGTCTCGCCACTGTCTTCGGGGCTGGCATTCAATCCCTTACAAGTTTACCTATAAGGTTCCGGATACAATACCTTTTATGCCTAAAAACAAGYGTGCTACAGCTACTGTCCAATCAGCTTCATGGTCATGGAGCAGCCGGACAGCTGCCTTTGTTTTTGATCCGCTGATGGAACAAGTACACTGTCGGCCTTGAAGTTGATTATCTACTAACATGGCATTCTGCCTGCTAATAGGCACTGTACGGCCGTCCTTGGAGCAGGCCCCAACACACCCCCCTTACCTCAATAGAAAAAAATTGTATATGAACCTCACTACACCAAGAATGTCAGTAAAAAAAATCAATTTATTTGTGCAAATGTTTGTAAAGGAACATTTTGTATCATCTGCACATTAAACAATAGTATATTCCAATCAGTTGCCAATTGTGAGAACTTTGATTTTTAGAGAAAGAATTTTAAGACATGAACATGTCAAATAGTCATCACGAGGCTTCAGACATGATAGTCTAATGTATATTGTTTTGCTTAAAGCTCTCAGACCTAAATTTACGTTTGCATCTTCATTCCAATTGCAGAGCATTTTTTTTTATACCATTTGACATTCATTATCTTTGAATCTTTGGGACTTAAACGAGTTGCTGAATGACAGCATAATGTATACAAAATCATTGATTTAATTCTTCTTCCTTCCTCCCATTTAGTTTCTCAAATTCCTCTCATTGCCTTCTAATTCCTTAACAATCATTTATAGATTCCCTGATGAGTGTCAGCTCTGGGTCTGTCCAGAAGT
Organism: Nothoprocta perdicaria; assembly: GCF_003342845.1. Lineage (NCBI taxonomy): Eukaryota > Metazoa > Chordata > Aves > Tinamiformes > Tinamidae > Nothoprocta > Nothoprocta perdicaria. Next base: position 316,431 of record NW_020455556.1, read on the forward strand.
TCCACCTAGAAAATCTGTGACAGATATATTTTGATTCATAGCATTGTTTGATTCATAGCATTGTTTGATTMATAGCATTATTTGATTCATAGCAATTACTAAGTCGTTTATCATTCTTCCATCCACATTATTCTGTATTTGCAGACCTGCTATCTTAGGAAAGATATCTACTGATTCACCATTGGAAACCATTGGTGCAACTTTACTGTATTCAGCCATTCCTGGAGTGATTTAATCCAACTTTAACAGAGAAAACTACTAAATACTCCAAAGCTGCATGATTTTATAAAAASAGCTCCATTCCTTTAGAATTGTCTTAAGAAATAGATATCAAGAAATAATGTTGACAATAAATTTTAAGTCATTAGAAGCGAGACTCAAAAGATGACCAAAAGGCTAATCTAGGGACAAAGAAATGCTCAGTTAAGGGCAAAGAAGTATAAACAATTATATTGCTGTTGATTTTTTTTTGTCTTTCAGAATCCTTTTTTACCCTATTCCTCATAATAATACCTAGACAAAAGTGCTAAATATTGCATAATAGAAAACTTGCATCTTCTTCAGAAAACAACAGGTATTTTTAGACAAGTGATTAGCAAAATTGGACATAGTGAGCAATATTGTTGCAGGACTGAGTGAAGCAGCTTTTTCTAAAGGTTCTAAAGCTTTCTGAATAGATAATGATGATGCTTTTATTCTTTCATGTATTCTTTGTGCCATTTACTTCTGGTTCACCTTACCTTGACAAACAAATTAATGAAAATTCTTAGGATTTAGAGCACACATTTGTGTGGGTGGAGAATTTGTTCTTGTTTTAAATAAAAAGTCTCAAAGCAAAATCCTGAGTGGGTTGATTAAGCTGGATTTTAAATGCAAGAAAAATCAGATATAGAAACCTGGCTGAGTCAGACAAAACTCAAATTATGAATAGAATTCAAATGTCTGGCAAAAATGACTGCATTTATACATATTTGTATATGCAAAATGTATAAAGAGATCCTGTCAGTTATACATAGTAATGCATTAGGGAATACACACTATATGTAAATTGCATGTTAAACTGTACAAGTAGAACATCAGTGAAAATCTGGAAGAGAAGGTTCCTTATGGATCTGGAATATTCTCGCATTAGCCTTTTTCACCAGTGTGCAGAGGTCTAACTTAAGTTATGAGCACATTGTTCTGAACAATATAGAAACTATGATAGTAAGAAAAAGTATCAGATGTAAAAGATTTTCTCTTTACGACAAAATAAAAGAAAAAGTAATAAACGGTATGAAAGAAGAAAGATAAAACTTTCATAGTTCATACTTATGTAAGACAGCTAGGTAAGAAATTTCAAGATTTAAATCACAAATGATTGTGAACAATGCAGTATTTTTGGCAAAAATCACTAACAGATAGTCTAGTATTAATAGCAGGAATTTAAATTTAGTTGTCATAATACATGTAAAGGCTTGAGACTGGTGTCACCTCCTAGCTCTTCACAGACAGAGTATCTGGCTTCACTGCTTATGTTGAGATGAGCACAAAGATATTCACTTACATTTCATCTGAAATTTCAGTTCAAAGTATTTGAATTATTTGAATTATGCCTAACCACTTCTGAGATGAATCAAATCTGGAAGAAAATTCACAAAGAATCATGTGCATTTCTATTTGTCATTGTCTTCACAATGTCTTGGCAKATTTGCTCTTTACATGAGAGAGCAACTGGAATGTATGGAGCTCTGCCTAGGGGTGGACAAAGCATGTGTCAAGAGCCTGTGATTAAAGGACAGGCCAACAGGKGCAACACTGTTGTGGGAGTTTACTACAGGCCTCCTGACCAGGAAGAGGAAGTGAATTGGGATTTCTACAGGCAGCAGCAAGAAGCCTCACTGGCACTGGTCCTTATGGGGGACTTCAGCACCCTGATGTCTCCTGGCATAATCACATAGCCAGGAACTGACAGACCAGGAGATTCCTGCCAAACATTGTAGATAAATTCYTTATGCAGGTGGTTGATGAGCCAACAAGGAGAGGGACACTGCTAGACCTGATACTATCAAACAGAGATGGTCYATTTGGAAATGTGGGGATTGGGGGCAGTCCTTTCTGCAGTGACATGAGATGTTGGAATTTGTGATCCTGAGTGGAGGAAGCTGGGCAAGAAGTAGGACTGCAACCCTGGACTTCAAGAGAGCCAACTTTGACCTCTTCAGGGAGCTCCTTGGAGGAATCCCCTGGGTGAGGGTCCTAGAAGGAAAGGGAATCCAGGAGAGTTGGACAATATTCAAGCACCACTTACTGCAAGCATAGAGTCAGTGCATTCTTCCAAGAAAAAAAGTCAAGTAAGGAGAACAGGACAAGGGGAAATGGGTACAAATTGAAACACAGGAAGTTCTATCTGCATGTGAGGAAAAACTTCTTTCCTGTGAAGGTCACAGAGTCCTGGAACAGGCTGCCCAGAGAGATTGTGGAGCCTCGTTCTCTGGAGACACCTCGATGCCAGGCTGTGCCACATGCTTTAGCAGAGGTGGGATCAGACTCGATAATCTGTAGAGATCTCTTCCAACCTCATCCACTCTATGATTCTGTGGATGTGCATTCAAACTATTTAAGGAAGAAAAAGGTAATTATTTGTTTATGAGAAATTTTTAAAGTAGTTTTGAATGTAAAAATAATAGAGAATAATTCAAGCATACACTGTTAATATGGGATCACAATATGAAATCTTGGCTACTCCTCTTATTTTCCACAAATAAGTGAACAACCAAATAGCCAAATTGCTCAACAGTTAAAAGTCTAAGGATAGTTTTGACAGCAAGAATGTGAAGCATTACCTTCCACAAGGCGTGTTCAATTTTTACTGCACTATATTATATGAGGAGATATATATAATAATGAGAGGAGAAAAAAATATATCAGATATGTAGTTCTATATCTCTAGTTTATTTGCAAAATAATAAAAAGATTTTTTAAAAAATCTGAATTTAGCAACTTGTCACCATATACCGTTTCTTTTGGAAGAACTAAATATCTGACTTGTGAGCAATGTGCCAGGTAGAATAATACAAAAGTCACTGAATACCATTCATAATTATAATTTTACCAGTCAAATTAACAGCCTCGACCTTTAAAAGTTATTCTATCAAACTATTTTATCGGAGTCTTCATCAAGGACAATACTTAACACCTCTATAGCTGTCTCACTAAAAGACATCAAAGAACCCGACAAAGCTGCTTATATTTAATGACCATAATGATGAGGTACAGATATCATATCACATTGTCTTGTTTTRAAAGCGGGGAAATTGATTTGGAAASYTACATTACCTTTTCTTTGGTCATGTATAGTCACATATAGCAACAAATAAAACAGATTTTAATAACAGCCTCCTTTTCTACCCAACGGGCTCTATTCCTCCTATCAAGATGGTCATTCAGAATAGACTGTCTCACTGTTTTGGTGCTTAGGYAGAAAGTCAGGTAGTCAGATTCTTTCCTGAAATTCTATACATCTTGCCACAATGTATCTAAATTTTGAGTCAATTTCATTTTCATTGAAAAAAATAATGTAGATATTTTCCTTTGAAATAAGCAGATGTATGCATCACACAAAAGCACACGATTTCATTATATGTAGTATTACAACATAGCCTACAGAAATTTTAAACTGCATCCATATCATACTTAAAAAAGTGATTAAAATTTCATGATTTATAAAACAGCAAAGTAGTCTTTAATGAGTAGTTAATTTCCATGCAGAAAAACAGGTGGGACCAGAAATGCATGTGTTTCTGCTTCCTGGATGATTYGGACCTTCCCCTCATATAGTCTAGCAGGTTTTATTTAGTTTATGAGTGTATGAACAGCAAAGTGACTTCATAAAATACTCCTAGTGATCGCCAATCTCTTTTGAATCTCTTCTAAAATATTTTTTATTTTTTTCTGGATCAAGTTGTTGCTTAACTGGAAACYCCAGGTTGTTTGGGGAGCTGTTTGGTGAAACAGCAAAGTTTGCTCTTTTCTTTCACTCTCTCTGGAATGTATATTCCAGACTTGGGAAAGGGCTAAAATCAATCAAGATTTACTAGAAGCGCAAATACCATTTGACTGTAAAAAATACTATTCTTTCACACTTTTTTATGTTCCTAGTTCTCATACTGGAGCCCTTTGGAGCTAACCAGGAAGAAACATCTCTTTTATTTTTACGGAGAAAACATACTTCCTCATTCAGTGGGCAGTTAGGGAGAAAGTTTGGCTCCTTTTATTTCTTTCTACATAGCCAAAGCTCTTTGAAACATGTTACTTTGCCTTCACATTTTACAAAATGCAGATGATATTATGTCATTCCTTGCTTCAAAATTTGGACTTATGTTGAAATATGATGACCAATGTTATACTGCTTGATTAGTGCAATTTTTTCATCTCCTGCCTATCTTTGTACATAATTCGTATCTTGAGTACACTGTACACTAATTTTGAGCAAGGCTCCTCATTTGTATAAACTAGCCTTACATATACATGTCTAGACTGTCACAGCTAATAAAATAAAATGACACAATCAGACAACTGGAACCGGCACGGGAACAGGCTGCCCAGGGAGGTTGTGGAGTCTCCTACTCTGGAGGTCTTCAAAACCCACCTGGACACCACCCTGTGCCACATGCTCTAGGTGTCCGTGCTTGAGCAGGAAGGTTGGACTAGATGATCTCTAGAGGTCCCTTCCAACCTTGAACATCCTGTGTGATTCTGTGACCTGCTGGAAAGCACCTCCACGGAGAGGGACCTTGGAGTCCTGGTTGACACTAAGTTAACCATGAGTCAGCAGTGTGCCCTCGTGGCCAAGAAGGCCAATGAGATCCTGGCCTGCATCAGGAGGAGTGTTGCCAGCGGGTCAAGGGAGGTGATTCTGCCCCTCTCCTCAGCTCTGGTGAGGCCTCACCTGGAGTACTGTGTGCAGTTCTGGGCACCCCAGTATAGGAGGGACGTGGAGCTTCTGGAGAGGGTCCAGAGAAGGGCAACCAGGATGATTAAAGGAATGGAACATCTCTCATATGAAGAGAGGCTGAGTGAGCTGGGCCTGTTTTCTCTGGAGAAGAGACGGCTCAGAGGGGATATGATTAATATGTATAAGTTCAGGAAGGGAGAATGCAGGGAGGAAGGG
>NW_020455556.1:322334-395728 GCF_003342845.1 Nothoprocta perdicaria
AAAAAAAAAAAAAAAGTAAAGACTAGAAAGTTTTAAACTCTTACTGAAATTTTGACATTCAGTAGAAAACTTCTATGTTTCAAAGTCTATCACTTTTCCAGGGCCATGAGTACAGATCTTTGGCTTATTTTCTAATAGACTTTTAGAATATTTTGGAGTTTAATTCAGCTCAAACCCAAATGATCATTTTTTCAGATCTGTATATTTTATGAGCTACTTTAGATTTCTTCCACCTGGGCTACCAACATCTTATTGAAATAAAGACAAGTGTCGAATATTCAAAAGTTTGCTTTGATGAAATTCCACATCTTTGGTAAACTAGAATATATAGGCAATAAAAATAAAGTCAATAACCAATACATATTTAGACACAGTTATATGTGGTTATAAATAGGAACGAGATATGGAGTATTATGGTATATTCATATGCCTTCACATTAACAGGGTACTTAATCTATTTGATGACCTTGTTTGTAGTGCTGTTAGTGACTTCTGACATATTACTAACTAAACAAACTTAAAAAAAAAATGCACATTTCAAAACAGCAGGAGATAATTAGCAACATTAATGAGGCTGTTCATCGGATTCCACAACAATATCTTTCACAGCAGGAGAAGCAGACTATTTGTGTGTCAGGGACACTTACCCTTGACATTTCCTAATTACTTTTTGCAGGTTTTCTTAACTCACCTTAACCAACAGGAGACATTGACCTTGGAGCTAGCTATGGTGGTTAGTATATGCCATGAATTACAGGACTGTGTAAGTAACAAGACTCAAATGCTAGACCCAAAATATCTCTGTCTGTCTGTCTGTCTGTCTGTCTATCTTTCTATCTATATATCTACTTTTAAACAATCATAGCTGTACCATCTTGGTGTGGTCTTTTTTCAGGGTACAAAACCATTAAAATCAAATTAAGTGGTGTTTGAATCTTTTTACAGCTATGGTGTATTATAGAAATGTACAAGATTTTTTAGGTCACTCATCCTTGACCTAACTCAGCCCCCTATGGATTTTGTAAGTTTTATCCTTTATTTCAAAATAAATCAGATTAAGGCATTGCTGAACACTTTTGAAACCTCTGTTTTCATTGACTGTGACTTTTTGTAAGTACAGATGATGTAAATTAGAAAGTATTTTCGTATAATGAAATAAGAAAATAAAATAAATCTCATAGCTACATCTTTATTTGGCTTATAATTTCTTGTAGGTAAAGTACCAAATACTAAACAGAAATTCTCTGTAGTAATCTATGTCTCCTAAACTTTTCTCCGTTTTCTGTGTGTAGTGCTCTAGCTGTTTCCACAGCCATTCACTGGCCTTACTATCAAACATTACCCATAATGAGTTGTTACCTTTTTTTTGTTTCTCTGCATTGCCACATTTTTTATTATTATTATTATTATCATTATCATTATCATTATCATTATCATTATCATTATCATTATCATTATCATTACTACTATATCATTATTATTATTATTATTATTATATTTATATTTATATTTATATTTATATTTATATTTATATTTAAAAAAAAATCTGCAGGGCATCCTAATTTCACATGAATTTCTCTGATACCATCATACCATTGTCCTGTGAGCAAATCTGAGATTTTAGGAATAATATGGTACACTCAATAATAAAATATATATATAAATATTTTATATAAATATATATAAATTATATATAAATATATAASTATTAATGCTAAAATCATTTCACTTTTTTGTGCACTTCTCAGTTTATAAGAGTTTTTTCTTATGTATTTTTCTTCTTAATAAACTACTAGATCACTTTTCATCTTTTCTATATTAGTCATTATGTTCACACATAGGCAAAAGTACACATGGCAGGAAATGCCAGGAGACACCGCAGAAAGTTAAGATAACAGGATATRGTTCACTTACATTTCAAATTTAATCTGCTGGTGTCAAGTTAAAGTTATCAGTAAGGGTTCTTTCATGCTTTTGTGATGTATGTAATGAATTACTGTGTTCTGCAGACCAACCTGCTCATGGTATGGAATTCTGCTTTTTTCAGGCATTTCCTTAGACAGTTTTTCACCTCAGAATGTGTTGGAGTTTCCACCGGACAGATATGACATGCATAGGCACATTGTTTGGCTGAATAAGTACCACCAGTACTGAGTGCTCTTACAAAAGTCCAAATGGCTAATGTATATTAATACCACAAAGTGGAAAAGCTCTTGCTACCATATGTTATCTGTGCACAGCAAGCAATTTCTGATTTAAGACTGCCAATCTCTGAAACTTTTTTTTGCAGACAGGAAGTTTCAGAAGCACAGAAATTTAAACAATTGGCACATCTGTCTCATTTTGCCTTTATATTTGTAATAAGTAGAACTTCCTTGATTGAAAGGATCACTTGAAATGATTTCCCATGAKGTAGGCCAAAAGCAGTGTTTATTCTGTTCTTCTCCACTGAATTAGTGTAGTTATCTAGAAGAATTATCTAAAAGAATTTGATTGTCTTTGCATAGCAAAGCAGCAGTAAAATACGAAGAGTTGGGAAGGACTCAAGTCCAACGTCTCTTACAGATTTCCTGACTGATTTAATAAGAACAATTTTACCGGGGAAGAAAGAAAGAAAAATAATTACTATCCTCTATGAATTCAGTGAAATAAAGGGGACAGTCACCCCTAAAAGTGCTTTTCTTATAGGAATCTTACCTTTCTTATAGGAATCTTACTACACTTATCCTGCACACTTGAAAATTGCTGATTTAATTAGCTTCTTAATTCTATCTGACACATGGCTGCAACATGCAGTCTGCCTGCTAAAAACAGCCTTGTGGAAAACATTCCTTCTTATTCCAGAAAGCACCTAACAGCAGGCAGTTTTCTTTCCAAAGTCATATTTCCCCACCATGAGGCACGCATGCCATATTGACAAATTTATATTCCATTGAATAGATGTTTGTTTAGGTTCTCAGAATACAAATTGCTTCATGAACAAGTCAAAACTTTGATTGCTCCCTAAAGGGCAGGGAAAGTTTATGTCACTTTTTTTTTTCTTTTTTATACCAATAATACAATTTTGTGTCAAACACAGCAAGTGAAAGGATATCAGGCAGATGGATATCAAAGTCAATATTCAGTTTTATAGCCTTTTAGTATTTGATTTGGCTTTAACTCTCAGTTTTCAAATTTTGCAGAGAAAAGTTTCTTTTCTCTTTTCAAAGTACGTTTTCAGACTTTGAAGACATCTGTGTTTGGACTCAGAAGTTCTCCCTGGAGACCTTCAACCACATCTTTCTTTTTTCATTTACTATAAGCAATGACTTTGGAACTACTCTCCCTGACATTTAGAAGTATAGGTCCAAGTACCTAACTTAGATATTCTAGGTCCATCCCTCACTTGTAAGAATATTTAGTCTGTTATTCAATGTGCCTATAAACTATTTAAATACCTATAAATGTATCAATGAAAACAGCCTCATATAGTTTTAGACAGACAGATAGGTAGATGTAGTGTATATATATGTATATATGCATGTACATAAATATATACACAACTATGCACAAATATCCATATTAATTTTGCAGATGTTCTCTATATGAGGAAGGCTGAATAGTTAGAAAGGTTCTAACTATTCTCTCTTCTTACAAGAAGTCAATATATTGTAGTAATAAGGCATAGTTACTACAATGACAGGTGCATACCAGTCGTGGAAATGACAGGAGCATGCCTTACACGTGCTAAGAGTAATATTACAAATATACCCATTTGTTAAAGATAGGTGTTTTAATTGATAAAATATAGTATTCAGTAAAACTATAGTTAAAAAAAAGTGATTTTTTTTTTTTGTATTTGAAGAAAACAAATTTAGGATTTTCTRTTATGCTATATGCATATATGCTATTTACACCATTATATGAAGGGCAATTTTAAACATCTTTGGAAGAAAAGACTGGCAATATTAATCATTATCTAAATGGTTGTAGTAACTGATGCAATGATGAAAAGACACGAGCTGTTTTAGTCCAAGGAAGAATCAACTTTGATATTTCATTCATCTCTGCCTAGGCAAAGGTGCCTCAGAATATACTGTTTATCTTCATCTGCCTTCTCAGTTATGCATGCTGATAGCCTAACTCTGTGTTTGCTTGGTGGTCTACAGTGTACCTTGCCCCTTATCTTAGTGGCAAGTCAGAATACCATAAGAAAACTCATTTTACGGGTATGCAGAATAATCTGCATCTTCCTAGGCACCTAATTTTTGGGCCGCTTTGCAAGGTRGTGTCTAGAGATTAATATCAGCCAGCTAGTGAGAGCTGCCAACCTTTGAAGCTATGCTCACGTCACATATAAATCACCCACAAGGAAGCCACAGAACATTAAAGGCAGAAACTCTGTAAAACCAGTTGCGCTGATTAGTACTAAATTGCTGATGTTCCATCTGCTAGGATGGTAATATTTTTTTTCAAACTGCCTGACTGCAGTGCTTCATTTCACAGAGAGCCCATGTTCAATGGGCCTACAGGGAACACTTTATAGTGATTGACAATGGAAGGAGATGGTGACAAATACATAATTACTCTTTGAAAGCATAATGTGTTCATTAAGAAAACTAGCAATTTGACTCTGATACAATAGAACAAAATATACACACAAATATATATTACCCCGTATAGGCTTACACTTTTTAGATTTTTTTGTGAGCAGACTCTAATAATTTTTTTGGATCCTAACTGCTAGTGTAAAAGTAGCTGTAAAATACGTATGTACAGCGCACTGTAAGTTAAAAAGCTGGGAAAGGTTATGCACAATATCTCCCCTGGGTTAAAGTTTTAAAATCCATAGAACTCAGTCAACCAGGAAAATCTGTTTATTATTGTTCAAGCATCTCACTTTCTTAGTACTTCACAAGAAAGATCATTTTTTTAGGAAAAAAAAATAGCGGTAGTGTTACTACTGGGACACTGCTGGGTGATATTCCAGATGCAATGCTGTACAGCACTTACAGTGAGATTAGAATCTAATGAAATAATCTAATGAAATAAACTGTACCAAGTAGAATTCAGATCAGTGCTAAGGTTCCTTGAGTCACATTATGACGTGAAAAACCAGTGGAATATGCTAATGCCTTACCATCTGGCAGTCAGACTCTCTTCCACCTTATGTTCATCTCCCACAAAAACCACCACAATTTCTCCCACATTGCTCTTCATTACTAAGAATTGAGTTACTTAGTATACAGGAAAAAATAATTCTTAGTAATGTTAATCGTATCTTTAGAGTTCAGTTACTTAGTATAAATAACTCAAATCCTTCCTCATTTTATCAAATAATTCTTATACAAATAAGTTTTTGGAGGAAAAGTGTAACTTAAATTATTACTGGAAAATTGAAAGGTGTTTCTGCTTGTTATCCCTGTGAAGGGGAAAGTTCAGTATATTCTTTTATCAATATTTTTATTGTTCCTGCCAATTACCATTCCTAATACGTGATTACTCATGTAAATCACATTCCTTAGATTTTTTTTTCTGTGTTCATTCGGAAAAACATGAAAAACAAACACACAGTATAGAATAATGCCCAACAAGTGAAAAAAAAGAATATCAATCAAATGCGCACTTTGAAAAAATGTGAATAGCTTGCCTTCCTCAAGTATTATGTGAGTGCAAATCCTTTAATTTTAAAGAGAATGAATATTGTGAAACTGAACAGATATTTGGAATGCAGTCAAAAAATGCCAAATACTTTTTTCCATTATTCAACCAGCTTTGCGCTGAAAAAGAGCTTACACACTGATATTACTGCATAATACATATTAATATTAAAAATATCCCATAAAAAGRCACTATTTAGATTTTGTTCTGAATAATAGCAACAAGGCAATAGAAACTCTTTTTGCTGTTCGTAGCAATTACTAAATTCCCACAACTACCAATGAAAAGCAAGAATTCTACATGAATGTGACTGATTTTACTGTTAATTAAAAGCAATTAATTTGAAAACAGAAGTCTTACAGCATCCAGTACAATATAATAAGAATGGCTGTATTTTAGGCATTAACTAATGAATAGACCAAAGAATAATTTGGTAGACTGCTGCTAATTTTTGACTCTTAGCTTATATGATATTTGTTGTCATATTTTATTATTAGGAGACTGCATTGCCTTTAATATTACATTAACAGTGTAATGTTCTCCCAGACTCAAGGGATATGACTTTTCACCATCTTCTTTGTCTCAAAATGGATGGCCTATGTCAGTTACTATTGATGTTCTTAAGAGAGAAAGAACTACCTAAGGTCAAGGATTCAGAAAACTTTTATTGTGCATATTGCCAATTTGTACTCTATTTGGGTATATGACTAGCAAACAAATCTCAAGGTTCTGCATGGAATTCAGTTACAGCATTTACAATTAAAAATATATGAAATGAGGATGACTCTTTGTATCTAAAGTGTTCCTGCTATGGAACACTCAYAGAAACAGAAAGGGTGCAAAACAAAATCTGGATATAAAAATGGGAACAGGAGAAAGTAAGAAGAGTGTCACAGCCCAAGCACACACAGCACTAGAAGTTACTTCAATTTACATTCAAAAAAGAGCATCTTAAGATTAAAAACTCCTCCAAAAGACATACTGCATGTATGACTCACAACAGAATATAGCAACTTTAAAAACAGAGAGACTGCTACCTGTGCAGACAGAAAATGCTATAAGTAAAAATATTTATTTATATATATATATACATAAACAGTTCTTCAAAGTACTTCAAGCAAGTATATATTGCACACAGTTATATTGAAGCTGAAGTGCAGTGTCTGAATACTGGAGACACCTTCAAACTGCAGGATGAGCCTTAGATGGATCATCAAAAGACCCATTTAGAAGTAGATGAGCTAAAGCTCTGAAATGTGTTGGAGTTAGAAAAAGGGTTTCTTTTATTCACATGTCTTGTTAAATGGCATAATAGTTGCATTAGGCTCATATCTGGTCCTGTCTCTTAGATACCTGCAATTGGAAATGTGCACTTATGCACTACTAGACATTAATTARATATCAGTGTTGAGAGGTACATTAGAAATACATCTGTTGAATTCTAATTCTGCCTCATATATCTCTGCTGAATGGACTTCAGGCAGTTTCAAGATAAAGGGACAAATCCTATGCACCACTAYATCCAGCTCCTTCAACATCAAGAAAAAATATTCTGTGAAATATTTTCTTACTTCAAAAGGTTATCATTTGTGCTTCAAGGAAATTGTATTTTATCTTGCAGCTACTTTGAGCAGCCAGTATGTGAACAAATTTATCAAGAAAGGAGCAAATGAAGAGATGGCAGAATGTTACTTTATATTTCAGAACCATTAAGAAAATTGACAAAGAATGTGTGATTAAATATTAGCCACTCCTTGGCTTTCACGTTCAGACTTCTATTTGAGTGACTATTTCAAGAATGCACACAGAGAGGTATGTCAGAAGAGGGGCCACATAACAACACTTAGATATCACTAAGAATTTTGAACATTTATGGGTGAAATTATCAGCTTTATATTATGTTTATCTTAAATATGTGAAGAAAAAAATGAATACAAAACAATATATATTTTTCCTTTCCAAGCTCAAATTAGTGAGCTTATTCCATTGTCAGTGATAACAAGATTAGCAATGTATTTCTTAAAATAATTTTATAACAAGGATTATTTATTGCTTTTGTTTCTATTATTATTATTACTATTAGTAGTRGTATTATGTGATTATTAAATCACTATATATATAAAAAAGATCTCTACTGTGTAATATTCACATTTTCAAAAACTTATAGCAATATTCCATTGAAGATGTGGTTCCAATTCCCTGATAACCTCTGGACTACTTTCATATATTCATATATTTTCACCTATAGCTATTCTGAAATCCTTTAAAAAAACCCTTTTTTTATCACAAAGACATCAGAGGTCATGAAGGACATATTATCTGGACATCATACCTTGCTTGTGATTTCCTGTGACTCCCATTTTCTCTGTTGTTGGCTTCTTAACYTTTTATAAACATGAGTGATTTATCTAAGATGAAGCCAAATATAAGGACACTGAAAAGGAGAAACAACTGCTCTGAGTTATATGTACTGTTGCAACATTCATACACATTAAACATCTACACACAGCCTCTTGACTGATACTATCCCTATTTTTCACTGTATTGCAAAATAGATGACATATATGTGTGTATGTATGTATATATGTATATTTAGTGATATGATATATTATTGTCAGTAACCACYGTGTTTCTCTGGGATAATTTTAAGAAACAAGCTAGTTCCCAATGCACATTTTCTCACATGGATCTCCAAGAATCATGTTCCATTCACCCTTTTTCTTCTTCTTTTGAAGTTTATAGAACAGATTTTCAAAGTATTATCTTATTACTTACCATTGTTCTTTCCTGAAGTTTTTATTCTACTTTCCTTCTCCATGATACAAGACTACTTCCTTTCCTGCATTTGCAAGTTGCTCTCTATGGAAAAAAAGCAACAAGCTAAGAGAATGGTGCGAAATTCTAACAAATACACAGTCCTTTTAAGAAAAGAGCTTAAATTATGAGCTAGGACCTAGAATACATGTAATTTGCTTTATTACCACAGGTTTTGGCACTATCCATACTAGGTTAAGCTTAATCACTATAAGTAAAATTTCCAGAAAATGGGCAAATTGAAAATGTGGCCCTGTGTGSTCTTATCCTTATTGTTAAGCAGGAGCAAGGGAGAAAGAGGTGAGGAGTTTATTGTTTCTGATATTTTAATCTCATAATTATATGCTAATATTATACTTCTTCTATATAATGCGGCACATTCCTTTAGAGACACATTATCTCCCTGTAATAATAGAGAAATGTCTTTTTTTATGTCAGAACAAATTAGAATTTTAAGCAATATTATTAAAATGATAAAAATCTTTTTTTTTGTCATGAAACCTCCCATTCTAATGCAAACATATAATATCAGATGAATTGTGCTCTGTATGTACATATTTCTTTCTAATGACTGTGAAGGGAGTATAAATGTGTATTCAAATAAAGATGTCCATACAGCTGAAATCTAAAATTAGGTGACACGAATCCAAATCTCATCTGTTCTTTCTGCTATTTCACTTAAAAGTATTTGATACTTAAATAGAAATACATCCCCCATACAGTAAAAGCCACAATATTGTAGCTTGCTGTTGACTCAGCAATGCATCTGTTATCCTCATAATTATATAATGTATCATCTCCTATTATTGGCAAAATGAGGTAAATAAGGAATAGCTTTGGACACATTTTATTATCAGTCAGCTCTTCATTTAGCCACATGAACAGAAAATTGTCTTCATATAAGATCTATAAATTAGGTTTTATGTTCTATAGAAAACAGTGTGTTCCATAGGAAGACTCCTAAATCAACCGCAGAAGGTTTTTATATTCTATAGTAGTTTCTAACATTATTTTTAAAATTATTCTAATGCTATATGTACTATATGCCATAGAACACAATTATTAATTAACCTCCTCAAAATTTATACTTACCCTCAGTGGGATGATCCCACAACTGTTGAACTGGCCTGTGTCACTGTGAAGCCATTCTTGGTTATCTTTGAAAAGTCATGACAGTAAGGAGAGCATCCTAAGAAATGAAAAAAAAAAAAAAAAAAAAAAAAAGTAAATGTCACTCATTTTTAAGAATGTCAGGTAAGAGGACCCAGGGAAGTACTGGTCTGTCAGACTCACCTCAATTCCTGGGAAGATGATAGAGCAAATAATCCTGGAAAACACATCCAAACATAAAATAATGAGTAGTCACCATAGGTTCATGAAGGTGAAATCATGCTTTATCAACCCAACAGTTTTCCATGAGTGGACTTGCTTGATGGATGAGGGGAAATCTGCAGAAGTTTTTTATCTTGACTTTTGAAAGAATTTCAATAGTCTTCAATAAAATTCTTATTAACAAAGCTGATGTTAGGCCAGATAAATAAATGGTGAAATAGACTGAAAAGTGCGCTGAAAGGGTAGTGATCAGTAGCTTAAAGTCTATCTGGAAGCCAGTCATTAATAGTGCCCTACAGTGGTTGATACTGTGCACAATGTTGTTTAGCATCTTCGTAAGTGGCCTGCACAAAGTGACAAAATGCACTTCAGCAAGTTTGCAGATGATGCAAAACTAAGGGAAGTGGCTGATACACTGGACTGGACTGGTTTACCATTCAGATGGAACTCAGTAGGTGAGAGTAATGGGCAGAGAGGAACATCATGGAAGTTCAACAAAGTCAAGTAACAGCTCCTTGTCCTGGGTAAAACATCGTGCACCAGTACAGATGGGAGGCTGACCATCCGGAAAGCAGCTTTAAGGCTGAGAGAGCTGGGCCTGTTCAACATGAAGAAGAGGGCTGAGGGGTGGATCTGATCAGTGTCTATAAATACCTCAAGGGAAGCAGTTAGCAGGATGGGGGCTGGCCTCTTTTCAGTGGTGGACAGCAATTGGACTTGAGGAAATGGCCACAAACTGAGGCACCAAAAGTTCCACAGGAATGTAAGGAAAAATTTCTTAACACTGAGGGTGACAGAGCACTGGAACAGGCTGCCCAGAGAGGTTGTGGAGTCTCCTTCTTCGGAGATTTTTTAAAACCCGCTTGRATGCAGCCCTGTGCCACGTGTTCTAGGTGACCCTGTGTGTGTAGGGGGGTTGGACTAGATGACCTCTGGAGGTCCCTTCCAACCTTAGGCATTCTATGATTCTATGATTTGTAGAGAAGGACCTAAGTATTTTGGTAAACACCAAGTTGTACATGAGCCAGCAATGCACTCTTCAGCAAAGGCAGCCAACAGCCTCCTGGACAGCTTTAGGAAGAACAGGTTAAAGGATTTGATCCTTCCCCTSTACTTAGACCTGGTGAGGTACATCTGGTATTCTTTGTCCAATTCTGAGTTTTCCAGTACAAAACAGATATGAGAATATGGGAAAGAGTCCAGCAAAATGTCACAAAAACTATAAAAGCCTTGGAATACTATATATATATGTATGTATACATGAGAAAGACRGATCATCTGAATCAGCAGTAAAGAAGGTCCAGGGGAGCTCATCAATATATGGTAACACCTTATAGGAGAGTGAAGTAAATAAAATGGAGCTGGACTTCTCTTAGTGATGCCAAGTGGATGGGGATAAGAGACAATGAGAACAAAAAAAGCCCTGGAAAAWCAGTTTAAACATAAGAAAAATCTTTTTTACTGTGAGGATGGTTAAACATTGGTGGTTACTTGGAGTAACTGTGGAGTTTCTATGGTTGTAGATATCCAAAATCCAATGGGGCGTGATCCCGGGCAACATCTGTGTGACTCTACTTGAGCCGGGCAATTGAATTAGTCAGTCTCCAGACATCTCTTGCAACCTTAATGGTGATTCAATTAAAATTATATTTTAATCTACTCATGAAATATTTTGAGCATATTGTAATACCTAGAGGCTTGCTATTTATTTTATTGTATCCAGTTAGATATATTTTGAACTTTGTATTTTAAAATAATTTGGAAAACAGAGCTGTCYTGCTTGCTTCTGATTAGAGAATTATGATACAACTATTTCTACTCCTATTTGAAGTAATATGAAGGCTTTCAAAGCATGAAACTTTAAGTCCTGGAATATAAAATTTTATGCTGGTAAGTAGATGAGGAATGTAAATTTTAGTTTTGCATTCCAGAATAAATTTTACATATGAAACTCAATTGCTTAGGTATTTGAGAGAGAAGAAACTGTTTCTTTACCATCTTCATATCTGAATTAATATGAATCTAAGAACCTACTCACGTGTAAATCTGAAGTAATCTATGAAGTAAAAATAGAAACTCCTTATTTCCATTCTGTGCATAAATAATAATTTACAAAAAATATTTTGTAAATAATAAATTTCCATATTTATTGTGTGCATATACAAAAATGCGACTTAGCCTGTGGTTGGGAATAGATGAGATGCAGTTGAACTACATATATTGGTAGAAATTAAATTTGCCAGAAGATAGTAAATTTGATTAATTTCAGTAACTTTAGGGAAAATTCTGTAGCATCTGTAATTGGTATATGAGTGAATATGCAAAACATAAATGACTTTGTTTCACATAATATTAGGATGCTGATGTGAAGGCTTTCTGGAGAGATTCCGTTGTCTTTATTGTTGTAATTAGAAAAGGTTGCACAATCAGCCTTTCTGTTGAATTTAGTGCCTCCCAATTTCATCAGAGGCAACCCCCCCAAATCAAACAAACAAACAAACAAACAAAGTCACTCCCATTAAAAAAACATTGCTGTTTATTTGCACTGTATTTCATTTGCATGTTTACCTTCACTCTCTTGTACACATTAATCTTTCGTTCTGTCTTTTCTCACTGAAACTCTCCAGTGTTCACACTGTCAGTGATATTTTAGTGTCACTTTCTCCACAGTCCTCCTGACTGACATTTGTGGGGTAAATTGTGCATTAACCTGAACTCAGCTAACTGCAAGCATGTTTACAGAGATAAATGACATACTACTGACTATGTTATCATTTTCATTTCATTAATAGAAGGTTAATGGTAGAGATATGACATGTAAATATTTATAAACATCTGGAAAAGACAGACTTTTTTTTTTAAAAAAACTTTGTTTTTGCTTTTTGGTTGTGCATTTGGTTGCCTCCACTTGGCATAATTTCATATTGCTGTGATTTAACCTCACATTGGTTCCTTTTCTGGGAAGATGAAGTCACCTGTGGAAAGCTACCTGACAAAAATAACCTTTTTGTTTGTCTGTTTGCTTTAATTTTTCTTGTATACATCAKTCCTTTCCTCTCCCAAATGCACTGACTTCTTGATTGAGGCATGCACAAGGTATTGTTTCATGTTCATGATAGGAACTCTATAGAATCATGCAAGAGACAGATCAATGTGAAAAGAATTAATATCAATTAGTTGTTTTTAGGAGATCTATGCACTTTACCTGATCTCAAATCTTTACTAATTTTATTTGCATACCTTTTCAAGCCACTGCTACTTCATGGAGACAATTCAGATTCCCCTGTATATCTCTTTCTAAGATCAAGTTTCCATTGAGGCAATTTTTAGCAAGCCAATTTGGGTAGATCACAAGGATTTTTTTTTTTTCACTTTCCCCTAAGTATACATGTGATGTCACTTCCATGGACTGTACCATCAAGTCTTCAGACATGGAAAGTCAGGAAACAGGCTTCATACAACTCCACTGTGAAACAGAGCATATTCCATCAGGAGACAAAGGAACTCTGCAGAAGAATCTTTCACAACTCCATCTTTCCAGAGTGGGCTACACATTTCACCTGCCTAAGTCCATTGATTTAATTATCATAATCTAATGCTCTCTATATACTCATAGTAGTGTTTCACTCCTCTAATCACTAATTAATTGAATAGGAAAAAATAAATGAGCTTAGATTTCAGTGTTTAGTTTGAATGCATTTTCGTGGGTTGGTTGAATTGCTATTCTTTGGGAAAAAATTATACTGATGAACAATTAAAAAGTATCATTTCCATAGCAAGGAAGGGAGCTTTGAGTGATTGCTTTCTTTGTGCTTTGCCTACTTAAGCAGTAGTCAGTGACATATGTTGACAGTATTTCCAAACTTTTTTTTTTTTTTTTCTGCTGTGATTGAACACTGGCTGGGGTGTGAGCAGAGGGCCAAAGAAATCATCATCACTTACAGTCTGGGGGGAAAAAAGCCAAAAGAAAACATGAACAAAATAAAAAATGGCAAATCACTTGTAGGCAGCAGTCTGCATTCACATTAAACAAAAATGGCAGACACTCTCATGTCCAGGATACTCTCACCCCAGTGGGCGTGCTATGAAAACAGAAACATCAGGCTTGTAAGTTCCTTGTTAAAATGAAAGACCTTTGAAAAGTAAAATATAGGCAGAGCACACTAGGATAACTAGAGCTAGTGATTCCATGAAACTGAATCAGTTTTAGATCTGGTATACTTTCCCAGCATAGCAAATGTTAAAAAATTCTCAAAGAGGCTCAGGGTCTCTCCTGTAGACTCCCATGGAGATAAATTTCCGCACATTGCTCTTTCCCTGGTATGAGTTTTCCTAGAATAAATGTCTAAGCCATAGGCCTCTCCTAACCATTTCATCAATGTTGCTATCCCAAGGGCCTAAGTAGCATTCCTCTTTCAGAGGCTCAGCTCCAGAACAGCTCAGAACTGATCACTCCCCTTTCTCCCTTAAAGGTTTTAGTATTGCTTTTGATCCTAAACACAGATATGAAAACTTCACTTCTTAAGTAAAGATTGACATTCTTCACAGTTTTTGCACTTTTTTTTTTCTGAAGGAAGCTTAGCTCTATGTTTGTTTCCTTCCTTGCCTTCCATTTAATTTAATTCTTCCATTTAAACCCTCTAGGCAGTATTACTAATATCTAACATATAAAGAAAGATATATTTTAATTACACAAATATATGTTTTTAAATGGTTGTAATTCCTGCACCATAGCCATATGCAAAGATCTACAAGAAAAATGTATCAGTCTATCAAAAGCTATAGTTGATAGCATACACTTTATGGGATCCAGAGGTGTCAAAAGACAAGGTAGTAGTCAGCCTATCATCCAGTATCATGAAAGTTTTRTTAGTTCGTATTTTAGCCAAGATATATAAAAAGGAGAAAAGCAAGCAAGGAGGAATAACAGTTCCTAGGAATAACCTAGGAATAACAATTTAGACAAAGTAGGTGGTCACATTCCCAGATAATACGTCATAACAATAACTCACAGACTGATAGAAGAATTGTTAGAACCAGAATACTATTTTTTTTTGTTATTTTTCTCATCTAGAACTAAGTTAAGCATTTTATTAGACAATTTTTCTTCTTGCTTATATAGAATAAGTTAACATGCTATAGCATATATATTTGCTATATATATTATATATATAGCATATATATAGCATATATATAGTCAAATAAATGAGATATAGTGAATGTATTCATATATTAGTAGTTTAATGCTTGCTTTCAATAGATTACTGACTTAAAGTGAAATAAAATATTTATTTTAATCATATATTTCTATATTAAGATATATTCTATGTTCTATATTGTGTACAGTTTACCTGAAAYTACTGGTCTGCTCTATTTCACAGAATCAGAGAATGGTTAAGTTTGGAAGGGGCCCTTAGAGATGRTATAGTCCAACCCCCTTGCTCCAGCAGGGACACCTAGAGCACGGGGCACAGGGCGGCATTCAGGTGAGTTTGGAAGATCTCTAGAGAAGGAGACTCCACAACCTCCCTGGGCAGCCTGTTCCACTGCTCTGTCACCCTCACAGTAAAGAAGTTCCTCCTCACCTGGAGATGGAATTTTCTGTGTTGCAACTTATACCCATTTCCCCTTGTCCCATCACTGGCCACCAATGAGAAGAGCCTGGCCCCTTCTTCCCTACATTCTCCCTTCCTGAACTTATACATATTAATCATATCTCCTCTCAGCCTTCTCTTCTCCAAGCTGAACAGGCCCAACTCACTCATTCTCTCCTCATATGAGAGATGTTCCATTCCCTTAATCATCTTTGTTGCTCTCTAGGAGCTCCACGTCCCTCTTATACTGGGCAACCCAGAACTGCACACARTACTCCAGGTGCGGCCTCCCCAGAGCTGAAGAGAGGGGCAGAAGCCCTTTTGACTACGAATAAAATCTTACTGGTGTTTGTCATGTCTAAACTCATTTCAGTTTGACCTTCAGAAACTGCTATAAGAAGCCCAGCAAATAAATCTTTCAAAACTCAAATAAGAAATTTTCTCAATGTATAGTATTAGTAGAAAATGATAGTAAGTTGTTTACCTTAAAAAATCACTGCAAGATACTGAGAATAATATACATGAATTGAACAATCTATTTCAAAATCAGAGAGCCACTTGGAAGTCTGTTCATTTTATAATCATTGCCACTGAGTTTCCATTCAAACATGTGTTCAGGGATACTAAAAAAAAAAAAAAAAAAAAAAAAAAAAATAAAAAAACAAAAAAAAAAAAAAAAAAAAAAAAAAAAAAAAAAAAAAAAAAAAAAAAAAAAAAAAAAAAAAAAAAAAAAAAGTATATATAGAAGGAGAAAAATGCATGAAGGAGAACAGGAATAATTTAAATGAATCATTTTAAAGTGTATTTTTATTTATTTATTTATTTTTGTCTGGACTAATATTGTTACTCATATCTCTACCTGCACACAGAATCACAGAATCACAGAATCACAGAATATTCACAGAATCACAGAATATTCAAGGTTGGAAGGGACCTCTACAGATCATCTAGTCCTATTCTTCTGCTCAAGCAGGCACACCTAGAGCCCGGGGCACAGGGTGGCATCCAGGCGGGTTTTGAAGASCTCCAGAGAAGGAGACTCCACAACCTCCCTGGGCAGCCTGTTCTAGGGCTCTGTCACCCTCACAGGAAAGAAGTTCTTCCTCACCTGGAGACAGAACTTCCTGTGGTCCAGCTTATGCCTATTACCTCTTGTCCTATCGCTGGCCACCAGTGAAAACAGCTGTCCCCTTCCTCCCTGCRTTCTCCCTTCCTGAACTTATACACATTAATCAKATCCCCTCTSAGCCTTCTCTTCCCCAGAGAAAACAGGCCCAGTTCACTCAGCCTGTCCTCGTACGAGAGATGTTCCATTCCCTTAATCATCTTGGTTGCTCTTCTCTGGACCCTCTTGAGAAGCTCTACGTCCCTCTTATCCCTCTTATACTGGGGAGCCCAGAACTGCTCCCTCTTATACTGGGGAACACAGTACKCCAGGTGAGGCCTCACCAGAGCTGAGGAGAGGGGCAGAATCACCCCCCTTGACCTGCTGGCAACACTCCTCCTGATGCAGATCAAGGAAAATTATGTTTACGTGTCAGGAGACAGATCATTAGTTAGAATTCTGTCTGAATGAGAGCCCATTACTAAAGAATCTCTGTCAGAGATATTTAACTTTTCACATGAATGTTACAAGAACAGATCTTCAGATGTCTGAAGAATCACAGCATTTGTTAACCTCTTCTTCCTTCATGGAGAAAACCTTAGAAGGTTTTCTTTCATTTTAATTAAATTTAAGTATGTACTTAAGCTGTTTAAAAGTGTGCTATCTAGAACAAAACTGAATTATGTAAAACAACACACAAAAAATCCATTGCAATAAAAATACAGTGCAAAACTTTCTTCAGTCTGGTCTTTTAGAATGAGAGGAACCTCCTGAGGTTCAATAAGGACAACTGCAGGGTCCTGCACCTGGGGAGGAATAATCCCAGGCATCAGCACAGATTAGGGGTTGACCTGCTGGAGAGAAGCTCTGTAGAGAGGCACCTGGGAGTCCCGGTTGACACAAAATTAACCTTTGTTATCTCTTAATGGCTTTACACGGTTGACACTCTATTAACCATGAGTCAGCAGTGTGCTCTCGTGGCCAAGGAGGCCAATAGGATCCTGGCTGCATCAGGAAGAGTGTTGCCAGCAGGTCGAGGGAGGTGATTCTGCCCCTCTCTTCAGCTCTGGTGAGGCCACACCTGGAGTATTGTGTGCAGTCCTGGGTTGCCCAGTATAAGAGGGACGTGGAGCTTGTAGAGAGGGTCCAACATACAGTGACACAGATGCTTAAGGGACCGGAACATCTATCTTACAAGAAAAGACTGAGTGAGTTGGGCCTGTTTAGACTGGAGAAGAGAAGACAGAGAGGACATCTGATCAATATGTATAAGTATCTGAGGGGAGAACGTAGGGAAGATGGGGCCAAACTCTTCTCAGTGGTGGCCAGTGACAGTTGAAACACAGGAAGTTCCATCTGTATGTGGGAAGAACGTCTTTCCTGTAAGAAAGAGTCCTGGAACAGGCTGCCCAGAGAGGCTGTGGAGTCTCCTTCTCTGGAGATCTTCCAATTTTGCCTGGATGCTCATCTGCGTTATGTGCACCTGCTGGAGCAGGGGACTTGGACTAGATGATTTCTAGAGGCCTCTTCCAACCTTAACCATTCTATGTGATTCTGTAGATGTGCAAGCAATAGGTTTCCTGGAAATGGCAATTTACAG
Organism: Nothoprocta perdicaria; assembly: GCF_003342845.1. Lineage (NCBI taxonomy): Eukaryota > Metazoa > Chordata > Aves > Tinamiformes > Tinamidae > Nothoprocta > Nothoprocta perdicaria. Next base: position 340,420 of record NW_020455556.1, read on the forward strand.
GTCTTGAGATGGCTTAGAGATACAACCATTTCTTTTTTCTCACCTTTTTTTACACGATGATAACATAGCCTTTTCCTCTCATTTCCTTGGTATTTCACTGTGCTTCACACAATATATAAGCAGTGTTCCTAGCAATCTTTTTTTCTCAAAGAATAAGCACATTGGCTCTTAACTCCCTTTCACAGGAGCWGCATTAAAGGTGGGAAGAATTATCAGACTCCTTAGCTACTATAGATTGCCTTTTATAAAAAAAAAAACTTCAGGATACTTACCTCAGTAACCCTACTCACCTCAGAAAGTCTCCTGTCTCACTAAGACAACATGAAAAAGGCAAAACATAAAGTGTTCATATATTCACTAATTAAAAAATAGATTTTGTTGCTAGAATCAACATATATTTGGTATATTAGCATCAYGGACAGCATAAGGAAATCCTCCAAAAGAAGCCTGCTAAATTCTCAAACCACTGACTTCAATGACAATCAGAAAATTCAGGCTGAAACAAGTGTCCATTGATCAACTATCCTGCCTTTCCTCATGTCTCCCAAATGGAAAATTATTCTCATATGACTCTGGTCACTTCTTACTAAGCCTTTTCTCAATATATAAACATGTGCAGCATCCTTTGTGTCATTATTTGTTATCAGATCTTTTGTTCCCTGTACATTATATTTTTCTCTTCAAAAGTTCTCTAATTTTAATAGAAACAGGTCTGATCAGGCATAGACAGTAAGAAGCCTAGGGAAGTAGTGTATCCAAAGAACAGTTAGCAGGTTTCTGATGTGGCCGAGTGATATTGGTTGATTCGAGAAGCAGGACTCTTTTAGCTGAGAGGGGACACTGAAGAATAATAGCGTCTTCTAAACATCAGAAGATTAATCTAAGCTCCATCAAAGTAAGAAGAAAGACTCCCATTAATTTTAGTAGTTCTTTGATTGGGTCTGCAGTAAAGCTATTGCAGGATGAAGGTGGGTACAGCCGCTCAATTTTATGTTTTAAATTAAGCTCATGCTGTGTTACTACTTGAGAAAATTGTCTAGAGCACTGATTTTGAGAAGAGTACATTTATAACAATACATATGTGGGAAGGGCATAAGGACATACAAGCAGTTAAGAATAAGTATGTCTGCAGGTGAGAGTTGGAAATAGGGAAAAAAATGTTTACTTTTATTAAGTTGCTCTGAAATCAGAGTAATTATCATGAAATGATAATTTGAAAAAAAATATTTCTGTGATAAAAAATAGTGAATTTCAGAGGAAAAGGACAGAATTTTCAACTTCAACCTTGAATCCAATGACCTGTAGTATATGCAAATGTGTTCTGTTTCTCTGTAGAGTGAGCCAGACCTTCTAACAAGTATTGTCTTCAGAAAATCAGTGGCTGCAAGTTCACAGGAAACAGATAGCTAAAGATTATAATAAAATACTTTGTACTGGAAGAAAAAGCTTTATTTCAGAAAATCTGCCCTGTCATTAGTGCAATTTATAACAGCTGACATAAAGATACTCTCCATTGGACCTTGTTCAAACAACTTAAAATCACTTTTCCTGCCTTATACAAACAGAACTATGGCATAATTCAGTCAAAGGTCCTGTGCTGCTTCACTACAGCAGATGTTTATTATCCAGTGTATATGGATTTACATTGCCTTTAGAAAAAATCTTTCTACTAATTTTAGAATTTTTAAAAATAGAAATGAACAAGAAAAGCTTTGTGGAGTAAAAATAAAACAAGCATGATTCTCATCTCATCATGTACATAAATGATACTGGAGCTGAGTGAGCAATATGGCTGAGAATGCAAATAGGTTTGAGCTAACCAACATCTTTTGCAAATTTTGTTTTATATTTGTCTTCTCATACCACCTTTCAGTAAAGCACCTCCAACAACACTTAACAGAGTGCAAGAGAAAAAAATCATTGCCACAAAGAAGCTGTCATCTAAGGAAAGAAGCTGTCTTTCAGGGCCACAGCTAGTGTAGGTGGAGAAAACTTCTGGCAATAGTGCGGTTTCTCTTTATGGAAAGGTAAAAGCAGGAAAAAATATTTCATAAAACATAGCAGAAGTAAGATTGTTTTCTGAAGYTTATTTATTAGCACAACTACATTGATCAATGTATAAACTAAAACAATAAAGGACACCTGAAGCATGTCATGTTTATCATAGGGACAGTGTCATTTAACCATGCTTTTAATCTTGGCAAACACAATCTTTAAAACAATTTTCTTTTCTCCGTTAATTTTACTTATTTCAGAGATTTATATCATCTTAATTCTAGCTTAAACTTATTCACAAACAGTTTATATCCTTCACCTCTTTGCCAATATCATTCTTCTAGGAGAATTCCTAGTCTTCCCACCCCAAGAAGATGGGTATTCCCACCCATCTACTCTGTATATTTTTTGGAGAAGTAGATACTTTTTTCAGCTTCCATTTCACCAGTCTAAAGAAGTTAAAATTTTGTATTTCCCTATTATCCATACAGTTCTTAGCTACCACCACTCAATTTCTATCTGCATGGTCTAGTACAATAGTATGTCTACTACAGCCTTATTTGAAATTTCCTAGAATTGAAGTTGCTTTCTTTTTTATCAGAACAGAGTCATTCTGTGACCATGTAATATAGAAAGTACTTCTTTTTTTCCTCTTCTGTTATTTCCAGTAGTTCTCAGATTGCAGACAAAAATTATTATTGTTCTATGAATGACCTTGTACTTCAAAACAATAAWTTTAGTCTAATTTATATTGCTGGCACACTGCACACTTGGACTAAGTCAAAGGGGGCTCTGATTTCTTCTATCTGCAAATTATGTAAAGATATGTAAACCAAAAGCCTATGTTTCAGATGGTTGTTGCAGGAATCAAAGTTCTGTTGAAATATGCACACTTGACAAAGGCACATATCCCTGCCACATGGAAAAAGAAATTTAAGAAACTGTTCCTATGAGTAATTGGTAACTGTTCCTATGTACATGGGTAAACAACTGCATTACACAACTAATTATTAGTAGTGCACAACTAATTATTACTGTGAGCACTCACTGTACTGTTAGCTCCTGAGCTGAATTTTAAAAGGGTTGGAGTTATCTGGAACACATTTTATTAGTGAGTTAGTCTTTTGGGTTCCAGCTCTAGGTGGAAAACAGAACTAGAAATGTTCAGCTAAAAAAAAAAAAAAAAAAGTGTTTCAGATTGAATTCTATAAAATATTGCTTAAAGTTTTCATCTGTGTCAAAATAAAAATGCTTCTCTTCTAACATAGTATTATGGAGAAGGTGATATTAGGTGGTATGTCACTGGGAGAAAAAAAAAAAAAAAGCAGGAAGAAGGTTTGTGTTTATGGTGAAAGAATGACTTCCTTAGGGCAACAGAAGTAAAGATACCAAGACAACAGCAACCAAAATTGTCAATGAAGTTTTATCAAAACCAATTCACAGCCACATGGTGTTTGCCCTTCATTAAAATTCCATAGCCTTTTATCAAGGAAGTGCATTCTTAATGAAGGGAAACATGATTGATGGAAGGGCCAGAAAAGAAATTATAAACAGTAAATGCTAGTATTTATATTATATATGATGTCTTGAGGAAAGAAGGAAGGTCAGCTAAACAGACCAAAATAGAACCTTCCAGTTGATGTAATTTTTATTTTAAAATATTCTTATTAGGTTCCCTTCTGGAAGTCAGTCCACTTTTAATGCCAGAACAGGGGTGTGGAAGCCAGGATAAGAAGGTAGTAGGAGAATCTTACCCACAGTCTTGATCATGACACCATGATTCAGTATGTTATTATTCCTTGCAGGAATAATATTGGGAAACATATGGATCTGATTTTGGAGCAAAACATCAAGTGATCTATGAAGTGCTGGATACAGAGCCAAGGAATGTTTGAATGCTGTTTGTTTATGCAATTAGATTTGGCAGAGCAGGTAGCTCACTCTCCAAATCAGCTGGGTTTGGATTGGCTGGATCCATTTTACTTACATGGAACAGTTTTGTGTTTTCCATTACCATGTGTTTGGGCAGACATGTGCTGAGGACTATAAGACGTGCCTCTGGATCTCTCCAAAAGCAGGGTTTGTTTCTAAGACTAGGAGCTGAAATCTACCTCACATTTATTAAGTAGGAAACAGAAATACATGGAAGTGTTTTCTGCTTAGCAGTACTGAAAGAGCAATGAGCCATTGTAATATCTACTTCACATAATACTGAGTGTAGCTGCTGCCTAGGAAGAGTGAACTTAAGTTGACGGCAACCTATATGATCTCATCCTTGTCAAGTAACCCATTAAGAGGCTAAACCTGACACACAATTGGATTAGCAAGGTCTCTTGTATAACATCAGAGTTAATAAAATAATAACACAAATGCACTATATAATCAGAAGTAAATTGAATTCCATCAATTTTCCACTCACTTTGTATTTGTCCTGTATGTGCTTTTTCCTCCTAATAGAAAGGAATGCATCTTCTTTCAAAGTATCCTTGAGACAGGAATTTCCAACTCAATTTCTATATGACAGTGATTTTTTCTGAAATTTTAGACAAGGATTGACCTTACGAAACAGTGCAGCAGTAGGTTTAAGTAAGTAAAATTAATTTCAAATTAAGGGAAATACTTTAATGAACACACACATTTTTAAATGAATACAGCAGATTTCCATTGTTTGATGAGAATTTTCCCCAGCAAAGTCTGTAAAAAATGTAGAGCTATGTAAAATCTCTTTCACCATCTAGTGAGGAAACTTTCAGGGTTTCTCCTTGTAGATCCACAGAAGTGCATACTTATCCAGGAAGGCAATATTCATTTGAGGTCTCCAAAAAAATATTTGAATGCCTTTGTACAGTATCGGTGTATTTATGGAGAGTGCCTATTAATGAATTGATTCTTCCCTGATATCAAATATATCCTTTAAAACAAGCACCATGCTTTTAAAGTCTGTTTTTGTAACTGTTGCACTACTCAGCACTTCCTTGCAGAACTGATCACTGCAGCTTTTCTTATGGGTAAGGCATTTTGCTGTGTTAGTTTTGTAATATTCAGCAATCCTTTCCTTCGCATGTCAATCTGCATATCTGACCTGCAAAATCACAGGGAAGAGAGAGACCTACTGCAAATACATTAAATTCCAGCATAGTAGTAACAACAGTAGAAAGCCAAATATACTTAATAGATTAAATAGGGCTATTATTAAACAACCAGAAGAGTAAGCCGACAACTTAGCAATGTGTAGCATGGTTTCTTTTGTGCAGGACAGAAATCAGGGTTAAGAATGAGCTGTAGTRAGTGACCAATTCCTCTCCTGTTCACACAGTTTTCTGTTGGCCCAGAAAGACTCAAGTTTAGCACTACATCCCGGAGTCCACTGGTCTATATGAGCAAAACATGTTCCTAAACAGTCAGCATATTCATTTTTCTGACTGAAAGTGAGCACCAGCCTAAAACAGCTATGTTCTTATATGTGTTCAACATGAGGCACAGTCACATTTTTGAAATTTTAAGTAGGAATTTAAAAACTTTTATTGGTAACAGAAACAGAAACAGAAACAGAAAGGTATCCTAGCTTATTTCTTTAGCCTAGAAAACATTTCATTTCTTATGAAAGGGAAGGAATATTTTTAAGAGAATTTAGGTAAATCTATAAACTTGCCACAATCCCTAGTTAAATTTCTCTTTCCAAATACCACTTCATTACTGAAAAAGGAAAAAAAAAGGTTCTCCCTTCTTTCTATCTATTACTATGTAATTTTTTGATTCTGTATTTCTAGCTGTTTTATCTTGGCTTTTTACAGAGAAATCCTGCCACTTGGTAACCTGATATACAGTCAGATGGCTACTAGCAGTAGCTTTTGAAGGGATGAGTTCTAACTTTGGCTTAGAAAGATAGGAAAAAAAGAGATGTGGATTTTGTTTCTTTATTTGTTTTTGTTTTTCTATTAGAGATAAGGTTGAGGTAGTGCTATGACAGAACTGTATGAACTTAGACAAGAGATTTGACTAAGCATATCACAGAGAAAGGCCTGGTTTTCAAAGCCTAGCACAAACAAAACATGCTTAAGTGCAATACTAACTGACTTTTCCTCTTCTGCACCGAGCATGTTAACCGTTAAGCTATAGAGATTTGTTAATTCTTTCATTCTCTGGGTCACTGCACATTTAATGATTCTGTTTGAAGAGGAACAGAAGGGCTTAGGAGAGTCCCATTACAGAGCAGCCCTATACTGCTGCTTTAAAAAYATATTCGAAAGAAATTGGTTTAAATATCAAAATTATACCCCTGGAGAATGCTTCAAATATTAACCTGTTGCACAGGGAGAGGCATCAGCACCATATTCTCCATAAATTATCTAGAGAAGTATTCAAATGAAACCTCTCAGATTGGCCTTACCAGGCAACATGGGAAGTTAAATGCTACACTGTGAACACAGTTGGCTGAATAAAGCTAAATACAGTTATTTAAGAATTTTAAATTAAAAATGTTGGAGTGGGCCCATTAGCTGCTAAGGTCATAAATTCATAAAACTATGAAGGCTTTTTTATGAAAACAAAGACAAAATTTTATTTGAAGTGACAAGTATAACATAGGAAGAGAACATTTAAAATTATATAAGGTGTCTTTAAAAATATCATCATATACTGTTTCAACATCATGTTGAGAATGTTATATAGTCTCAAAGTGGTATGTCTGCCTTAAAGTATATGAAAGTTACAGTGACCCTAGGTTATCCATCTCAGTGTAAAGAATGTATGCAAGTGCTTGATATATTTCCCCTTTTTATGCTCTCTCTTTAATCTTTTGCATCAAAATGTGCATAAAGTCACTTCAAAAGAATTTCTCTGTAAATCTTTGCAACAATTAACATCAAGCTCTTGCTTTAACAAATCATCAGCAGAAGGAGCTTGGCAGTTCTGATAACTGTGACTTGATAACTTCAGATCCAAAAGCATCTTTGCTAGAATACCTTTTCAACATTTGGATACCTGTTTTGGTGATGCATTCTGCCATTCCAGTTGTCTTTTATGTGATTGCTACTTTTGATGTGAAAAGGCAATAGGCTTGATTTTGATAGTTATTTCCTGGGATTTGTGCTGTGTGATTGCTAATCTATTACAAAAGGTATTCTCATTATTTCAATAAATCATAACTTGGGTTTACTTCACTTTTATCAGTCTTCTTTTGACTTATGAATTCTGCTTTTCATTTCCTCTGAGTTGTTTTACTAATTGGCAGGTGTTGCTGATGTGTTTCACCACAGCAAACTCTCTCAGGTTACTGTCTGACTCTCCAGATGTTYAATTTCATCATTCTGATATGCCTCAGTGACTTTCTAGGCTACCTCTCCCTAGCACTGGTACTTGTATCTCCTTCTTCAGTTCTTTTCTCCGATTAGGAAATGGGATTTGTTGTTGTTTTTGTTGTCTCTTATATTCAAATTAATTCCCTTGGCATTAGCTTTGGGATTTTAAAGAATCTTTCCCAAGGTTATCATGGAAGGCCTTCAAATCTCATCCCACTCCTCTGTATAATAGGAACCTTTTTGTGATGTATACAATTATGATGCCTGATAGGATGACATATTCAAAATCCAGCTTTATCTTGTGATCCCTAGTTTAACTCAAGGTTCTTTGATTTACAGACATACAGAAAAAAATATGAGAAAGTTTTATGAATATTGCAATTGTCTCAAAATTTCAGTGGGAAACACATTTCATTTATTATATCTTGGCACTGTAAATCTTTTTTTGATACATATGGCACCTAAAATGATAAAATGTTCAAATCTGTAATATTTTGTCAAGGGATCATTTTACATGCCCCAGATAAAGAACATAATAATTGTTCTGCAACACCTGAAGACTCCTGTAAATTGTCTTGTGCTGTCAGGTTTCATTTATTGCATTTTTCATGCCATAGATCTGTGAATGAACAACAGCTTTTAAAATGACATTCACTTATTTTAATACATTGCTGAAGATTTGACAGTCTTGAATTAAGTTGATTTACTTCCAACTCGATAATATGTTGGCCACCATAGCTAGGCAAATATCTGCTTTCAGCTACAAATGGAAATGAGGTAATTTATTTACCAGTTTTGATTGATAAAAATATTTTAATCATTTTTCTCCAGCTTCACTCACTATTAAAACTTAAACTCAAGTAATTTTTAAGATTCCAAAGCGCTTAAGACCTTTGAGCAAATTATATATCAAAATGTCACAAGAGTCAAGTTTCAGTCATTTTCAAAACCAAAAAGCCTATCAATACAAATTTTTCACAAGAACTTGAGATAAGCATCTGAACTCAGCATTCTGGGAGTCATCAGTCACTTCTGTTATCCAGCCTTAAGAATATCTACTTAAAGAGTGAAACCCATATTAAAATCAGAACTAACTTAATTGCTAAGAGTATTACTAACTTTCATTGTGATGACAGTTTCAACCACAAAAAGGTTCTCTTTCTACTAGGTGTTCTTCATTTTTTCAACGAAAATGATACAGATCAAGTACTTAATGTAAGAGCTACACCAGTGTATTTCAAGTTGTATGTTATCCCAGGATGATAGCATTCGATGAGTCCCTCTTTTTAGTATTCTAAAACACAGAGAATATATCYGTGTGCTTTTGCTTATTTTTGTTTCCCTGAAAGGAATTTTTTATCTTTCAAAAGCAGAGAAAATGCTAAGCCAGTCAACTTAGATTTGTTAGCTACTTTCTTCTTTGTCTAAAGTTACCTTGTCACCACCAAAGATGCAAAAGGACTTTTTTTTTATGCATTATCATAAATTTTCATTATACTTTTGTCATTATGCTTGCCATGGGAAATGAGTTAGAAGCAGGAATATACAAAGTTATATTCTAGGTTAAAGAGTGCCTGGTAGTGTCACCTACCTATGTGATGCACTTTTGCTTGATCTGTAGCATTTTCTGGGACTAGACACTTACCAGTATTCTGGTGCCTAGTTAAAAAAAATGAACAAAAATTAAAAAAAAAAAAATCAGATGTAATGAATTCAATATTTGTTAATATTGTTTATACCTATATTGTTAATATCAGTATTCTGAGCTCTTTTTTTTTAATTTAATATGACTTATTCTCTTAGTAGTCATCATGTAATTTTTGTAACAAAATATGAAGCTACAAAGTGCTTTCCTGCCTTGAAAGTGTGACCTTTCACAGTGTAAACAGAAACATAGGAAAAATTGAGTAGGTTCCAGAAGATATGGGATCAACAGCAGACATTTGGAAGCATCTATATTAGAGAATTTGTAATTTATCAGTATCCAGAACTGCAGAGTTAAGGATATCATACCAATATATATAAAAAAAAAAAGCTACCAGTCAGTACTCACTTAAAGCGAGTATTGGCTTAAAGTCAGTATTAGCTTAAAGCAAGATACTTCTTACATGAAAAAGTGCCCTCCCCTCAAAAAAAAAAAAAAAAAAAAAAAAAAAAAAAAAACCTTTTCATTTAATGTTTAAAATAGTCACTTCATCAAAACAGTAGGGAAGGGGAAATGAAGTGTGAAGTCACACTACAAAGCCAACTTTATCACGTACTGCTCTGTGAAAAGTCACACTTTGCTTCCTAAAGGGAACATAAATGTAAACAAAACAAGAAAAATAGGAGTCATGATTTATCTGTTCCAGTTTCACTCTAGAATAATAACCCCTCCAAATGCCCTCGGTGAATGTAAATGTTATATTGAAATCAAAGACATCACCTGTATATATTTCATAGACTAATAGCTAACACAGACATTCAAAATTCCTGAAAATCTGTTTGGTTATCATGAGTGGAATGAAAGGGCATTTTAAAGATTTAAATAGGAGTTTAAAATACCGAAGATGATATTTGGTTCTAATAGGCAACTATTAACAATATTGCTGTAGAGATTCTATTCCTGAAGTATGAGTCCATCCAAAGCCTAATGGAGCAGTCAAGGAAAGATTTATGCAGCTTATGAACTTTAAAAACTTTATATCATTGTTATAACTGAGAATGCTCTTGAGCGTGCAGTCATGGTGGCATGGATTTTAACCTAGAGTCTGTCCAAGCACACAGTCTTGTTCCAATAACTGGCAACATGTGGGCAGCATGAGATACTGAAAATTAAACTAGTAAATTGAGAAGGCCCTGATGAGACGGAACCTAGAATCTGGCATCACATCCACCATGTCCATTAATTTTGGCACAGAACATGAAAAGACTCAGTTGGCAGGAAGACAGGCTGCACTRCAGTAATGAACAGTGTGCTTGTTACAACTGTGCGTAGGTCTGTACTTACATCTAACTTTGTGTACCCTGATCTGCTAGACTGAGAAAGGGTAAATGAGAGTACATCACCTTTTTTTTCTCTTRTTCTATGCCTGTCTAAGTAGAGGATACCTGAACTGTTGTATTTATGAAAGATAATGTCATATAGTAGCACAAATCCACCTCATTATACTTTTAATCCATCTTGTTCATCAGATTATTTAATAAACAGCATCCTCTTCATAAGATAACCATAATCAATGTGCATAAACTAATTTTTATTGGTTATAATTATACAAGGTCATTTTATGGGTACAACTGGGTTGATAGATATCTCTGTAATTGTTTTCAAAGACACAGACAACTATAATAGAATTAAGTAACAAGGGATTGATTCTAGCTACATCAAAATCAATTCAAACTGATGGCAGAAACTCACAAAGAGATCAACAGACTTCTTAAGGATAACTCCTAAAGTAAAAACAGCTTTAGAAAAGATGTTTTCTCCCCAAATTCTAAGATTCCTCAGGTTCTTCATTCTTAATAAAAGGAAAATGCTAAAACTTTTATAGCACCAATGTTTTTATAACCCAGTATAATGTAGCACAGACATATATTTAAAAAAGGTCATTGACACAGTTTTGTCAATTGTGGATCTTTGTTGATGCTATGAAGCTGAAAGGTTAACGTGTTATCTAAAGAGGAGAAAAAAACTAACCTTTTATTTCAATGTGACAGATGTACTTGCCTTGAGCACTAACAAGGCATAGCTAATTACAGATACAGTTGCAGAAAAGGGACTTTGACAGTCATGATCTATGAACAAATTTRTCTTCCAAGTGACAAGTCAAACAGAGGTTACAGGGGAATATTGGGCACCGCCAGCACAGTGGGTGGGTTACAAAAAATTTCTGCACTTTCATTTTTATTGCTGTAGGGAAAATATTCCACCTTCATCTCAGATGATGTCTGAGACCATTTCATGCTTTTATTATTTTCATTAAATGCAGCAATATTTCTTTCTATATATTGCCAGAAGTTTTTTAATACAGTGGTTTCTTAGAATCTCAGTTTTACTAATTTTATCCAATTTTTATATGATCTATAATGCAATATCTATTTTAGAGAGATCAACTGATGAACAGCTAAATAATGCATCATAAAAATAAGCCCCTCAGCTTTTTGAAATCAGAACCTATAAAAATACATAGGTAAATCCATTAAATATGACTGTATTTTGAAAATATCTGAAGGCTTACATTGTCTTGTCATTTAAAATGTAATGCAAGTTCTGAGAATTTGCATTGTAGTGAAGGTAAATGATAATAAGCTGAAGCTAATGTACAGAATCAGATAATTCTATTAGTAAACCCAATTTGTACCAAATATGATAACTGAAAYAAAGTGAAAAACATATAGCTGAATACTATTGCCATTATCTCTACTTGAGTMTACAGTTCTGATTTTTAAAGTGTTTCACTTTTGAGATAACAACTTTGTAAATTCCTTTCATCTAGGAAGAGTTCTGATAAGACCAAGTTAAAAAWTTTTCCTTTATTAAGATAGTATAGTTATTTCTATTTATGTATAATGTGTATAACTATTAATGATGTAGAATCAGTGCATCTGGAAGGTATAATATGAGGACTGAAATATAATATTAATATGCAGGATTTTTAATCAGCATTTATTCTCATGAAACAAATTTGTTGCTAGAATTTATTCTGCATATACTAGAAATCTCCCATGAAAGTTATCATAATGTGTTTGGTTGCAATATAATTAAATCATTTGGGCCAGATCCCAAATGGGATTAGGCTTCTTGGCACAAGCTTTGCAGCATTTTAGTTTGGGGCAGTGAGTCCAGGAATTCAGGAATGGCTCTAGTCCTTATATTTCTTGTCTAATGAAAGGGAAAAATGTCCCCTTCTTCCCAAACCTTGTACTTAAAATATTTAGGGCAGCCTCATAGAAAATTGGAGGTCCTTCTTTGAGCAGAGAACAGAACTGAATCCAGGTTCTCCACTTTATGTGCAGTGGTCTCAATCGTTATACTATTGTGAACAAAAATGGCAAAAGCTAAAACTACTTTTTGAGTGGAAGTGGCTGAGGCATAATGCTTTCAGTTGAATTCACTACTCTCTATGTTTAGTACAAAAAGAAACTACTTACATGAAGTAACCTACAGGGCAGAGATGTTTCTGAATGTCCMTCTGAGAGCAGGACAGTGCTTCTAGGCATACTCAGTGGCAGTAGTTAAGTACCTAGGTAAAGTTTGTTATTATGGTCTAGAACTTCTCAGATAACCTCGACCTCCAAGGTTTCTTCATGAGTTTCCTAAAATTAAAGCTAAGTAGTCAGGCGATTTTGCCTTATTTCTTAAGCAGTGTGTACATTAAAAGGAAAAAAGTAAAAACAGATTTAAAGAGTATCATCTTTTTCATATCATATAATTTTCAACTGATATTTAATTATGTGCTAAAGATTTTTCAGCAATGTTGTAATGAGCTGAAATGCCATAATAGATAAAATTTCTTGTATTTCTTCTTTTTCAAATGTATGTATTTATGGTGTATCACATCAACCATATATACACTCAATTTTGTTATTACAGCGCAAGAAATATTTAGACCCAATTGTACCCAGTAAGTGAACTTCCATGCGGCAGCTGCTYAGTGGTGTACACCACCCCTGAGTCTTATAAAATAGTTGTGGCAAAGACCCCTAGGATATCTGAAAAAAAAAATTCTTTTTTGCAGTTCTCTTAACTCTCTGGGGAAGGTGAGAATATGCCCCAGCTGATCTACTCCCAAATGTGTTGTTCATGCTCTGCTGACCAAAAACAGGAAAGTCCCCTGATGGAATGAGAATTGCAGAAAAGTACCATGAGAGTTTACAGACCATATGTACAGGGTCGAGTGAGCACTACTCTTCACAGGTTGCAAGAAAGAAATGAATAGACATGAGAACCACTTAATAGTGCAGCTATTGCTACTTACTCCTTCAAACCTGACCTTCTATATCAGGGCATGAATTGCATCCTTAACAGCTGGGGACTGCTTACTAACCTGACATTATGTAAATGGTGTCAATTCTTCAAACGGGGAAGGTCTCATTTGATTTAATTAATTTTATTAATATATTCTGGTCCCAAAGCCTTATCTTTAAAATGTACATGCTTCTGAGTTACTAACAAAACAAGGAAACCCTAACTTTTGTCAAAGACTAAGAATTCTCACTTCGCTGTCCACAGAGATAAAGTACTTGCACCATAAAGTAAATCAAGAATATTAGTGTGATTTTTTTTTTCTTCCTTTAGCGAAGGGTTCAATCAGATAGATTTTGATGATAATGTTTGTGCAATGACTTCTTGTTAAGCACTCGTTCCTGTCTGAACTGGTAATCTCTGTGCACTAGTATAGTGCTGGGACCACACTGGAAACTGGCAAACTAATCCTGAGCGATCCTTCATTTATCAAGAGCTGTGATACATTCTGGGTAAAACCTGAAGTATAATATTAGGATACTATGTTATATTCCAATGAGAATTAAATAAAGGGCTAGCTGAAATACTGCTGTCAGCACAGCATCTGTTCATATGATCTTTTAGTCATAATAATACTGTTAATTCTCAGTATATCAAAGCAGACATGGAAACTAACACACACAGTGCACCTTCTGAATATTCCCTATGAACTGCTCATGAGCAATCTGCAGGCCAAGAATTTATTCACTGAAGAAATAAATGAATATTCTTTTGGATAATGAATAAATCCAAGAATTCTGCCATATGTTTGCGGACAACTGGTGAACAGAAAAAAATGTTGGTGAAATTTAACCCAATAAATAATTCATTACAAATTACTTGTCTACTCTAAATTTAAACCTGCAGATTTAACTCTCTCTAGGTTTCTTTTTTAGAAGTAGCACTACCACCCAGTGTCTTCATGCATTATATAGTCTGCCATCATGATTAGTTACCATCAAAAGCTTTACATCCAGCCAGCAGAGGAAGAGAGCAAACCCTTCCGGTCAAAATATTAAATCAGGTTACATCTCACCTCACTATTCTGAAGCTGAATATATAATCTGCATTTGAATGACCAAGCCCCCAATAGGGGGAGAAGGTCAGAGGGTAAACAGTGGGAATACCACTGAGGGTGAATAGGGGGAGTAGATCTGAATTGGGGAGTAAAACTAAGACAAAACATGGCAAGTAGTACTGAGAGTAAAAAGGGGGAGTATCACTGAGGGTAAACAGGGGGAGTAATGCTGAGGATAACAGTGGGAGTAAGACTGAGGGTAAACAAGGGGAGTATCAGTGAGGGTAAACATGGGGAGTAGGACTGAGGGTAGACAATGGAAGTCCAGTCCAGTGAGGATAAACAGGCAGAGTAGACCTGAGGGTAAACAGGCGGCGTAGATAGAATAATCCAGTGGTGCTTCATTTGCCTTGACCTGTCTTTGTAACTTGTCACTACAGAATTTTTAAGAAAAACTGCCTAGAACTGGGTAACCAGGCACAGTGAAAGTCAACATCATCATCTCCTGCTCTCTGCAGGTTAATAGTCCATCATCATCATTCCTGAGTAAGTAGCCTCCTTTCTGAAACTTATTTCTAAACGTAAAGTTTTTTATCTAAAAAGCCAATATGGTGACCTTGTTAATTCCTTCAAAGAAAAGAAGTTAGAACAAAGCAAAAGAGAAGAAGATAGAAAAGAGCCTCCATTATATCCCTGTCTGGARGGAATAAGTATTTAATGTGATGCTTGTTACTCAGAGAACTGCAAGTTTTTGCATCATACCTCCCAGAAAGGTTTGTCTGAGTGCTCCATTTTGCTTTARTGACCTATGAGTGGCTTACCTCTCATAAATAAGGAGGAAAAATGAAAACTCAAAAAAGATAACTTGCTATGTACACTGATCAGACAAAGACTATGATGAGTGACAGCATAAATAATTCAGGACACTAAGGTCTCAATTTATTTTCATAAATAGACACAGCAAAAGTAAAATTTAGTGATTTGTTATGCACAATAGTAAAACATACAAATGCTAAACTATTTTTTTTTTTGGCAGTAGTTTACCTTAAAACTTAATCTTGTAACCATTTTCTTCATAGACTCCCTGTCCAAATATTTCTTCAGACCTGAGTAATTGGTGTGGATGCTGGTGTGTGAATTTTAATTGTTTTGATATGGTCCTGGTCCCACTGTAATTCCAGGAAGAAAAATATAGAATTAAATTTAAATACAAACTTATCTCTGAGGCTGTTTTTGCTCAGCTTAGCACGACAGAAAAATTGATGCGCTTGGAGCTTAGCTGTCAAGATCCTACATTCCGACAAGCCAGAGAGTTCTCAAAAGAATCAGTTAAGGAGATTACTTCCTTTAAAACTCTTTTATATATATATATATAATCTCATCCTTCTAATCATAGAGAATCTGCAGTTACACTACAAAGTCAAGGGAGGTTTGAATACACAAATGCAGAAAGGGTAATTATTACCCTTAAAAAAAAAAAAAAAAAACCCACATCACTATTTTTTCAATATTAGAAATTTTCAATAAGAAGTGAGGATTCAGCTCTAATATTTGGAAATGAGTGTAATCAAGGAACACCTACCAGCATTATTCCACCTAGCTGTGAGAGTAAATATAAGTTAAATTTTCAAAATCAATCCTAGCATCACTGTGTAATGTACATTTTCCAGCCTTTTTCTTTACAATGTAGCAGCGCTTTAGAATATGTTTCAAATCAAAAAAGCTTGAAGAAATTAGGTTAACTATAGTACGGGGATAAACAGTTATGGCTTAATACATTTCCTTTAAAATCTTTTGAAAGATTGAATTCTGATAGTTACATGAAGAATCAGATTACCTCCAGGGAAGCAACTGCCTGCAGTGCCTTAATAGGTGCCATGGAATCAATTCAGGCGTTTAGTTGTAATCATGAATATGTGCCTATATCTGTGTCTTGAAAAATGTTCACTGAGGTATTTGAAGACTGATACTTTGTAAAGGCATCCATCCATTTTTTACTGGATGCTTATCTGAGTTAACATATCAAATTAAGTAAACTGCATGAATAGTTGTACACTTTGTTTAGCTGGGAACAACAGCAATAGTAGTCAAATGCACAACTCATGACCAATAAAAAAGAAACTTCAGAACAGCAGCTTTCTCCCTGTTTATTTGACAACTATAATGTTTTTTAGCAAATGCCTCAGTGGCATTCAATTGTTTAAAGGCTCAGCTCCTGAGATCTTTCAATTACACTGAAATACTTGAAAAAATATTATTTTTTATTGATATTTTTGTAGTTAGAGAATCTTTAGAGTATATCTGAGCAAACCAGATGCATAAAACCAATAATAAAGTACAAAGCACCTCATGCTCTTTTCCTTTTCTTCTCCCTTCCTGATTGTGATTTTCAACCTAATGTCAAAATTTACTGTCTGGACTCATGATTCTTGGAGGTTTCCTGATAACAAATGAAGTAAGTACTTATTTCTGATTTTTGGTTGTTYTGCTTACAATGTCTCTAGGAAATGCATGATAACATTTCTTGTTTGTTTTCTTTCTGTAAAAAAAAAATKATAAGAAATGTTGTTAGAACACAGTCCAGAGTTTCAAGGCTTAAGATATTTTGACAATTTATCATCTGCATTTGTTGGCTGTACCAAGTAGTTGGTGAAGTCCCTTAAATATTCTRCACTTCTGCTTACTCATATATAATAATCCATTTCAATAATACATTTAAACAAGGTTTTCTTGTTACCTTTGATGAAAAGTCTAATAATAATATATAAATGACCAGTGCTAAGATATTTTTCACACATATGCACAATAGATGCACTGTGAATAAAAGAACAGAATTTTGTACTAAACTCCTTTTCTCTTGCTACTACCATCTTCTAAAGAGCAGCTCACGTAGGTGATTTATATTGCCTTGTGTATCTAGGGAATTAACTGAAGAAAAACCAGGACACAAAGCTACATAAAACAAGGTGAAATAAGTCAGAAAACAGGAAAAATAAAATGTATAAGCCACAAAGCTAAATAAAACAAAGTCGGGAAAGAGAAGAGGCAAAACTCCAGCTGCTTACTACAATATTGAGATCCTCATTTTGACCTAGCTGCATGTCATTCAAAATCATTTCAAGTCAGTCCATCAATAATCAGCTTTGACTCTTACCTTCTTTTCTTTATAAAATACAGTTAACTTTATAACACTGATTTCCTAATCAGAAAAAATTATAAACCTATATGCACTTGGCTTTTCAGAAATGATGACCAGTCATATTTCCTATTCAATCTCTGACAAAAATCTGTAAGCGAAGGCCGTAGTATCAGTTATGTTAACCAACCAAAGTTTATAAAAACATCTTGAGTTTTCATACGTTATATGCAAACTTGCTCATCAGCAAGATAACCAAGTCCACAAGGTTCTCTTTCTCTGTGGAAGATAATATTCATGCATTACTTCAAACTATTTTCACTCATATTATTTACCATGCTTTTACAACAAGCTACAATACTATAAATTTGCTGATCTTATAGGATTCTCATTATGCATATGTTTTGAATATATAGGATGTGTATGTAGAATATTTATAAGGAAATCAACAAAAGGGAATCAAAAGACAGACAAACCCTATTTTAGGTGGCAACCATACAGTGAGAGCTGGCTGCTGAGAAATGGGACAAATAAGATACTACTGTAAATGAATATACAAAAACAGTATTCAGAGCTAATTTATGAGGACACACTTAGCTCCAAAGACTTGCTGGCATTTCAGGTTTTAGATTTAACTACACTGAAAGACTTGTCCTTTGTTATTTGTGTGATTATCAGTTTGATTATCAGTTTCACATTTGGAAATTTCTAGAATATTGTAAAGCTTACCTTAACCTCTACACTGAGTGAAATAAAATAAATGAAATGAAATAAAATAAAATAAAGTAAAATAAAAATAGTAAAAACTTCCTACTAGGAGTTCAGGAAAATATGTCCAGGAGTCAAAGTAAACTCTGTCTCTCTTCTGTTTTACTGTTTTGCTCCAAAATGATCAGTACAATATGTTATGGAAGTAAATTTTAACTCTGATCAACAGTAAAGGAGGTCAAGCTGTGGCAGTTATATAAATCTTGTGAGGTTAACTAGCCCATAAAAAATAAGTGCTGAAGTGTTCATTTCTCAGTGGGTTTTACTGCTGGATGACTGCCTTTTCCTTTTCTACCCCTTTTATTATGAGCTTCTTCACAAAAGAAAATGCTAAATGATTTTGGAA
The DNA here is from genome assembly GCF_003342845.1 of Nothoprocta perdicaria. Classification (NCBI taxonomy): domain Eukaryota; kingdom Metazoa; phylum Chordata; class Aves; order Tinamiformes; family Tinamidae; genus Nothoprocta; species Nothoprocta perdicaria. The sequence goes on from NW_020455556.1 coordinate 358,966, forward strand.
GAAGAAATAAACAGCGAAAGTTAACTGCAACCTTTATATGATATATACTATTTGTCTCTATCAGAATGAGTCAAATAGGCTTCTGATATTTTTTTCTACAGTGAAAAAGTCAAAAAGAGACCAACTGGCATGCTACTAAATTTTGTAGTGCAATTCTAAAATGACACACAGAAAAATATATACTTTTTTTTTTCCTAGAGTTATATTTGATTTTGTGATTGCAATGTCTTTTAAAATTGTTATTTGGGAAACCAACAAGATAAAATATGAATATGGGAAATGCCTTTGACTTAGCATATATTTACATATATATTTACATACATATATTTCTGGAAAAAAAAAGGAGGAAAATGAAATAACATTCACATTTATTTTATGCTGTTTCCTTTAAAAAGAGGTAATTTTCTCACTGAATTAAAATTTAATTTTATATGGTATCAGGTGTACAATGATCTGAGTTTTTAGGAAAACATAATTCTAACATTAATTATTTACACAGTCTTGTGAGTCAGCAGAATTATTCATAAGAGAAAAATTAAAAGTACGCTTAAAAGATTTATCATTAAAGCCTAGAGTCCTTTAAACAGGTAAAATCTGTCATGATTCCCCCGAAATCACAGGGTTTGTGACTTTGTACCAGCTGAACATCTTGCCCTCTAGTTCCATCCTGCCTATGTTTTTTAATAGTTTGAATAGTTAAATAGTTAAAATAGTTGTAGTAATCAGACTCTACAGTTTAGAAACTTAATGAAAACCTGCATGAGAAAGCTCTGAGCCTGGTTATATTTTGCACAGTTTACTGAATTTAAAGAACAGGTCTAGATCTCCAGTTGTTACATCAATTACTTCCATTGACTTTTCACAGGGCAGCTAAGATATTGCTCCTTTTTGTCTTTTGGCTGTGCAGTCTAATTTGGCTATAAAATCTTCTGGACAAGCAACTACCTCTTATAGAGTGTGTGCACAGAGCCTCCCACAATGGGTCCCTGATGACTAGTTGCAACCTCCAGCTGGTATCACAGTACAGCTAATAAACAACAGCCACAGGATCCAAGGGTGGAGTTCCTCTTCACTGGTCTACTCCTCATATGTCTACTGAGAAGTTTCTTACAACTTTCTGTAAAATGCATCTCCAAAGAAGCTAAAGATCTAGAGTAGGAATGCCTCAAAGGACACAGAATTAAACAAGAATTTTAAAACACATGTTTATGAAATAGGAAACATCCTTAGATAGAAGTCATTATGATAAATAAACACTACTCATCCAAAACTATTTCTCCACAAAGAACACATTGATTTTTAAGTGCTTGAAATCAATGGGAGCTGCTGCAATATGGTGCAATGGTGCAGTACGACCCATGATGGTGCAATATGGCCCATGATATCAATGGTTTACCTTTATTCTCTCTGTACTGTCTGAGATTTTCAGTTGACTGTCTTTCAGATTAGTTGCTGAGCTTCTTAAATTGCAGCCCATGCTTGATTTTTTTATGGGATAATGTTTTTAATTTTTTTTTAGGCAAACTTCAACTTAAAGTAACAGCTACATAGGCTAGCCTACACTGGTTCTTTTGGTCAGAAATAATTATTCTATGATCAGATACCTCATTTGCACTTGAATATGAGATTTTCTCAAATGGCTATATTTATTTATTTACTTATTTATTTAAATTGTTTAATAAGCAGCAGATGACAGTTTATACACTGTTACCGACATTTTCTAAGTAGTCTGCTTTGGTGCTTTGGATGTTTTTCAGTCTACCAGAAAACACACTCTTGACATAATTCCAATTATGGAAGACTGAAATGGAAGGAATCATTTATATATGTCTACCTTCTTAATACAAGAATTATATACTTATTAATATATGTCTAATAATATACTTATTAATATATGTCTACCTTCTTAATACAAACATAGACACAAACAGGAAGGTTCTGGCTAACTATACATAAGGGCACATAACATAATAGACAAAGATGCATATGGAGAAAATAGCAGAAAATTGCTTAAAAGTATACCTATAGCATAGACTCACCTGAAATAAAAGAATTGGAAAAAAATAATCTAGAAACAGAGAGCAATTGGGCAATTGGGCAACTGACAGCAAGATGGCAAGATGCTTAAAGTTATAATAAGAACTTAAAAAGAAGAGTTTTAGAAGTTTTCAGAACACAAGGACACTGACAAAGCTTRGGAATACCTTACAGGTGTGGGCTAATCGCATACCAACTATTCTTTGCATATTAGTTTAAACCTTTCGGTTAAATTGCTAGAGTGGATATGAGATATATACAGACCATGCACTGGAGTCTTTGTGGAAGTTCTAATAAAAGTACAAGAGAGGTTTTTTTTGTTCTTTCTATCAATGGATAGTGCAGCATATCTTTCTCTGAACTCTTTCCAGATTAGAATATGATTTCCAGAGTATAAGTTAAAAACTTTTCTAGAGTTATTTGCGCAAACATATCTGAATTATACAAGTCTTCAATAAACCTCCAGATTACTCTTCAGCTTGTATAGGAGGAAAAAAAAAAAAAAAAAAAGGTGAAAAAAAGCAAGCTATAAAGAAAGTAAGAATAGTGTATCAAAAGTATAAAAGAAATATAATGTAGAATTTGGCTCATTATTTATGACTTAAAACTAGGCATATACATATCTCATTTCATTGTCTTTTTAGGGAGTTTAAGCTCATTTAATATGAAATTACAGTTTTTTTTAACTTCCAAAAGAAGCTATAATTGCCGAGGGCAGCTAAAATGAGCTTATCATGAGGTTCAACAAGGGCAAGTGCAAGGTCCTGCACTTGGGGAGAAACCCCAGATATGAGTACAAGCTGAGGACCGACCTTCTGGAAAGCAGCTCTGTAGAGAGGGACTTGGGCATCATAGCGGATGACAAGATGACCATGAGGAGCAGTGTGCCCTGGTGGCCAAGAAGGCCAAAGGGATCCTGGGGTGCATTAAGAAGAGCGTCGCCAGCAGGTGGAGGGAAGTGATCATCCCCCTCTACTCAGCCCTGGTGAGGCCACATCTGGAGTACTGTGTCCAGTTCTGGGCTCCCCAGTACAAGAGCGATGTGGAGCTGCTGGAGAGAGTCCAGCGCAGGGCTACCAGGGTACTCAGGGGCCTTGAACATCTGCCCTATGAGGAAAGGCTGAGAGAGCTGGGCCTGTTCAACCTGGAGAAGAGAAGGCTGAGTGGGGGGATTTCATCCATGTCTATAAATACCTCAAGGAAGGGAGTGAGGAGGAGGGGGGCTGGCCTCTTTTCAGTGGTGGCTAGTGATAGAACTAGAGGAAATGGCCACAAGCTGAGGCACCAAAAGTTCCACAGGAACTTAAGGAAAAAATTCTTGACAGTGAGGGTGACATAGCCCTGGAACAGGCTACCCAGGGAGGTTGTGGAGTCTCCTTCTTTGGAGATCTTTAAAACCTATCTGGATGCCACCCTCTGCCACATTCTCTGGGTGACCCTGTGTGTGCAGGTGGGTTAGACTAGATGATGTCTAAAGGTCTCTTCCAACTTTAAGGATTCTATGATTATAATATTGTAACTCATCATATTAGTGAAATTAGGTTTAGAAACATTGAAGGAATTTGTTTATATTCTCCAGCGCTCTTATTTCTGCAGAAAATCCAAGTGTCTTCTCATTCTATTATAAGAAGCAATGATTATACAATATTTTATGATTAGTTATGAGTATGATTTTGATTTATTTAATTATTATTGTGATTATCATTTTGGTTAGAAAAAAAAAAACAGAGGTATTTTCAAAGGAAATAAAATTAAAGAACAAATGTATTTTTCTTTCTACTCTAAGAAACTATTGTTCTCTTTTGCCAGCTTGCTGCAAGTGTATCACACACACAAGCATACACACTCACAAAACTCTCTATTGCTCTGCCAAGTCTTATTTGTATACGACAGGGTGAAGAGTTCAGACAGACATCTAAACACGCCCCAAATAAAATAGCTCTGATTTCCGCACCATACACAGACRAAAAAGGGATGCCTCCCGTCAGACTCTCCACAGACCTGTCACTGTCTACCCTTAGCTATGTCGTATTCATATGTCTTGTCATGCAGCAAAGCATTGGCTGGACTGCTGCCGAATTGCTGCTTTGCAGAACCTACTCTCATCTTTGGCTTTCTGTTGCTCCCACAGGCAGCATAATTCCTGATGAAAGTGTGCTCCCTAGTGTTGCAGTGCTACAAAGGCTTCAGTGAGGAGTCTGTAAAAGAAATGGGTCTCAAGAGTATTGCTATAGCAGATTCCTTCTGCAGGACTTTGGCTGGTGCTACTCCCCCTCACACACTATATGTGTTTAGTTTTTAAAATAAAATCCAGCTTCAGACAATTTCTTTTCTTTTACATAAAAAAAAAAAAGTAAGAAATATATTTAATGACTCAGTAGCCAGTTTTCAGTCAGGAATAACAAAGATTCTGTGCTTTAAAGGAGTTAAATGGTATAGATGTTTGAATACATCAGTGGCTTAGTTTTCAGCCATGCTTGGTTCCAATAGCATTTTCCAAACTGCGTTGAAATTTGGGTTAACATTTTTAAAACAAGCCTCATAGAGCCCCAGTGTGCTGCTGATTCAGCTGTGTCTATAATCTATTTCATCTGCTGTGCATTACACGGCACAAAGGTAGAAAGCAATGTTTCTAGCCAGAGATTTCACAGACRCTGCAGAATGGAGTTATTCATATTCATCCCTTGTGTGGTCATTTCCTTCCAAATGCAGTGAACCTATGCGATGCTAAGATGAATCTGTCTGTCTGTAGGCATTTAAAGTCAAGCAGGCTTGCAACTGGTCATCGARGCTACCACTGTAGGCAGCAGAGATACAGCTTCCAGGTAGTGGTCCATTTTGTCTACTTTAGAGATCTATTTTAGATTGGACCACATTACCCTCTATCACCCTATCAGCAGATCAGAGTAGGTGTCAAGCTTACATATGACCAAATGCAAACACAACAAAATCCATCTTAAGTGCTAAGTCATAAAATTTTCATGTGAAAAAATGTGAATACATGTAAAATTTCATATTCATTCATTTTTCATAGATGTACAAAGATCCTCATACCAGGATAAAACACACATTATATTTAGTGGTGAAAGCCAAAGTTAAATATCATTTCTGGTGATGCGAATTCACATAATTCCAGTATTATTGACTGTGATGAAATCACCCTTGAGGCATAACATAAAGATCAGAATCCAGGTCAATGGAATGTCATGGAACTGATCTTGTATCCCTCGAGCATCTCAGACATAAATGACTTATTTTGGTGACATCACAGTCTTTACTCCTGTGGCAGTGTGACTATGTTACAAAGAMAAAATGACTATCTGGTATAGTAAATAGTCATCAGATGAACATTTTAAAAGATGAGAACTTTAGAAAATTTTTTCAGAATGAAAGTTTGAAGGGTACTGGACAAGCCCTGTGACTCCACAGTTAAGTGAGAGTTTGGAAAGCACAAATATATGTTTGCACATCTCATCCATGACATACCAATAAACAGGTTATAAATATTTCAGACATAATTAATATCTTATAAAGCTGTAGGCATCTGCTTTGCAGGCACAATTGCTTTCTTCCAAGTGAAATTATATGCCTCTGCAAAAATAGGAGCWTGGAGGAAGCCTATATTTTCCAAATAGTTACATGTTTAAAATTGATACACATGCTTTTCAAATTCCTCTGAAGTTACCGAGGATTTTCACAATTACGAGAYGTATTATATAATAACGTAGGACTCCCCATATCCAATGAAAATCTTGGAAAAACTGTTCTATACACAGGCCAGGTTGTGGAGATCAGATGAATCCATGTGATTTATCAGTCCTGTTTATTACTGAGGAAACTGTCTATGATTCTATATCAGAATCCAAATTTAATTTTAAATATAGGACCTTTGTGTTCTATTTTGTTTCTATGTGGGTATAAATCCACATGGAAGTAACAGCAGAAAGGCTTTCAGCTGGCACTCTCAACTAATTTAACTAAAAGCCTCACAACTCGTGTAAGCATTAGAAACTAGAACATGAAAAACTATGTTAATGTCTTATTGTTTGGTCACTGTGTCTGTTTTTCTAATACTATCTAATTTATGATGGACTTTTGTTTTAAACTTCAGCAAAGACAAAATAACTCTCCATTTAAGGTTCTTTTATAGAAATCCTTCCTATAGTAAACAGGAAACTGTCTTGCAGGCAGCACTCTTCTAAATCTGGGATATGTTTTCATGTATAGAATAGGGACACGGTTCGTTCTCCTTGTAGCCACAGGTAATCAAGCATCAGTACATTCAGTTTGCTAAAAGCAGCAAGTTATATTATTTTCATTTGAATTATTGTCTCACTCCAATATTTCATGTGGTGTGAGGTAGAATGATATTCTGCTTGTACAGAGCATCATCATTATTATTCTTAATTAATCCATTTTGACCTTTTAATTTGTAATTTATGAAGAGTGAACAGAGTGTGATAGTGTGGGACCAATCTGACATTTATTCAAAGGGTAATTTAGCTCTTTTAAGATGTCTACAAGAAAGGAAATATAAACAACTAGTGACATAAGTTCATTCATAACACTGGAAATTATTTAAAGTTTTGTATTCCAGAAGTGCCTAGTTTTGGTTTGTTATTGACTGTCCTACATACCCTACAAGGCAAGAATTATATTTTAGTGAATTGTTGTATCCTGCAGCTCTATTACATTCTTTAAATGACTTCCTCTTATCAATTTCTTTTTCGCTTATTCCATTTATGATGTTCATAGAATGCTGTCTTTGCCCAGGAATTACCAAGCACTGCTCACTGCTTGATTTTAAAATGTGTAGTTTATAGAAGGATTTTGTGACTCTTGGGTTTTACAACGGCTTCCTGGTAATAAAATAATGAAATGCTTTCTTATAGCAATTTGCTTCATAGTACACCCTACAAATCACTTGTTTTCCTACCCATACATGAAAGCCCTGATCCTCTAATGAGTTCTTCTCTAAGGGTACAGGGTTCAGTCCAAATGGAACTTAGGTCATGATTTGGGTGGTACTATGGGTCTCTGCTTTTTTTTCCACTTAGGATTTAAAATAATACAGATGAGCAACTAAAAAGCATCCCTGTAATTCCATACATTTTAAAGGTAAAAACCTGAAATAATCATTTAAGAAAAAAAAATTACACATGGGAAGTAATTTGATAAGTGTGGTGCATAGCCTGTATTTGGAGAGAAAAAATTACCTTAATTCAATGATTTCAGTGGGAAATATATTGTACAAGGTATGTAAAAGTCAGCTGACACTGTGAATAGAACACTCTAATTGAAGGTATACTTGCTTTTCATAATAAATGGCATGATGATTGTATTGTAGATAATTACAGCAATTTTGAAATGTTTGATATGTGTTTTACATTCATTATATTAATGCCATGGATTTTGCTTTGCATTAAGAAACAAGATATAACTTCCTCATTATTCTAAAGCAAACTTTGTATAATTTGGGGAATAACATTTCAACTAGTTGCCCTCTTCTGTTTCCCCACCCTTCACCTAGTAGGTACATAGTTACACAGATATTTTTAAGGTAGCCATGAAACTCTCAATGAACACGAAAAAAAAAAAAAAAAAAAAAAAAAAAAAAAAAAAAAAAAAAAAAAAAAATTAAAAGCAGAACGTGTCTCAAAGAATGACAAAAATATATGAAAGTTCCTGGAGTATGAGAAGGTCGGTCTCCAGTAGAAAGTTATTTTTCTATTATATTATTTCTATTTCTATATTTCTATTATTATCCAGCATGATCCATGTGTGCTACTGCCATGTTGTGGACCAAAAGACAGTGCTACCTTTCTTCAATATTCACTTTCACTTTGTAGAGGCCAGAATGATTTTCAAAATGGGTTTCTATTCCCAGATCCATAGGCCTGTTTCTGCAATATCTTAATGAAAGCATTCTGAAAATCAGTTTTACTGTCAAGAAAAGTTCCTTTTTCAAAGAGAGACAGATAACATTTTAGGAAAATCTGAAGATAGAATATCTTTCTTTTGGCAAAGAAATGCAGATGATACTTTCTCAYTGACTGGAGACTATCAGCTTCTAGCAAATACGAAGTGGTTTTTGGTAGGTATAAGTTTTGGCCTTCACAGTTCTGAAGATTTTTTTTTTTCAAAATTTGAAACGGATTTAAAATGTTTCAGAAAAATATTCCCGAGTCTGCATGCAGTCAATGCAAAACAATGGAAAACTGTAGTCTTCCCCAACTAGTTAAAAGTTCAACAACATTCCTTTTATCACAGGTTCAGCTTGAATTAATGTCTTCAACACCTGATAAAGAAGGAAGATATCTATAAGGAGAATGGGCCCTATCATTCTCTTCCTAAAAGACCAGGCTGATGTAGAGGAATAAACAGGATTGACTATCAAGTTTGCAGCTGGATTCTAAGTTTTAAAATTCTGATTATTTCCCAGAGCTCTCATGACATTCATCATGATAGAAAACTAACATCTATACTAATGTAAATCTTGGAGTCCAGAGGGCATCGGTCTTTCCCATACCTTTCATTTCCGTAGAATGGAAAGACAGTGCAAATGCAGTCTGTAACAATATGTATTGGCCCAGGTTGTGCACAGCTTCTATATACTCCCTGTGTATGTAAGGACAGAATTTTGAATGTAAAAGATTTAATTTCTCATAGTAAATGAGGATTCATGACTAAACTCATCATTTGAAATATATTGTAACACCTCCGCCAAATTCTGTCTTAAAGCTTTCTGTTCCATTTTATTCACGTGCTTGTTTTTTACTAGCTGAAAAGTCATGTAATGAATTAGATGAAACAATGTTTTCATCACAATCAGCATCAGACATTCTCTTTGACCTATGTTTTTATAATGGCTCAGTCTCTTTTAGGGATTTTAGGTCAGATAAAATTTTAATAATCCTGACATTTGAAAATGGAAACATATGTTTAAGGAACAGACAGGATGAACAAAATTGCTGGAACTTTTAGTTAAATTTTTCCCAAATAAAATAGATGTCTTTCTTCCACCTGCAGACATCGCACACACATTAAAAAAAAAAAAAAAAAAAAGAATGCTTCAGCTTCCTCTTAAGAAAAAGGATTTCTGTGAAGAAATACATTGTAGAGACAATGGGGGAGACAAAATAATATAGAAAGGGATTTAGTAAAGTACCTAGGAAGATAAACAAGGATGGAGAGTAGAAAAGAAAATGAAAAATTAACCAACAGAAAATTTTCATGACCATTAAATCTGCAAAGAGCATGAAAATGATGAGTGAAATAATGAAGAACATTTTATTACCTGGTGTTATTTGCTTTTTGCTAGAAAAAAAAAGCTAACTATGACAATAAAAACACATGTAGAACTTACCAACTTATAAGCTCATTTCTGTATCTAATACATAAGAATCATTTGTAAAATGTAACTTCAGAGCTCTGCTAAGTGCAGCATTTTCTTGTAAACATTAAATGGCCATTCATAGTATTTTGGCAACCAGTAACCCGAAAGATGTAACCTGTCATTCACAAGGAAAAGTTTATGAAATCAGACCTGAAGTAGAGGTACTGCACACTTGCAGAACATACTATTTAAGTTGCAGAGTTGAACTATTTATCAAAATCCAGTGCCTGATAGTAAAATCTTGAATCTCTTTCCATAGTGTATTTATGTACATTGTACAAAATTCTTTGGAAGAATAGCATTTCAAACACAGCATTTCCTGAGTATTGAAAAGTCCAGTGAAACCTTCCTGACTTCATCCCTGTAGACAAAATGCCCTGAAAAGGGTCTTCCTAGATGCCCTGATGACCTGGTTTTCCACAATGGAAATCCACAGTGGAAATCCATAGGTAAGCTGAGTGAGGTATGCTGTCTGACACAAAAAGAATGAAAAAACTGTGGACCATGAGGTAGGGTACTGGTTTTCAGATGAAGTTCGCTGAGGACAGGGTAAGGGGTATGAGGGCCTGAGATGAAGAGTTCAGTTACTATCCTGCCCACTCTATAGATGAAATATCAAAATGCAGAAATTCAATTTTGGCAGTCCTAGGCACTCTATAGATGAAATATCAAAATGCAGAAATTCAATTTTGGCAGTCCTAGGTTTTAGAGTGATTCTGTACATGCTTCACTAAGAAGAAAAAATGTCCTCACTGCTCAGAAATGGAACATATGCAAGCACATAGGAGAGCCAGTATTGAGAATAACACAAATTTGGCCAAAGGAATTTAAAACTGTTCAAGTGAAACTCAGCTGCTATGACTTTTCTGTTCAAAAAGGGGAGGGTTAATTTCCTTAATTTGGAATTTTGTAATAGCAGTTAGTTCAACTGAGGTTTCTTGTGAAAGTTTACATTAAGAAACTTTTCTTACTTAGTTTCTGCCCAGATAGCAATAAGATATATAAAAATGGGGCAAAGGCAAGCTAGCTGGCCTTTATCATTTCAAAAGTTATTTCAAAATAACAATCTTAAAACCCAAAAATGCCTCTCTTACTGAAATATATTTGCCTGGGTAATTAATACTATAGTGAAATTTAAGAAAATAAAAGCTGAACTGAACTCAAACCCAGTATCCCAATGTACACACACAAGCACACACACACACAAACACAGAGTGATCAAATATATCAAGGAATGATCAAGAAGTCTTCCAATATGCCAGCAACTTCTGAAGCCTATAATTAGCTAAACTCTCTTGAGATCAAAAAAAAAAAAAAAAAAAAAAAAAAAAAAAAAAAAAAAAAAAAAAAAGACAGGAAATTTCTCCCAGTATTTCTTCTCCATGAAGCAGAAACAGTTTGCTGCCTGTCAAAAAGACATATGCTAAAATTCTGAAGTGCCAGTACCCAAAGATGATAAAAAGTCTGTCTCTGTGCTGTCCCTTGACAGTTTGGAGGAATTTCTTATGAAAGACAATACTGCCTCTACTAAACTCAAGCTGCATAAGTTCATTCTTAGTACTTCAGAAAATCCTAAGAATAAAAAAAGAAAAAAGCCCTCTACAATGTACTAAACAGGAGGGAGGAGCATTGTAGACYGAGACTTCTTTTCTCTGAGACGCATAAATGACTATGCATTTGGCAAGGCAACTGATACTAGCTGTTTGAATGAATTTGCCATGCAAATCCCAAATTCTGTACTTTTTAATTCAAGTCTTGTTAGGGAGCTTTGTGAATTTGCATCAGTTTGTATCTGAGGAATCTTGTTAATGAATCATTATAACTAGTTTAACACAATGGCAGTTGAATTTGTCTCAAAGAGAAAACAGCTTAGCTATATTGCTGCTTCTTGGAACTAACCAATTAGTATCATTTACACTTCTCAGACAGATATAGTGTTGAATATTTGTGCAGACATCTATTTTCATCTTTAAGCCACAGGCAAACCAAAGGCTTTCACACATTCATTGCAAAGTAGTGTCTGCACATTTTTATTCATGGGTTTAAAAATATTAGCGCCTAGCAGTTCACATTAATCCAACCCTCAAACATCCTTCATCAGTGACGGCATTAATGTTCCCAAAGATGTGATGAAAAAGTTAGGAGGGTATTGCCTGTGGATACAGCCTTGTGGAAGACCAGATCATCATCAGGGCCTCTRGGAAAACCCTAGGGGTCTCACCCTGATCCTGACCATCCCTCTTGTCATCAGGGATGCAGATACCAGATACCTTGTTTGCTGCCACAAACAAGGCTTTAGGTTTCTAGAAAGAATCTTAGGGGCTTAGAGGCAAAAGTGAATGGCTCCAAACCCAAATCTTTGCTGAGGAAGCAGAAGCGYCTCTGTACTTTTGCTAAAGTACAACTATATGCATATCTACATACAGTTATGTTACAATGATAGAGGCTTGCCTCTCTACTGAACTGAGCTAAATAATGTTCTACAAGACAAAGCAAGCACAATTAAAAAGGAACATTTTGTAGAAGAGCTTGAGGGAAGCATTTTATGTAGCAAGGAGGAGGGCAGTAAGAAGAGATATGCATTCAGAAAATACTACAGAGAAGCTGGACTGAGTACATTCTCGGTGTCCCAGGCACAGCTCTGATTTCCACMTTATTCCATTAATTTAGCTCTTACAATTTATGTGTATTGTCCTTTCAAAGTTCCATGCAATACATCAAAATGGACAACACTGAAATAATTTAGCCTACAGACAACCACTGCAAAAGGAAAAGCCAGTAAGATAAAATCAGTTTTGAAAAGTAGTATGTCTCTGTATCATCTTTAGAGAGTAACAGACACCTTGTGGCTGTTAAAATACTCAGTCAGTTCATYTGCATCTGTCTGCAACTGAGCAAGGTTGGTGCATTTATCTTAAAGTACAGTTCCTTCTTGAAGAATAGGGAAAAGAAACCCTTCTGTCCTTTCACAGCATAAAGGTCAAGGTCAATAACAAAAATGCATACAGAGTAAGAAGAGGGTAATTACATGGTTTGAGAGGACGTTAAGAATTCACTTTTTGAAATAGCATATACTGGTGAATCAAAGATAGAAAAGTGCRACAGAGGTATTTTAAGGAATTCTATATTGTTTGTAGGATTAGTTCTTCAACTTACTCACATACATGCTCATGCTCACACATGCATGCTGGATAGATTCTAGGTATCTATTCTAGTGGAAGAGAGCAATTAGGGCAGCTCATTCATTAGCAGCTCATGGCCTTGCTCAGACAACTTCAGTTACTTTGTTTAGTCATTTGCAAAGATAACATTTTTATAAAGGACTTGCAAGAGCATGAAAAGAGATATTTTACTGCATGCCTGATGCTAGGAACGGGGTTTATTCATTTGTGTTTATCTCCTCAGATATAGAGAAAAGGAGAATAATTCAAAGGAAAATACTGAGGTGAAAAGAGAAACAAAATAAATCCATACACATATAAGTCATAGAAAGGAATAATATTCTCTTGAAAATCAAATTAAAATGTAATAAATAATATTTCTTAATATAAAATCTCATTGATCACAGGCTCTCTGGAGTTTTCTACTTGCTAACAATCTTTCATTGCATTGTTTTAAGTCACTACTTGTTTTAGCACCAAGTATTTGCAATTTAAATCACTAGCTTTAAMATCCAGTATCTGCAATGTAAATTTATCCAAGAATTTTCCTAATAAGATTAAACATTCTCTGATGGCTTTGAGTAGGATCCATTACATAAGATGACTATGATCCAAAAAGTGTGTCTAGACCAATGCTTATAGGTTAGTTTATTTTTCTGTTTATACTCCTGGAGGGCACTTAATTTTCTTCTCCCTTAGGCAGTAACAGTCATTTTCTACAAGTGGACAAGATAGTGTCTGTCAGATAACCATAGCTGAAAGTGTCAATAATAATAAGAGAGAGAAGGAAGGAAGGAAGGAAGGAAGGAAGGAAGGAAGGAAGGAAGGAAGGAAGGAAGGAAAAAGAAAAAATATATTGTTTTGGGTTAAAAAGCCATATATCTGATAGTGCTTCCTCAGAAAATTTACGTTTGTTTATTTCCCTATTTTTAAAAATATTTCAGAGCAGTTTGTTCTTTCTACCATGTATTTGGCAGAAGGAATTTAATATGTTTTTCAATTATCAGTTGCTGAGACCAAACTGTGGGCAGATTTTTCAATGGTCTATTCTGCACATCATCCCTGAGTAGCAATTTGAAATAAATAATTCTCATCTGCAWGTCTGTCTGTCTTCCTGAGAAGTCAGGAACTGTATTTGTCTTTTCTCAGCAGGTCTTTTCTCAGCTTGGAGTACATACCCAGAGTGAACACACTGCCAAGTTCACTGTTGGCAATAACCTTGTGAGTAGTGAATGTTAATAATAAAGACAAACAAAATGGGAAATATGAATTTAAATTTTAATGTTCAGGAACAATTTTCAAGCTCAATCAATACATATAATCTGTAAAGAAATATAGGTTACAACTTCAAAAAATGCCTTTGAAAATCAACCGTCAGCAAGTTAAGCAGGTTGTGTTGGGTAAGGCTTAATGATAAAAGCTGGCTGGCCCTGTGTTTTATTTTTCATTACTGTCCATGACTTATTGTGAGACCTTGCAAAAGTCATCTGGCCAATCTGTTCCTATTCCCAAAGAGTAAAAGAGATAATTCACTTACCTTTATCCAGTACTTTGAGGTTTGGATGTATTTAACTCTCATTATGATACTAGCAGATTTCTTTTTCCTTTCCTTTCCTTTCCTTTCCTTTCCTTTCCTTTCCTTTCCTTTCCTTTCCTTTCCTTTCCTTTCCTTTCCTTTCCTTTCCTTTCCTTTCCNCCTTTCCTTTCCTTTCCTTTCCTTTCCTTTCCTTTCCTTTCCTTTCCTTTCCTTTCCTTTCCTTTCCTTTCCTTTCCTTTCCTTTCCTTTCCTTTTTCTTTTTTTTTTGCACCAGATTCTGCCATCAGTTCTCCTCATGAAAATTCAACATCAGCAGTGATATCTTTTATTTTTTTAATAATAATAATCTGTGTGAATATATAAATTCAATTTGTAACATTTTTTTAAACATTACTGTTGCACTTTTCAAAATCCAAATAGAGAAAAGAATGACACTTTGCATGAAGAAATATTCCCTCATCATATTATCTTAAACAAACATTAAGCAACGCAAACAAGTAATGTACAATTACTTGTACTTTGATGTACAGTGTACACCAGGGGACTATTTCAGAACACAGGTCTTAGCTGTGGGTGAAATTATGTTTTCAACAAGTCTAGAAGAATGAAAGTAAAGATCTCTACATTTCCAAGCAGAGCTCTGCAAGAATCGTTTGGACAGTTTTCGTACCAAGTTGTATACAAAGTATTTTTTCTTATGTATATAACACAGCAATTATGACTGGTAGAAAATTAGCTTCTCCTTAATAAAGAATATTTTTGTGACACAATGAGATAAAATTATCCATATGACATTTATTTTAATGAATGATCTAGATTTTTCGGGAGTCAGGCTGAAGTTGCTTTCTGTCAGTGTGAAGTTTGRCAAATTGAGAAATAAAGGACATTTGAAAAAATCCTTCCACATAYGGTCAGTTGCAGCATAAGGTTCCTTAGAAAGAAGAAAAACTGGCACCTTGGTATCCTCTCAAAGTTAAGAATAAGCACCTAGTAAGCATATACAGATACTGAATAGGCTGTGGGGTTTTGAGAGAAGAGCTACTCTTCTGTCTTAGCCTATCTGTGTAGCAGATAGGTATATGGTTGCAAGAAGACTCTGAAGTGGGGTAGGCAAATCTGAAAGTAAATTAGGAACAGAACTCAAATAGACTTCTGAAGAATTAAAAACTGCCGACATAGCCTAGTATCTAACATTGATCATGGATTTGTATTTCTTCTACTCCTCTGAATTCTGTATCACTACATTTCCCTGTAATTTACCAGGGTTGCATTTGGCATATAAACTTTTAYGTCAAATACTCCTGTCCATATGTGTGCATAACTGTGAGTTATGAAGGATCTGTCAGCAGTAAAATATATTAACTATTTTTTTGGATTTAATAGGTTGACTGCCTTCTGAAAAGCCCTTGCAGCAATATAGTGTCTCTCTCAGCATGAATTTATACATAATGTCATCTGTTTGACATATAATTGACTTAATTTAATAATGCATGACAATATTTGATTTGGGATTGCAGTTCATCCAAAGACATTAAAAAAGTGATCACACTTACTAAGCAAATAAGATCTCAAAAAACCCTTACTATTAGTTTGTTTGATTAAATAAACCATTCAAATATAGAATAAAGCCTTTTTTTTTCTCAATTTGTTTATTTATTACTTAGCTAAGTGTATGGACAACATCATGTTTCTTTAAAAGAATATTCTTTCAAATTAATAGCTGTCATTTGAACATATGTTCCTTGACTTTTCTGCAATACACTTACACCACTTTCATAACATTCTTCTGACATAGCAAAATACRGATTTTGTGCATGGAGAAATGAGAGAATTAAGGTTATAGCCTGTCTCTGCTTAAACTTTATGAGTCAGTCCTTGGTTTGGGGTAATATTTTTAACATCTGTAATATTTTTAATATCAAAAAGACAAATATATATATATTAAAATGGAATAATCATGGATGTAATTAACTAATTTCAAAGAATTATTTTCTAAAAATCTCCATCTGAAAACACCTAAAAAATCTGAGCTCCTGGGACATAAGGACTCCATCAAGAACTAGACATTATCCCTGTGAGGTGCAATACCATTAATAAATCCTGTCATATTGCATAAGTGACCACTGCAGACTTCTGAATTGTTTCAATAATAAAGTTTGACATCTCATTATTTATTCTGTTCCCAATAATTTATGAATATGTTAATAAAATTATTTATTAATAAATTTAATTAATAAAATTATGAATTCTGATAATAAAATATGAATTCTATTCTTCATTATAGTTTACATTAATGAGTGGTAAAAGTCTATTCGAACCCAGTTTTTCTGTGTAAAATTGGATTTTTGTTTTCCACTGGACACCACATTGCATTTTTCAGAGCTGAATTTCAGTCACACAGTACTGCAATGTCCCTTGTGATTCTTCAATCAGTTTTCATCTTTGCTACCCTTAGTAGCTATTATGTATATCATTAGGAAACTTCATCATTTGCTATTCACCCTCTTCCCAGATCA
Source organism: Nothoprocta perdicaria (assembly GCF_003342845.1). NCBI lineage: Eukaryota > Metazoa > Chordata > Aves > Tinamiformes > Tinamidae > Nothoprocta > Nothoprocta perdicaria. The sequence continues at coordinate 375,613 of NW_020455556.1, forward strand.
CCCATAAAATAYTGAACAACACATATCACTGTGGGATTCCACCGCGGGTCTGTTCTCAGTGAAAATTCACAGTTCATCCCTGCCCCGTGTTTTCTATGTTTCTCCAGTTATTTATCCATTTAAAGACCTTCATTCTTATCTCATAACAGATTATTTTTTGTCTTATCCTTTTGATGAAGGATACTGTTAAAACTCTTTGGAAAATCTATAAAGTTGATCTCCTTTGTCCACACAGTTGTTGCCTCCAGGACATTGAACTTTTAGCTGCTGCTTCTAATAAGTCTTCTAGCTTTGATGCAGTTTTCTATAGAAGATTCTGGAGGGACCTTTTAATCCTTCAAGAATATTAAAATGTATTTAATTTAAACAGGCTCTTCTGAATCAGGCTGCATATACAGCCCAGGTCTAAATTAAGAGTTGTTTATCTTCTAGCAGACTTTTTAATTAGGTCTGCCAATAAGCAGTCATTAATATCTAATTATTTATTACTTGCATCACTCTTTACTATGATATTATCCATTTCACACAGAGGTAACTGAAGTCTGCCTCTATTGTTGCATTCTTTGTTCTTAGCTGCTATATTCTACGTTAGCATTTCACATCTACTGCACCCTTCCTGAATAAACAGTTGATAGTATAGTTCTATTAACACTTTGCCTAGTCAAGCCTTCATTTCAATTATAGGAATCCTAGGTAACTTGTAGTTAYAGTTAAATTATTTAATATATTTTATCTCTCTAATGTTCAGTGCCATGCCTTCACAGAAAAAATTGTTTCTCATTTCTGTATCATTTGTGTCCTGTTATTACAGTATTCCACTGACTCCATACTTCCCATATTTCTGAGGTGCCTGCTATTTAACACCTTCTATATAATCATAAACTGTTCTATTTCATTATTTTCTAACTGAGTTGACATAGAAGTAGGTAAAATTTAKCTCTGTTTCTGTGCTTCTTTTGAAATGCTGAAATGAGATGTTAAATGTTGCGACATTTAAGTGTCACAAGATTTAACTGACAGCAGTCTTCTGCACATTAACTACCTGTTCTAAGCATTAAAGTAAATTTGTACTTCATGTAAGGGAAAAATAGCATGCAAAATGAAATATGCATTAAAGAAATCATTCTATTTTGACTGCAAATTTCCTCCTGTTTATTTTCTAATATTTTATATTAAATCTTTTTCTTTCATTTATAAAGCCATTTTAAAATAAATGCTGGGATTTTTATGGGCAAACCAATACTCTGCCCAGAACTGTTTAGTAAGCCACAGTACAGAAGACATTCTGAGAAAGAGATGTGGACATTTGCAAAACAGTTGCTCTCCTAATGCATGAGGAGATGTATTAGTATTGGCCCAACTCCTATTTGCAAAATTATTTTTTTATATTTTCAAATTTGTTGAAAATAAATGACAATGGGTATTTTTTTCAATTATGTTCCATACAATATTCCTAGCTTCCTATTCTAYCATGATCTTGGGTAAAATAGCATTCTCAAATTAGAAAAATATTCTTTAAATGCATTAGGTCCATAAAAGCAAATATAATTTAGATTAAATGTTTAATTTTGATAGATTCAGATTTAGCACTGCCATTATCTGTTTTGATGTCTGCCATTTTCCTTGTCTGCCCATTAGTGGAAAAGCACCTCCAGATCTACATCTCAAATCAACATGTAGGTGAAACCCCTGACATTGCTGTCTGCAATTTGTCATCAGATCTGAGATTGTCAGAAAACAGATGTCTGGTAGCCTGAGGCACACTCTCAGTTACTAGGGCAGCTGTTGCTATGATATTTGATAAAGATATGGTTAGCAATGACAATTTGCTTTTTAGGCCTATTGTTATCAGACATATAGGAATGTGAGCTGCAACTGATGAATTCTGCACAAATTTGCTATGACTAAATTTTTTAGATTTTTTTAGTACAAAAGGATTTTGTGTGGCAAATAAAATTTCATCTGTAAAGAGATACTTGCAGTAAAAAGAAAAATCAAAAAAAATCTTTGACTAGTAAATATCTTATTTCATATCTATATTCCAAATATACTCTCACATGAGATTTTATATACTTCTCTCAGAACTTAGCCTTTTAAAACACACTTTACCAGTTAGCAGCCTTGAAACATACAGCAAGCAGAAAACATTTTCTTCTTTATGGATCTGAGGAAAAGTGCAGTCAGGTACTAACACTAAGTCTTGCAAATACAGTCAGTTAMATGCAATTTGCAAGTCCATCACTTAATTTTAGAATAACACAAAGGATAAAGTTTCAAGAAGTTGGTATTTTTACCTATGAAGAAATAAAAATGATTCAAAGAGAAAAAAAAGGTGCTTCATACACAAGTTATGTAAGTTATATAAATATACTTGAGCACACTTGCTGCAAAATAACTGTAATAATTCTTATACATAATAGTAGTAGCAATAATTCTCTGTGTTTAAGATATGAACGAAAAGGCAATATAGTCCAGCTCACTTTTTAGTAAGCCAATACTTGCAAGTTATTCAGACAAGATCTAGGCATCCCTTTGTCTCATATGATTAGTAAATCCATCCCATTTKGTAGGTGACAGCTCCGTTCAGCCTGCTAGAGGATGCTTGCTGTCAGTGTTCCCTCARTCTTTAACGTTAGTATTATATAGCTATGCACTGAGCAACTTAGTGATCCTGTGGTCAGCTGCTTTGGGCCTACATCTGTCTTTCAACTCCGAAGCCCACGGAGACCACAATGGAATATCCAACATGCTTTCACATTCTAGGCAGGTGCTTTAGCCACAGGAATATCATGCAGTTTCATCTCCTTAGCACCTCAGAATCATAGAATCAGAGAATCCTTAAGGTTGGAAGATACCATTAGAGGTCATCAAGCCCAACACCTCTACTCCAGCAGGGAAACCTAGAGCATAGGGCACAGAGTTYGAAGACCTCCAGAGAACAAGACTCCACAACCTCTCTGGGCAGCCTGTTCCAGGGCTCTGTCACCCTCACTGTCAAGAAATTTCTTCTTAGGTTCCTGTAGAACTTTTGGTGCTTCAGTTTGTGGCCATTTCCTCTAGTTCTATCACTGGCCACCACTGAAAAGATTCCAGTCCCATCCTCCTCCTCACTGCCTCCCTTGAGGTATTTATAGACACTGATCAGATCCCCCCTCAGCCTTCACTTCTCCAGGCTGAACAGGCCCAGCTCCCTCAGCCTTTGCTCATAGAGCAGATGTTCCAGGCCCCTGATCATCCTCGTAGCCCCGCGCTGGGCTCTCTCCAGCAGTTCCACATCCCTCTTGTACTGGGGAGACCAGAACTGCGCATAGGACTCCAGATCTGGCCTCACCAAGGCTATGCAGATGGGGACGACCTCTCTCTCGACCTGCTGGAGACGCTCTTSTTAATGCACCAGAGGATTCCATTGGCCTTCTTGGCCATGAGGGCACACTGCTGCCTCATGGTCAATTTGTTGTCCTCCATGACACCCAAGTCCCTCTCTGCAGAGCTGGAGCAGGTGGGGCAGGTGAGGAAGAAGGTCAAGCTACAGACTCTCGCCAAAACAAAGCCTTCCCAGGAAATCTGGGGTACATGCATAGCCTCTGCATTAGTTGGAAGATGTTCAAGTGAAATTCCAGCTTTGTGCTATTTATTTAGCACAAGGTAGATTCAAGCATCATCAGTTCTTGGAGCTCAGAGCGGAAGTTCACATATCTTGTGGAGAGAGAATGGTACATGTGGAACTTACAGATTTTTTTTCTTTATTTGCTGAGTGTCTGAAGAGTTTATGCTCTTCAGCACAATGTACTGATGGACTGACTTCCCCCTTCCCTTTTCCCCTTGTGCTTTCAGTGCCCCTTGCCATGATGTTGGGAAGCTGTCTATGTTCTGGGCTGGGATGTCCGTGCAGAGGGTGGGGTGTGAAAAACACACGATGTCGAGGAAGTGTCTTCCTCAATAGTGAATTTTCACTGCTAAAATATTCATCAGTTCACATGAAGGAGTACTGTGTATGCATAATAGCTTTGCTCTGTTGACCTGCTTTTTTATGGGCCCTAAAGTAAAGATCTGTTTTAAGCCACCTTACCAGGGATTCCCTTGACTTGAATGTCTTCTATAGTCTTTAAAGTCTTCATGGTATCAGAGAAGGTCCTATGCATCCCAAAGCTGCATTATCATTTCACTGTCATTTTTTTGGGTCTAATGGAAGAATGAACTGCAACTCCTTTGCTCTGCCTTTAGCCATCCCAGCACKGGCTTTGCTTGTGTACAGCTCCAAGTTTATCAGAAGGCATCAGCAGCCCTAGGGATAAAGGAGATTATGCCAAGTGCACAATTGTGCCTATCTCATCAAGAAAAGAAAAGCAAAAAAAAAAATTACCATTTTTTCAGGTATCAGTCTCCAAAGTATGTGAGTGTCCATATTCAACAATTTATTAAGTGACTTCCTTTTGTTAGCATGAGTTATTGATWCACACATCAGCAGATCACTCAGTAAAAATCTGAAACAAATCTCCTGATCAATACTGGATGAAAGAGCAACACACTTAAAAAATCAACTGGAGCTTTGCTTTTTATTCAAATTAATCTCTGAAATTCCACTTAGTAATATAAGGGTCTGCAAAAATCTTCCTGCATGTAGCAAACATAAACAGTACCTGAGGATTAAATCACAGCAATATATATACATATATATTTAGAAATAAAAATTAATAGAAAATAAAAAAAAAAACAGGATGACATTTTCTTAGCTGAGACCACTGCTTTTCACTACAGCTGGCTATTTGTGAAGATCATTACATTACATTCTCAGCATAATCAAAGGATTTCAGAAGTAACACAGTCAAGTTTTGGAATGACATGAAGAGATTAGACTTGGACTAGGGAGAGAAACTGCCAAGAAGATCTGAATGGAGGAACTCTGGCAAAAGTTCTTTTGAGATTTATAGATTACAAAGAAGCCATGTAAATGCATAATGATGCTTACTGTTTCTCTTTTATATCCAGCCAAAGCCACTAAGAATATAATCTCATTAGGCGTAAATTGACTACGTACTGCACTGGCAATATTTATAAAACGCCATAGTTGGATGATTAAGAGAATGGAAGAAGAGGGTTAATAAACTCTTTAGTTTCAACTAAGCATATATTTAATTATAATATAATAGCAATACTTTTCAGAAAAGAAATATTTGAAAGCACACACAAAGACATTCGGCACTGAGTATCTGACATTGATTTCATGTCTGATACAATTGTAGTTTGTTGATTCTGAACCTCATTTGCCCTGTTTAGAGAAACAGATACTACATGACTCTTGTTGTAAAGAACAGGGAGAAATTGCTGATGAACACCATAAGTAAGGGCTTAATGAGATAACATCAAGAAAAAAAGAGTTTAAACAAAATAAAAGGAAATGCTTTATATCATGTCTTGGTATTTAGAAGTAATGACAGAGCAACAGAAAAATTCCTTGGCAGATGGCAAGTCATCTTAATCAAGCAAATTAACGGATCATACATTAAAAAAAATAAAGTGGTAGGTTATTTGACACGCAGTGTAATTACGTTGGACATATTGCTTTCAATAAACGTTAAAGGACAAATTAACATTACAGTTGTGCCAACTATGTTTCTAAATCTGCTTTTCAAGCTTATAATTAAAATCCTAAATTATTACTGCAGTAAATTAACACTTTTAATGGGACTGAAACATGATCATTAACATTTGCATATTTTTTAAAAAAGGTTTTTAAATAAAAAAACTAACAATACAGCACCTCTGTAAATATTAAGTGCTGCATTATTTCTAGTACACATGCTTTCCAGAACTGCAGCATATGAAAAGCTGTATGACATTGTGTTTATTGCTTTCTTTCTATGTGAGTGAAAAGCAAGTTTGTGAGTAGTAAACTAATCTATTTCCAGATCTTTTACACAAACTTTCAATTCCAAATTTTCAAAATATTTTCYAGCACAAACAGAATTTTAGCTTGAGCTGATCACATAATGTATAGTGTTATATGAAGGTCAGATCCAAAACCAAAGGAAAAAAAATAGAATCTTTCTACTGAATTCCAGCCCTGTTTGATTATAATTTCAAAACACTATGCTTTGCCCTTTTAGCCTTGACTCCTTCCCATCCCTMTCTGTGACTGCTTCTGCCTTATCCTGATTTTTACAGGTATTTCTTTCTGCATGAAAATTAAACACCAGAGGAGACTGAAATTGTAGCTGCAATTAAAGTGCTACTCAAAGAATCAAAATTTATTTCCAGGAATTGATGATTTTGCTAACCAGTYCAACATGCTTAGATGTTTAAATCAGTATTTAAGTACCCTATAATAAGTAAATTAAAACATGTTTTCAGCAGTTTTTCCTCCTCCATTCCTGCCTTTTTTTTTTCTTTTTTTCTTTTTCTTTTTTTTTCTTTTTTTTTTTTTTCCAGCAACTATCCTGTTGACATCCCTACAGGTGATACCAAAACTACTATCCCCTCAACGTTTCCTAAAATAACTTCATATTTTGGATGAAAGTTCACTGGCTTAAAAGAAATCTTTTCGGAAAGATTACTATGCTTTCTTGGACATGACGCCTTGTTTACTGCAACGGCCTTGATGATATAGTAGTTATTTTTGCAGTACAAATCTATCTACTGAAATAATCTAATTACTGATTTTATACCAGCTTGCATTTCTGAAGGGTTAATTCCTCTTCTCCATTCTCTAAAATAAATGGAGAAAAACAAAAACAAACTAAAAACAAATTCATCACTTTAGAACAAATTCAGCCAAGAAAGGGAGCTGTGCAGTAAGATCATATGTGATTTCTGTCCTTAAAGAAATACTCTTATCCTGTGTCTTGAGTGAAATTTTGAAATGTTCAAGGATTTCTGAGTAATGCCGAATTTTCAAATGCATGCCAGAAGCAACTTACAGTGTTTTGAAAAGTTTGACTCAAACTGCAGTAGTTGAGTTTTACTTAATGATATACAGTTTCACCTCCGGAAGTTAACAGGTATAAATTTACATACAAACTTTAATCACTGAAGAATTAAGATCTTATCCTGTTCTCTCTTAAAAAGCATGTTCCCTTCAAGATATACCATTTTACTTATGTAATCAAAGCTATAGCTACTTTTCTTTGTGAGGACCACTGTCCTGTCTCTATGATGAACTAGAGAAATTTTGTTATCTTTCCTACTTTTTAGAATTTTATTGTCATCATTTGAATTATTTGTACTATCATCAGTCCTACAGTAGAAGATTCCTCCATTTCCATAGTTTAAAATGTTGTAGCACCATTTTTAACTCCTATATACTTGATATATTTAAATAGTCATTATCTTCCATTGCAATAATTACCTCCCATATAAAGAAGGTACTGTACAACTTTTACTATGTATAACCCATCTTGCTTTAACGTACCATTATATACCATTTTTATGGCATCTTTAATGATATATTGTAACAGATCATCATCCTTAATTTACAATAATAGTTTATATCATGAATATTAATATGACCTATTTTAATTCTGTATAGTAGACCTTTAACTTTAATATATTCTTTCAACGGTTTCAGTCTTTGGGACTGTGGCAGTACTTTTTCCACTTTTATTGCTTAAAGCTTGAAATATTAAACACTGGATTACACAAAGTCAGTGATGTCTGTTTATTTTTTTCTGGGAAAATAGATATTTTTGGATACAGTATCCAAGCATTTGGAATAAACTGTTCAAACCTTGCAGAAACCTTTTTAACATGAGACAGAATTAGAATATTTCTAGGAGGTGAAATTCTTGCTTCACTGAARTCATCAAAAATTTTCTAGAAATTTGAAAGGGAAGAGGTTTCCTTTCAATGAGATATACATTCTGGTGCCACAAATTTGCAGAGAATAGATTCCATCCTTCTATATAATATTTTTCCATTTGTTACAGTAATTGTTAAACAATTAAATAATAATACAAAATATAGCATTATTAATTAATCCAAATAATTATATATATATTTAGCAAATATTCAAAGGACATTTAAATATATATGTGTCTTCCCTCTTCAAATACCTTGACAGGAACATAATCACAATACACTATTTTTCATCACTTTTTAATTTATTTTTATATTGTTACTGTAGGGAGTAAGAGGAGACATGCTCCTGTTGCGAATCATGAAGTAGCTGTTTACAGTGCAATGTCATAAATGCACATCATCTTTAATGAATTTTTTTTGTAAAGAATCTAATAGTATATTTCTGATATATTTTTTATTAATGATGTACACCATACTGAAAAAGACTACAGACTTAACAGAATAGAAATCTCAAAAATTTATACCGAAAACTTGCTTTCATTGTGTGCTCTAAATTATTGCTCTGTTCATTACCAAGTCCCAAATTTTCATAAAAGTTAGAATCTTATAGGCTTTGACAAGTTTGCCCCTTTCTCATATTTTGTCAGACTAAATTGGCAATGGGMTCAGGATTCAGAGGGTAACTGACATGTATGTAAGCAGGAAGAATTCAGTTTTCCAGAATCTCATCTTTTTAGGAAACTTAATTAAAATTATTTTAACACCTACTAAAGAAAAGTGATATTCTGTAAGACTCACTGACTCTAGATAGGCAGACAACCAAGCCACAGCTAAATGAAAGGAAAAAGTTCCAAAGACTAAAATTCAGCACCCTTTTCAGACAGCAATTTAAACTCGGAATGCCTCAGATCAAATATCTTTCTTAATTATGATTGTCTCATTTCCTATCAAATGTTACAGCTACCCATTATCTCAGAAAAAAAAAAATGAAGATGTCCTCATCTATTGCATCAATTGGACTGCTGAATTGGATTGTGGAGGTTAATTGTTTCTCCTAAATCTTATTCTAGCCTTCCTGACCTTTTCTTTTTTCATCTTTTTTTTTGACCTTCTCTTTAAGAAGCATGACTATATTATGACTTTCTCTTGTGTTATGTTATTTTGCTTTAGCAAAATATAAATAAGCTTAGTTTTTAATCTATGATTAGACTCCAACCTGATAGCATACACCTAGTAAGGAGTAAATGCTTAAAGAAATCTTTAAAGTATTTCCTGAATCAAATTCCATTGTATTTTTTAAAAAAGATAGGTTGTAAGTAGACTTGAAAATATAGGGCATATAGTTACAATTCTAGTCATATGTTTATTCAGGTACTAATATAAATTTAAGCCTATTTTCTGATTCTTAAATTCAATAAAAATATTAATTGATTTTTGATAACTACATTTTATAGACTGAGAAATGAGGAAAAWTTAATTATTTTAATTGAATTGAAATTTAATTGAAATATGTTCACATTACAACATGTTTATAGTATCTAGTTTCCCAAAATTCTTCTTTGCATCATTAAATCCTGTTGATACAAGAATAAACTATCCTCAGTACAAGTTCTATCTAGTAAACATTCATACTCTCATAAGATGAAGAAAGTATTTTAAATTTCAGTACATAYTATCTCATAAAATAAATATCCAGTTACAAAGTTTTTCATTATCTTTTGAATTATTATCAAAAACGCAAAACTCAATTTTAAATTTTAAACTAAAATATATTATATACAGTGTCTCTTCAGTCTTCACCATAGAGAAAGTAGACAATTGTCTGCATCAGATATTAGCCATCATTTAGTCRTGATTCACCCATCATTAGCCATCATTCAACCTTTTAGGCTGAACAACTATCAGGGTGAACAAGTCTGGTCTATAAATTCGGGTATATGTTAAAAACTTTACATTTATCTATTTTGACAATTTGAAGACTAGCAGATCCATTCCCAGACTTTTAAACAAGGCCAAATATATTTATGGTTAAAACATACAATTTAAAGAAGCTTCTGTTCCATTATGCAATCTGATTTTAATGAAATAACAACAAAACACATTTGATATTGTACAGTAATAAGGTTTAAAATTTTGATATTTCAGAAAGAATAAAAAATAGGTTTTGTTTGATTAAGCTACACTATCTCCTATGAAGTCTTACTTTCTTTTACTGTGTTTGTTTCTACTGGAAAGAGGTTTAAATATTCGTTTAGAATGTGCCACATGCAAGAAAGAAATTCTGCTTCATGGAGGGAAGCAGGCAGTTAATTTTTTAAAAATATTTTTAAAGGCTTTTTAGAGACTCCTACTTAAACCTACTCAATTCTAAGCTATCTTATTGCATCAATCATCCTGACCATGTTCCTAGAGAGTTATGGTACACTCCTCAGTTTCCTATCCTTTACTAGGTGTATGCTAAAAAATCTCAGATCTTATTTGTTTCACTGTTACAGACTGCATTTTGAGAGTTTCTCAATGGAATTGTGGTCTATAGAGAGAAAACCCTCTATTTGTATTGAAAAAGATTATTTTATCTTTATTTGAGAAAATAAAAAAGATTTATTTTCTCTTTTAACTACAGCTTAGCCTTAGCATTATCTGATATATAAAAGTAAGTGAAGGTTAAGTCTATTTTTTGTAATAATTATAAGACAAAGAAAAAGCTTTATTCTGTAGAAAGATCTTGGAAATTAGCTCAAACCTGTTTCTTTGTTAAAGTTCACAAAATAGTGAAGTGCTGAGCAGATCATTTTAGGTTGGAAATGTCACTTGTCACATTCTTTTCCTTCCTTCCTTCCTTCCTTCCTTCCTTCCTTCCTTCCTTCCTTCCTTCCTTCCTTCCTTCCTTCCTTCCATTCCCATCTCAAACTTGAGTTTTCATAAGGAAATATGATTTTCAGTTGTCTTTCTAAATAACAAAAAATCAACTGATGCAGCAGTGCACTTCCAACACTTTGTTTCATTGTTCATTCCCTGCATTATTACTGCTTTTTAGCAGTACAAGTGATATCAGTACGCAGTACAAATTCATCAGAAAATTACAAAACCTAACATTTTAAATCTTTTAATAAGTCTTGCAGAAATGAAGGTACAAATCACTCCACAGTGCAGGCTCTGACCACACAGTTCAGTGCTTCACATTGTTATACTGCAGTTCTTTATCCAAGTATATAATCAGTATAATAAACCATCAATAGCTATTGACCAACTAATAATTATTGACTACATTAACTCATCTAAGATGCATAAGATCTCAAAACATATCACAGGCTGCTACTATATCTCTGGGTCTATTTTCCTTAAATAGTTTTCTTTCAACCAAAACTAGTAAAATTAAGGACCTAAAAATATTGGAACACACAAGGTAAGTAGGAGCTTAAAAATATTTCCCCAGAATGTTTCCAATAGTTCCAGCCTGGGCTTCTGGAAATCAGTTCACAGAACATCCTATTTTTTTCCTGCTCCCACCCACACCCCCGCACACCACCGCGCGCGCGCACACACACACACACACACACACACACATACACCCTTCTATATAACTAGTGCATTAAAAAAAATCTCTTGTGTGTGTGTTAAAAAGATTAAATTAAAATAAGAATAAAAAGATAAAATATTTTTCCATTATATCTAGGCAGAAATATGAAAATAATTATGTTTCTCTACATGTGTTCACTTATTTTTCAAAAAAAAAAAATCTTCTTGATCTATTTATACATTTATTATGGGATTTTACCTACTCCTGAAACAACTGTGAGATATGAAAATGCCTAAGGCTTCATTTCTTCTCCAGAAGTATGYACTGTCTTGTATTTCCTACTGATGTGTTGACACAGGGTGTAAATAAAGATGTAGAAAAATCAAATTTATTGCTGACTGCATTTTGGTAGATTCAGAAATAAGATATTTAATATCCTCAAGCTTGTAGAAAGTTGTCCTACCAGAGTTAAGTATAACAGAACTATGAAATGCTTCAKTGCTCCTGAGGTGAAAATGTTTTTCATAACCTGGAAACCTAACCTTAGAAAAAAAATGTGCTCAATAATTTTCTATATAAAAATCATTAGAGGACCAAAGACATTCTGTGCTGACAAGCATTAGCACCAAATAGCAAGCCTAAAAAGGGAAAGTGATTTCGGAATTGCAGCTCTCCAGGACACTGGTTCAATTTTATTGAACAGGYTTTATATCAGTTTAATGTGACTTTATTTTCTGTATATATCAGCAGACTGACAACGGTAGATATGTGGCAAAGCTAGAATAAATTTTCTCTAGAAAAAGAGCTGTGAGCAAAACATACGTAATGGTTCTCATGCTGACTCTCTGATTCTGTGTTATTTTAGGTTCTTTCTATTCTGAAAGATGTGCTGTGAGGCTTAAAATTAATTAGTTGAAATAACTTTGAAAGACAAATTATGATGAAGGTATAATGTAATAATTTATATGATGACTTAGTGAAATATTCTTCATTCAGATTCACAGTGGTTTAGATAGGAAGCAATAAAAAAACATAGATATAATGCAATAGTGTGAGCTTAATCTTCTATCTATCTAGGTTACTGTGAAACGCTGGAAGTCTCTTGCAGAAAATATGTCTTGCCCTATACATGTAAAATACCATGACTGTTTCTTCCATTTTCTGCCTTCCAGGTTTGGGGCAGCCGAGACACTTTATAATCTTTTTCATATAAGAAGAAATATTTATTTCCATTTTCAAATATCTTTCCAGAAGAGCTGCAAGTCTCTTCCCCTGGTACACTTGAAAATTTATGACCTTTTGCGTTAAATCAAATAAGCTACTCTACTAAATGTGGCAGCTAGAAAAGTTTTTAAATAGGGACCCCAAATTAATAAACTTTGAGCTTTGTACACTTTCTGTTGCCAACAAATATTTTAATAAGCGAAGATAAAGTTCAAGTCTTTGCCCACAAAGTGTTAGTGGCRCCTTATGGAAATCTGGTGCTAGGAGGTTATTCAGAGTTCAGAATTGGGTTATTCTATTGTCGTTTAAAAATTTTTTTTTTTCTTTTTAATATTTGTACATTGAGCTGTCTGATGTATTCCATATATATACAGGTTGTAGTCAATTTTAGATAATGTGAAGCATCTACTTAGTTAAATTAAGTTGTAGGTTGTGTGAATTATACTTTGCAAAATGAACAAGCTTTCCTTCATGTTAGACCTTTTCACTATTCGCAAAACACTACTGGAGATCTGTTTATGCTATAGAAATGAAACTAACTCCAGTAAGTTACATGAAACATAACACAGGTCTAGCCATTGATAGCACTTTTTAAAAAATAAGGTTACAGATACAAAGTAATTTAGATAAAACAAATAAAAAATGAATACATTTTTAATTTGCATTAAAAAATGTTTTTCCCTAAAAAAAAAAAACATTTTATGGATATGGAAAGGGCGTGTGATCATCTGATCTACTGAAGCAAGCAAGTCATGCTAGAACTGACAAAGAGGAGCTAGTTGAATGTTTGGTCCCAAATTGCTTGTACAATCAAAAATTTCCATTAGAAGTCAGAAGTACTCTATCAATACCTGGAAATGTCCTGATTTTTAGGCACTGTTCTATCCAGATGGGCTTGTACCACCTTTGAATATATATTTTGTTGCAGATTCTTGGCTTATTGTAGCAGTAACATAGCTAGCAAGCCAAATATCTTAATTAAATACAAGCACATATGTCTGTTTATAAGGGGCCCAGAAAAACAACCAAAAACAACAAATGAGTAACCAACAGTTACTCAAACACTGCAATTATCAGATATAAAAATGGATTATTTGAGGTGTAGCTGTAGCTCTTGCTAAGTATTTTCTAAAAGCACCTATTAAAATGTATATGGTAGACTTTGACTGTAAGTGGCACACAATTCTCCTTTTGTAGTTCAAAATGACGTTCCTTGATGTTTGCTTGTACTTTAATGTTCCTCCGATACATATAAAAAGCCCTGTAACTTAGCACAACTGCTTTCTGATTGTGTCCTTACTACTGACTTTTCTCCCACAACTCTCTTCTACTCAGTCCTGCTCAATGTACATAGAGTTTCCTTTGCTGAAGTTTCAAGAAACAAACTCAGGGCCTGCACATGAGCAAATTCATACACCTTTATGAAATTCTCTTTGTAAGACACATACTCTTCTTATCTAATACAGGCAACCAAAGGATGCTAAGAAGGCAACTTGTCTCCCTTTTCAAAGAAGACAGACCATCACAAACAGATTAGATCCCTTATGGGATGAAATATCTTCTGTCTGAACACCTCCTTGGCTTTCTTATTCTTTGTTGGGGGAAGAACATACCATGGCCAGATAGATGATGGTGTCATTTGTGATCCATGTACTTAGGGCTTGCTTGTTTTTTTTTTTTTTTTTTTTTTTTTTTTTTTTTTTTTTTTTGCATTTCATCACAGTTTCCTCTGAAGCAATTTTTTGCCACCTTTTCTGATGACAGATCACATCTGTACACAGAAGTTCTCATGGATAATACATCAAAGCAAATAATGTACTTTCTATGTGATTATGAAAATGATTAAGCTAAAGAAAGGGAGAAACTAGGGAGCCACCAATTACTAGGTTCCTCCATTCTTTACACATACGGTTATTCCTGCCCTTTAAAATATTTGTACAAATCAGATGAAGATTAGGGGCAATCAATGAAATAAAAAAACAACTGCTACATACCAGACTATGCAAGAGATTAGTGGAAATGAAAATATTATGCTAAATACAATCATATCCCTTTGATTGTATTCTTCAAGGAAAAGCTCAAAAAGGGGGAAGAAAAAAAAAAAGAAAAAAAAGCAAATGCAACCTAGATGTTTTCTACCCCAGCTAAAGACTACAGCAATATAATGAAGATTATTTAAGTGGTTAAATAATTAGTAAACTAAAACATCTTGGCAAGTAGGATGACAAATAAACCCAACAAATAAACCCATGATTTCATGGATTACGACCAAAAGCCAAAAAAGCCAAAACGTATTTTAGGGTTTTATGCCCTTTGATGCAGCATCTGCTTTTCCTGTACATGGACTACCTCCTATAAGGAGTTTGGCTTTAAAAATATAAGATAGGAGAGAAAAAATATATATATAAAGATTATATGTAAGTATATATGTATATATGTGTATATATATGTATATATATGTATATATGTGTGTATATATATGTATATAATGTGTATATATATTATATATATATAATATGTATACTTCAAGTGTATATATATATCCTTTTCTTTTCTTTTCTTTTCTTTTCTTTTCTTTTCTTTTCTTTTCTTTTCTTTTCTTTTCTTTGGAAATCTAGCAAGGCTGTTGTTTTATTTCAAAACCTAAGCTAGGAAATAAATCATATGCTAATATGTCTACTGTACTTTTTTGAATTCCTGACTGTTAGACAGAGAACTTAGCTCTGCACTATTTCTACCTTTTAGTAAAAGCATTCCAAATTCATTGAGAAACAAGGAGTCAAAAAATGTTTAAATACACTCATAATAAATTAAATAGTGACTGAATGAACACAGTTCCATGTTCAAAGTTCAATGTTCTTGAAATAAGGTTTTTAAAACAACAGTCAAGATAGGACATAAGCATGGGGAAAAAAAAATGTGTGGAATGTTATCAAAGAACGATCAGAGTAGTTCTAAGCTAAGAAATGGAAGCTTTTACTTCTAACGTATTGCCCTCAGATCAGTGGCTGACAAATAAAACAGTAGTAATATCTGAAGACCCAGATCCTTAAAGACACCTCCTCAGGTWTCTCCCCACAAATCAAGGGAGATGAATGCCTGCATATCATTGAAGACTTGCTGCATTAAGATTTGAAATGAGTATAGCTCCACATTTTATTTTTAGCAGTAGTTTCTCAAGAAACTACTATATCTCCTATAAAGCAATAATAAGTAAAGCACATCTAACAGCATCCTAACATCTGAAAAAATAGAAGATGAGTTTATTTTCTTAAGTGTCTTCCACAATAATCATCTAAAGGCAATGTGAGGTTCTCAGGAGGGATTATAAATTAGACTGGGAAAGGAACAAAGCACTTTATTCTAAAATATCATCCTTCTTCAAAGATCATAGCCTGAAATCACTTAGCTGAAAAATCAGTATAAAACAGCTCTCAGGAAAGTTACCTGATAACATATTGTCTCTAAGTCCCTCCTTGATTAAGGTTTCTAACCGCTATATTGATCTGAATTCATGCATGCCTGATTTTAATATTCCATAACTCATAAAATATACACAGGAGACTTAGAGTACTGATATGATAAGGAGCTGCCCATCTCCATGCACCTTGACCTGCTGAACTAAAGCTGACAGCCAGTCAGTTGCAAACATTCAGCTCTGTTTCACTGTAAAATATAGAAATATGAGTGTTAGCTCTACTGACATCCTGGCTGTCATTTGGCCCATTTTCTGCTGAGTCTCTCAACAGTATTCACCCTGGAGGCTTTCAGGGACTGCCTATTCGTTGGTTTTGTCTTTTTTTTTTTTTTTTTTTTTTTTTTTTTTCATTTTATCTCAGTAGAGAATTCAAAAAGAATTATTTTAACTTGATAGTCTGAATGGTGATCTAATAGGGGACAGCTGTGGCATCTGAGTCCTGGGGCCATTTGTTGTCAATTAGAATGAATCCTAGGCATACTGCCTTCATTCTTTACTTAACCCATCCTTAAATAATGGACAACACTCTGCAGGGGAGGAAAATGACTGTACGGTAAAGACCAGTGAAATGAACCTAAAGAGAGATGCAGTAAAGAAACTTCAAAATTAATTAGTGAAAGACTAATGATGATGAATCTTTGTGATGTGAATACAATAGATAATAAACCCAGAATTTGATCATATCAGGCACCCAAAGGGATATTACAGCAGAAATGCAAACTGTCAAAAACACGTGTTACACTAAGTACATCATCTCTCTATAAACCCGTCTCCTCCCCTCCCTTCCCCTCTCATCCCCTCCCGTCTCCTCTTTCTCCTTTTTTTTTTTAAATTAAATCATTTTGTTTTAGAAAAACTCTTAAAATCTGTCACTTGGAAGGCCAATTTCTCATCTCTTTGAAGGCAGAAGACAAAATGGCTATGAAAAATTCAATAACACATAGTGTAGGGCTAGGGTCTGAATGCATCATGTGGGAGCTGAAAAGACTAAGCAGTGTCAACACCATAGCAGTGCTTGTGCCTGGACACCATGGAGTAGTATAGGAGCCGCAGACTCTCACTTGGGCTTAAAATACAAAATACTCTTGCAGTACAGGAACAAGAAGAAAAGCAGCAGATCTGATGTGCTTCTGCAACGTCCAGATATTTCATTGCTATAAAATCTGGGAAGTTTTTATCATGCTTAAAGGTAACTAAGTGCCATGATATCAAAGTATCATCTCTAGTCTATTAAGTATTGCATACTTGCTAATATATATATATATGTGTTTGGCCTGGAGAGTGTCTGATTCAAGCAGTATCTGAAGTGCATTGTATTTAAAAAGGAAAAATGCCATTGTAACATTGATTCCACACATGGTTCATCAATATATTGACCAATGGAAACAGAGGTGCCTTGGCTTCTTTTATTCTTGAAAAAAAGATTTGAAACATAAAAAAGAAAATGGAGCTGAAGTTGTCTATAAAGCAGATAATCAGAAAATACCTAGAATAAGGAAAAATACCTATGATGTATTTATGATAAAACCAGTATATTCAGAATTTACCTGTTTGAAGATACTGATCCAAAAAGGTTGTTTTTAAACATAGGTTTACTGCATAATACACAGATATTTCTTGGTGGACAACTATCTGTTGTGGATTAAAGTCACAGGAGAGGTATTAAATTACAATTAATATTATTTACCCTCATGTRCTTTTAAACATGACCTTAAGATGGCCCATAAATATGCAAGAAAATCTTTTAYTTTTTGAATTTTAATATTATCATATATAATGCAAAAATAGTTTATTAATGGTAGCGATGGTGTCTCCTAAAAAGCAGGTTTTACAGATATTTTTTAGATTTTGATACTATTGCAAAGGAAATAGACACCTTGATTTGATGGAAAAAGAAGTATAAAAGTTTTATGTACAGTGTTTAGTTACAGTGCTAAAGGGAAAAAAAGAAAACAAAGAAAATCAAATCCCAGAAAATGGAGGCCTTATTAAGCTGAATAATGAAAATTCTACCAGACAGGCAAGGCAATAAACCAGAAAGAAGGGTATCATTTGAGATAAAGTRGAAAAGTGGACAATGCACTTTCTGAAAAGAATGCTGATTTATGTTCTYCAGACGTAGATGGGTACACAACCTTGTGGAAATAAAATATTATATCACACAACAAAATTACAACTCTAAACAGTAAGACATATAGTAAGCAGTGAAAATTTGAAAAAAAAAGAAAAGTAAATTTGGCAACATTGTAAAGTAAGTAACATTAAATTCTGATTTTTTTTTTTTTTTATATCTCTTCTTAAACAAGTTTGGATAAAAAAATCTTATTGATTGATCACACTACTATTCCCTGTCTTCTGATAATGAATCAGATACATGTACTGAAGATCCTGAAATATAAGACCTTAGATACTTTTTTAAAGAATCTTGATGGTATAAAGTGATTAAAAGATCACAGAATAGTTCTTAAAAAGAATCAAAATTATAGTTCTTAAAAAGAGAAGCTCAGAGTTATGAAGAGGTGTGATATCACGGAATCACAGAATATTCAAGGTTGGAAGGGACCTCTACAGATCATCTAGTCCAACCTTCCTGCTCAAGCAGGCACACCTACAGCATGTGACACAGGGTAGCATCCAGGCGGGTTTTGAAGACCTCCAGAGAAGGAGACTCCACAACCTCCCTGGGCAGCCTGTTCCACGGCTCTGTCACCCTCACAGGAAAGAAGKTCCTCCTCACCTGGAGACGGAACTTCCTGTACTCCAGCTTATGGCCATTACCCCTCGTCTTATCGCTGGCCACCAATGAAAACAGCTTGGCCCCTTCCTCTCTGCATTCTCCCTTCCTGAACTTATACACATTAATCAGATCCCCTCTCAGCCTTCTCTTCTCCAGAGAAAACAGGCCCACCTCACTCAGCCTCTCTTCATACGAGAGATGTTCCATTCCCTAAATCATCTTGGTTGCTCTTCTCTGGACCCTCTCGAGAAGCTCCATGTCCCTCTTATACTGGGGAGCCCAGAACTGCACACAGTACTCCAGGTGCGGCCTCACCAGAGCTGAGTAGAGGGGCAGAATCACCTCTCTTGACCTGCTGGCAACACTCCTCCTGATGCAGGCCAGGATCCCATTGGCCTTCTTGGCCACAAGGGCACACTGCTGACTCATGGTTAGCTGGGTGTCAACCAGGACTCCCATGTCCCTSTCCATGGAGGTGCTTTCCAGCAGGTTGACCCCTAATCTGTCCTGGTATCTGGGGTTATTCCTCCCCAGGTGCAGGACCCTGCACTTGTCCTTCTTGAACCTCATGAGGTTCCTCTCTGCCCAACTCACCAGCCTGTCCAGGTCCCTCTGGAAACTGATCTGATGGAAGAGAGAAGAAGCAAAGAATTGAAGTACTCTGGGACTCAAAGGTATACTCAAAGGTATGTCCCTCCTTTGATGGATCCTTATACGTTGACTGTGGTGAGAAAGTCCTAAAACCACAGTTACTCGGGCTGGAAGGGACCTCAGGAGATTGCTAGTCCAACTAGCAATCCCCATGTCTGGGGACTAGACAGTTTTCTTATCCATTCAGATTTTGAAAACCTCCAGAGAGGCAGACTATGCCTCTGGGAAACTTGATCCATGACCAGCCTCTGCTTCTCTGCATTGTCCTTTTTGTCTCTTTTTGTTTTCTTATTTTTCAGTGGCTTTCAGTCTTATGCCATTTGCTCCAGGATTTTTTTGTTTGTTTGGGTTTTTGTTTCTTTTTTTCCTCCTTTGCACTTTCCTTTTAATCAAACCAATATATTTCTAAATTAGAAATCCCAATAAAAGATCAGTATTTAAATGGCATTGTAAAATGATTCTATGCCTGTATTTGCTTATATAAAGAAGAACATGGCCACCAGGTGACACAGCTGTAAATTTGCCTCTCCTTTCATTGGCAAATCTCTTTCCACTATCTGCAAAGCTGCAGTGCGCCAAGGTAAAGATCAATATATGTTTGTTCTAAAATGAATTTGAGTAAACAGGCAACTAATAAAAACCTTTATGACTCTTTAGCATAGGCATAATCTAATTGTTCTAATTTTATGAATCCTGAATAGCCTTTTTTTTT